>NC_134893.1:15636794-15804294 GCF_041734735.1 Babylonia areolata | reverse complement strand
TGTGTGTGTGTGTGTGTGTGTGTGTGTGTGTGTGTGTGTGTGTTGCAGTTGTTGTTTTTCTGGTATTCATGCCCATGATATGTTTTATCATGATATATTATACACAGATTGGTAAGGCTGTTCGGCCTATATCTGAGAGAGGGAGACAGAAAGGCAACTTCTGTGTCAGGTTTCGTGTGTATTTGCTGCCAACAGGTGGATGAGGATAAGAATTTTGTACCAAGTTCATAATGTATATGAGAGAGAGAGAGAGTTTCAGTTTCAGTTTCAGTTTCTCAAGGAGGCGTCACTGCGTTCGGACGAATCCATGTACGCTACACCACATCTGCTAGACAGATGCTTGACCAGCAGCGAAACCCAACAGGCTTAGTCAGGCCTTGAGTGCATGCTTATATATTTGTATACCTATCAGAGTGGATTTCTTCTACAGATTTTTGCCAGAGGACAACAATCTCGTTGCCATGGGTTCTTTTTCAGTGCGCCAAGTGCATGCTGCACACGGGACCTCGGTTTATCGTCTCATCTGAAAGACTAGTCTCAGTTTGATTTTCCAGTCAAACTTGGGAGAAAGGGCGAGAGCGGGATTCAAACCCACACCATCATGGACTCGCTATATTGGCAGCTGAGAGTCTTAACCATTTTTTTGTTTTTGTATTTGTATTTTGTATTTCTTTTTATCACAACAGATTTCTCTGTGTGAAATTCGGGCTGCTCTCCCCAGGGAGAGCGCGTCGCTACTCTACAGCGCCACCCTTTTTTTTCTTCTTTTTTTTTTCTTTTTTTTTCCTGCATGCAGTTTTATTTGTTTTTCCTATCGATGTGGATTTTTCTACAGAAATTTGCCAGGAACAACCCTTTTGTTGCCGTGGGTTCTTTTACGTGCGCTAAGTGCATGCTGCACACGGGACCTCGGTTTATCGTCTCATCCGAATGACTAGCGTCCAGACCACCACTCAAGGTCTAGTGGAGGGGGAGAAAATATCGGCGGCTGAACCGTGATTCGAGCCAGCGCGCACAGATTCTCTCGCTTCCTAGGCGGACGCGTTACCTTAAGGTACACACTCCATTCTGCCACCTTCCTCCTAAAAAGGAGAGAGAGGCTTCATTGCCATGGTTATGTCCGACAGGTGGATGAGGGAACAGAGTTCCGGACCAAGTCCATCCTGTGCATGCCCATCAAAAACGTGTCTGGCAAGGTCATCGGGGTCATGCAGCTCATCAACAAAATTGACAACACCACCTTCAACAAAAACGACGAGAATCTCTTTGAGGTGAGACTGTTAACAGCTGTTTGTGATTGAAGGGAATCTGTAAATGGTGAGATTATTTACAAGCTTTTAGTGAGGGATGGCAACCTCTTAAAGGTCAGATTATCAACAAGCTTTGACGGTTGATTAGAATCTCTTTGAACATGAACATGATGTTGTGATTAATGTGAATCCCTTAGAATGTGAATCCACTGGTGAGAATCCTTTAGGTTACTAAAATGTTTTAACAGTTAATGAGAATTCTTTTGGGGTGAGATCACTGACTGGCTAATAACAAGAAATAACCATTGATGAGATTCTTAACAAGCTTTAGTAATTGTTGATAATCTCTTCAAGGTGAGATTTTTATCAACGTTTAGTGATCAAGAGGGGGTACAAAAAATATTTATTCATTCATTTTGCTTATTTTATAGTTCAAGGTACAGTAGTATAAAACCTTGATTCTGACCAGACATTTGGGATGAAAATGAAATGTTAGCAGATTGTGTGTGTGAATAATGTGAGTTTGTGCCTGTGTGAATGCACATATTATGATGTGCACACAGGCGGGTGTGTATGGATGTGTGGGTGAGTGTGTACACGTATATGCTTGTGTGTGCTTGTCAATCATCATCTTTGTTCATGTGAACTGATGTTTCAGGCGTTTGCCATATTCTGTGGCATGGGCATCAACAACACCTCCATGTATGAGACAGCCATGAAGGCCATCGCCAAGCAGCGGGTGGCGCTGGAAGTCATGTCCTACCACGCCATGGCGCCCATAGAGGAGGCGGAGAGACTCAAGGTTCAAACCTCCATACCATTTCAGAGTAATGGTTCATGACTTCAGTGTTTTGAACAAAGACTGGTTACATTTTGCAAAAACGTGTAGGGAGGGATGGCAGGGAGGCGGAGGGGGGGGTGTATGCAATATCGCTTGAGAATCACTCATGAATATTGTCTAGTTCATGATGCCTGTCAGCCTGTCTGTCTGCCTGTCTGCAGGTTTGATTACCACAGCCATACTTCTTAAAACTTTTTTTTTCAGTTGACTCAAACCCAAACTTCATTGTGGTCCGAGCTCTTTGCTTCAGTAACAACATTGACAGTAGAGCTTTCAGAAGTTTCCTCTGAGAAATTTTAGCCTGCACTTTTCCGCCCCCTTTTTTCTGCACAATCTGCATTCAGCGACACAGCAGATTACACAAGAATAATCAGACTGCATCCATTCACCATTACCGGTAAAGATATTCTTGATCCAAGAAGTACATTTAGTAAATTTCGTAATATCTCTTCAGAGTACCTAACTCCGGAAACGCTGGTACCACTCAAGATCTTATGGTCCAGGGTGCAGAAGTGGAATAAAAAGATCTTCCCAATCCAAAATTTGAACTCTGGACCACTGTCTTGGAAGGGGGGTGGTAGGGGACATTTTATTACAGGAAACTTCTACAACGAAGTGTACTACAATACAGTACACTTGTTACAAAACCATTGCTCATAAACATCACCATCATAGCCAATATCATTACTATCATCATTGAATTTTTTTTTTAATGAATTCCAGTGACGTCTTCATCGTTAGCAGTGGATCCCCCTGATGATGATGATGATGATGATGATGATGATGATGATGATGATGATGATGATGACATGTTTGTTTATCATTGAGCAGAAGATGCCGGTTCCCACTTCTCAGCAGTACAACCTGTTGGACTACGCGTTCAGCGACTTTTCTCTGGACGATGACGACACTCTCAAAGCCACCCTGCGCATGTTCATGGACTTGGATCTGATTGAAGCTTTCCATATCAACTATGAGGTGGGTCCGTTGTTCATTTGTGTCTTTGTTTGTTTGATACTTATCCACAGTTGTGGTTTTAGATTCTTTTTAAATCCTCATGCACGCAGGCTTCCATGTACACACACACACACACACACACACATGCACATGCATGCATACACGCACGCACACACACACACACATACACCGCACGACAACACACCACACCATACTGTAACAAAAAATCATATCGACACACAGACACACAGACACAGACACACACACACACACACACACACACACACACACACACACACACACACACACACACACACACACACACACACACACACACACACGCACGCACGCACGCACGCAAGCACGCACGCATACACGCGCGCAAGCACACACAAACACACACACACGCACACACAAGCACACACACGCACAATCACACAAGCACATGCACACATACAGCTGTAAAATCGATACAGAATAATGCCTGAAATATAGTGATGTAAAGGTTTTTCAAATGATTCCAGCCCATAAGATAGCTAGAAGTTCTATAACTTCTACTGTCATTATGAAAAAATATTCAACAATTTTGTAGGACTTCTCTATTTTGTATGATGGAGTTACAAAAGCTGCCCCTTTGAATTCATCTGTGTACATATATGTGTGTATGTTACAGCTACTATGCCGTTTCTTGTTGAGCGTGAAGAAGAATTACCGCAATGTGACATACCACAACTGGCGCCATGCTTTCAACGTCACACAGACCATGTTCTGCATGCTGAAGGTACAGCCACTGACAGCAAGCACTCTCCTCGTGTCTTTTCTGAAACTATGAGACACTCTGACACAGATTCTGCTTTTCCAGCTTGTGTCTAGATTTGAAACTAAATATGTTTTTTTCTTTTTCTTTTCTTTTTTTTCTTCTTTTTTTTTCAGGAAATAAATTGGTTTTATTTCATTTTCCAGTTTCATCCAGCTTTATGGGTGATCGTTTTAAGAAGCTAAAATTGGGTGTATTAAAAAAAAAGGAAAATTACGTCTTTGAAAAAGCTTTTTGCCTCATTTCTTGTGGATAAAGGCCATTACTTTTTTTCTTTCCCTGTTCGTCCCTGTGTGTCAATGGTATAGCTTGGTATCCATGTTTAACCAGTACAACAAGGTGCAAATTGATTCAGCCAAACAGTGGCAGTTTCCAGTACTTACTGTGAGACCATCTACTGAGGAGACCTCTGCAAGGCAGCCAGGTCACTTTGATGGGGTCCATGCAGTTGCGCTTGGTTCAGTTTCAGTTT
Source organism: Babylonia areolata (assembly GCF_041734735.1). NCBI lineage: Eukaryota > Metazoa > Mollusca > Gastropoda > Neogastropoda > Buccinidae > Babylonia > Babylonia areolata. The sequence continues at coordinate 15,799,957 of NC_134893.1, read as the reverse complement.
CTCAAGGAAGCTTCACTGTCTTCAAACAAATCCAAATACACAACGCCACACCTGTTACTAGGAAGATGCCTGAGAAGCAACATTACCCAAAGTGCTAGTCGAGTCTCAGGTACATGCATATTGTTATGTACCTATCAGAGTGGATTTCTTCTATATGATTTTGCCAGAGGACAGCACTTATATTGTCATAGGTGTCTTTTCAGTGCACCAAGTGTGTGCTGTACCCGGGACCTCACTTTAATCTTTCATATGACCAGATGCTCACTTTGAGTTTCTAGTCGGACTTGAAAAAGGGCGAGCCCGGACTTTGAAGCCAGACGGGCGCAATAGCCGAGTCGTTAAAGCGTTGGACTTTCAATCTGAGGGTCCCGGGTTCGAATCACGGTCACGGCGCCTTGTGGGTAAAGAGTGGAGATTTTTACGATCTCCCAGGTCAACATATGTGCAGACCTGCTAGTGCCTGAACCCCCTTCGTGTGTATATGCAAGCAGAAGATCAAATACGCACGTTAAAGATCCCGTAATCCATGTCGGTGTTCGGTGGGTTATGGAAACAAGAACATATCCAGCATGCACACCCCCGAAAGCGGAGTATGGCTGCCTACATGGCGGGGGTAAAAACGGTTATACACGTAAAAGCCCACTCGCGTATATGCGAGTGAACGTGGGAGTTGCAGCCCACGAACGCAGAAGAAGAAGAAGAAGAAGCCAGACCCTCTCAGATAAGCATCTGAACCATTCAGTCCCCTTCCTCCTCAACCATACCCAAGCGACAACAGCGCATATTTGTTGGCCGTATATTATGTATAACCAGCACACTGAATTGTGCCGGCTTTGCTGAAGTAGGTGGCCATCAGCGCTGGGGTCCTTATCTCTGCTGAGCCCACAGCGTTTTCAGTTTTTGCCTTGGAACCAGTGTGGGGAAATGTTCACACAATGGTGTTTCCATTCTGATGGGGGATTGCTGAGTCAACGATTTTCAGCTGAGAGTCCAACAAATTAACGACCGCTTAACAGCAGTGGAAAGCTGCCACAAGTGTATGTAAATGGTTGCACAATTTCCAATGAAATGAAACGAGTCCTACAAATTAAACACTGCTTAAATGCAATGGATAATTGCCACAAACATATCTGTTGATAGTGGCTGCACAATTTCAAATAAATGGAATTCACATCTTGCTGGTGAGCTTGAAATGGAATTTCACATTATTCTACTTCTCTTTAAGCTATAGTATACTTTAACTGTCATGCACATTAGCTTTAAAAGCAGTATGTGACACATGAATTTACACAAAAAAACACACAAAAATAAGTTCTGAATAACTTGATCTTTAGGGCATCAGCCAGCCTGTTGTTTAACTCGGCTATACCCTGGTCCCAGTGCCGACTGCTCTAAAACCCTCTTCGCCAAGAGAGTGAGGATGTAACTTCGGCAAGATTCTCTCCACTATAATCGAAATTCTAGCCCAGATAGTCTGAACAGCATTTGCCTCCTCTGCTGTTCTGATGGTCATAGTCGGAGACGACTGACCATCATACACACACCACTGGAATGTACTGAGTTTTGAGTTGTGGACTTGATGGACACTGTTTGCAGACAGGCCAGATGCTGAACATCCTTGGCGATGCTGAGCGGTTGGCCCTGGTGGTCGGCTGCCTGTGTCATGACCTGGACCACCGCGGCACCAACAACCAGTTCCAGATGAAGTGAGTGGTGGTGGGGGAAGAAGCATTGTCAGATTATTACAATCAAGCTTGAAAGGATTTTTTTCCTTCAGTAGGTTCATGTGCAAAAGCAGCTGGCTATATTTAATCATTGACTAGAAAAAAATAAATAAACAAAAATATGGGCACGATAACATTAAAAATTACATGTTACCTTTACAATGTACCCATTTATATATCACTCTGTATGTTTTGCATTTTGTGTGGATGAGTTTTGAGCAGAGAGAAACATTGTGCAATTTCTGTAACGTCTTATGTGGAAACGCTAACAGAGAAGAATATATACTGTGCACTTTGTGTGAATGAATACAAAACAAAGGAAAATATTGTGAGTTCTGTGAGTATTTTGTGTATTGTTTTATATGGAAATGCTAACCGAGAAGAAGAACATTGTGTGTGGATGAATGCAAAGCAAAGCGAAATGTTTTGAGTTTTGTGTGGATTTTGTGTATTGTTCATGGAAATGCCAACAGAGCAAAAAGAAATATTGTCAATAAGTTTTGTACGAATTTTGTGTAACTGTTTATGGAAATGTCAACATGTGCATCGTGTGTGGTGGATGTGTGGACAGAACCATGTCCCCTCTGGCTCAGCTGTACAGCACCTCCACCATGGAACACCATCACTTTGACCAGTGCATCATGATCCTCTCCACAAAGGTCAAGCTCCTCTCTTCCTCCGCGTCTCCGTTCTTTGTTTGTGCTTCTATTTCTCTTTGGTTTATTCTTTTCTTTTTCTTTCTTTTTGTTCTTATTGTTGTTTGTTTGTTTGTTTGTTTACGCACGAAAGCGGAGTATGGCTGACTTCATGGCGGGGTAAAAACATTCATATACGTAAAAGCCCACTCGTGTACATTCGAGTGAACGTGGGAGTTGCAGCCCACAAACGAAGAAGAAGAAGTTTGTTTTGTTTTGTTATGTTACCTTCCATGCCTATCAGTGTCACTGATCAGAGTCTGAGGCCTCGTTTCGGCATGGCGTTGTGTTGTGTCTTCAGGAAAGGCACTTTTCTCTCTGATTTTCCTTTTCTCCATCCTAGTGTGAACGGCTGCCTGACCTCGGTCAGGAAAAGGTTAAAAGTGGTGGGAGGAGAGAATCGCCCCCCCCCCCCCCCCCCCCCCCCGGCACTCCTCCCCTCAAACCCTCCCCACCCCCACCCCTACCCCCACCTTCCCATGCCGAACCTTTTGACACAATGGATGAACTTCACTGTTCCAGTGGTAATGAAAGGCAATGGAACGTGACCACTTCAATGCCAGTACCCTCAGCCTGCTCATTCTCAATTCCCAATATATATATATATATATATATATATATATATGTATGTATGTATGTATATATATATATATATATATATATATATATATATATATCTGTATCTGTATCTGTATTTCTTTTTATCACAACAGATTTCTCTGTGTGAAATTCGGGCTGCTCTCCCCAGGGAGAGCGCGTCGCTATACTACAGCGCCACCCTTTTTTTTTTTTTCTTTCTTTTTTTTCCTGCGTGCAGTTTTATTTGTTTTTCCTATATGTGTGTGTGTGTGTGTGTGTGTGTGTGAGGGCCTGAGCATAGTGTATATGTGTGTGTATGCTGTGCATCAGTGTGTTCACATCATCAACGCACACCCATGTACATAATTCTATGCATGTGTGATGATATTCAAGCGACCAGCATGACTCGTGTAACCTCTCTCTGTGTCTGTGCTGTGGCTGTGCAGGGCAGTGACATACTGTGCAACCTGTCCCAGGCGGACTACGAAGCAGTGATTGGAGTGCTGGAGAGTGCTATTCTGGCCACTGATCTAGCTCTGTACTTCAGGTGATTCCATCGCTTTCACCCCTTTCTTTCTTTCTTTCTTTTTTTCCTCATATTTTTTTCATCTCTTCTTTCTTTCTTTTTTATTTTCTTTCCTGATTTCTTTCTTTTCATTTCTTTCTTTCATTTCTTTCCATCTTCATTTTTTTTTCTTTTGTTGTTTCTTTCTTCTACTCTTTGTCTATCTGTCTAGACATCTGTCTGTCTGTCTGTCTGTCCGTCTGTTTCTCTCTCTCTCTCTCTCTCTCTCTCTCTCTGTGTGTGTGTGTGTGTGTGTGTGTGTGTGTGTGTGTGTGTGTGTGTGTGTGTGTGTGTGTGTGCATCTATCTCATCAATAAGTGAGCATTTACTACGAAAGCATGTGTGTGTGTGCGTGCATGTGTGCGTGCGTGTGTGTGTGTGTATGTGTGTGTGTGCATGCATGCGTGTGTATGTGCATGCGCGCACGCATATATCTTTAAGTGTGTATGTGTGTACGTCTGTGTGTGTGTGTGTGTGTGTGTGTGTGTGTGTGTGTGTGTGTGTGTGTGTGTGTGTGAGTGAGTGAGTGGGTGAGTGGGTGAGTGGGTGTGAATATGCATGTATGTACATGTGTGTGTTCCTAGAATATTCCTGCCTCATGGCTTCTGAGATATGGAAAAGTGTATCCTGACCACTCTGTACATCGTGACGACTTTCAGCAGAAAGCGAGAATCTGAGCGTGCTTTTTTTTTCAGGTATCGGGGACGTTTCTTCGAACTGACCAAGAGTACGGAGGTGGACTGGGCAGACGACTGCAACAGAGATCTGCTCAGGTCAGTGCGTCAAGTCAAGCTGCACTCATTATGTCGTTTCGCCTTGACTACTGTAACTCTCTATTGTCTGGTTTGCCTGCTTCATCCATTCAGTCTTTCAGCGCATACAAAACTCTGCTGCCCGACTCGTCCTCAGAAACAAAAAAGATCTGAGCACATCACTCCTCTTTTGCAACATCTCTATTGGCTCCCTGTCTCACACAGAATAAAGTACAAGATCAGCACTCTATGTTATAAATGTAGTCACAAATCTGCCCCTTCCTATCTCTGTGGCCGCCTTCACTTGTACACTCCATCTCGCTCTCACACATTGAGAAAGGTCTGTTCATCTGATGAATTAGAATAAGGTCCAGTTTTTTGTATGTTTTTTATCAGACATCATCTCAGTGTAGAGGGACGAGGTGAGAAGTATTCTTGTGTGGAATGCGTGTATGCAGAGAGAGAAAGAGCTTTGCAGACTCGTACCACGCCCACGTCCAACTTTTCATTCAATTTTCCAGTTTATTCCACGAAAAACAAACAAAAACAAAACAAAACAAAAATCTCAGGACTAAGATGTTCCAGCAGGCGTTCTTTCCCGCTGCCTGTCAGCCTCCGAAACGCATCCAGCTTGTGCCCCCATGTCACCCTAGTCTCTCCTGCCTCACCTGCATGCCTGCCCTGTGATGCTGTCTCTTCGGTGGTTGAAGCCAAAATGACCCAGAGCTCTTAGAAAATGCCCAAGGTGCTATTTATTCCTTCTTCCACACACTGCAGTGCCGTCGAGTTTAATCCCAAAATTACTATTGTTCACAAAATAATAAACATCTCGTTTTCAGAAACTGGAACATAAAGCAAAAATTATAGAAAATTCTTACCCGACTAAAGCCGAGTTAGGTTGGTATAAAAGAATAAAGAAAGTTAATTCTTCGCTTCAAAGGGCGGGGAAATTAACAAAGAATGCTTACACACCCACTAATTAGTTCCAGACATTTGCCAAATGATGCCACGAATACCCGATAGCTCAGACATAATTATTCAAGATGTGGTCGAAGGGAGATAATTTAGCCCTTGCAGTAAGTTCAGTGCGTTTTCTACTGTCGAAAAAACATACATTTCTGCTGCATATGAGGTGTGTGTTTGTGTGTGTGTGCGTGCGCGCGCACACGTGTGTGTGTGTGTGTGTGTGTGTGTGTGTGTGTGTGTACCCTCTCTATAAAGATTCCTCTGAATGAGAAGCCGATCAAAACGCCGTATAAGGCTTAAGATGCTCATGTTATACCGCACGGAATACTCAGTGAAATCAGTGTCATGCTGCATGCAAAACTCTGTGGACAGGTCTATGATGATGACAGCTTCTGATGTGGCAGCCATCACCAAACCATGGGAAACACAGAAAAAGGTATTTTGCTGTGATGCTGGTGGTAGTTTTGTATGATTCCATATCGACAGTTTGTGTGGTGGTAACACACACATTTTCATATTTTCCAGGGAAATGTACTCTTTTTGTTATGGTTATGTAGAGGTGAAATTATGTTTAATAAAATTAATTGTATTTTCTCTTTTCTTTATTTCTCTTCATTGTCAGTGTGTGTGTGTGTGTGTGTGTGTGTGTGTGTGTGTGTGTGTGTGTGTGTGTGTGTGTGTCTCTGTCTGTCTCTCTCTCTCTCTCTCTCTCTCTCTCTTTCTCTCTCTCTCAGTGCATAAGGAAAAACAAAATAGTATTTCATCCTGCACAAAAAAAATATCCATCCAAGCCAATTCTTGTAATTTCTGCCCGTAACTCAGCAGTACTCTGTTGCTTTTTTTTATGTCAGTGGCTGAATTTCTTCACTAGAAGTGTCAGCAGTTTCAGTGTCTTGTTTGCTGTTATTTTGTTTGAAGAATCAAAGGTGTGGCCACTACGTTTGATAGAGGACTGATATATATATAGGTCATCCATGGCTTGACCAGTGGGAAATGTATGTTTGTGCAGGTAGCAGAGCTGGTGGCCAGTGAGTTCTTTGAGCAGGGCGACATGGAGAAAGAAACGCTGAAGATCCAGCCTATGGTCAGTGGTTGTACAGTTTCTCACTTCTGTACTGTTATAATGAATCTAAAAACATCCAATAAAACCACCAAAGCCAACGCCTACCAAACTCTCGTACGCCCGCACCTGGAGTATTGCTCATCAGTCTGGAGCCCGTACAAAGAAGGCCATAAGAACAAGATTGAAATGGTGCAAAGAAGAGCAGCACGTCATGTACACAACGACTACGGGTGGACCAGCAGCGTAACACACATGCTGCAAGAACTAGGATGGGAATCCCTCGAATCACGGCGGAACAGACAAAGGCTGACCCTAATGTATAAAATGGTCAATGGCATTGTAGACATCCCTCCAGACAAATTTCTCAAGAAAGGATCCAGCAAAACAAGATCAAATCATCGACACAAATTTGTCCATCTTAGCTCCTCCTCTGACCCTTACAAATACAGTTTTTTTTCCCATCAACCATCCCCGTCTGGAACTCCCTGCCTGCAACAGCAGCAGAGGCTCCCTCCTTGGTAGCTTTCAAGAGGGAGCTGAACAAAATCACAGTTTAGTCCCCCCCCACCCCCCCTTTTTTTTTTCCCATGGAGGGACGCTGCGAGTGACGGTGGGAGGGAATATGTATACATGTTCTTTCTCATTGTCACCCCCTCCAGTAGGAAGATAGGTCTACTTAGGTTATGACTAGGTTTCTACGCCTCTGCGCACACAGGTCATAAATAGTCAGTAATGACGGCTGACCTTCCAATTTGAAGATTGAAGAAGATAATGGTGTGATGCTCTGGATAGCTGGGTTGGTGATTGTGAGCTTTGTGGATACAATGTTCAGTGAGTGGGTTGAGATGGGTAGCACTGTTGCCAAGTAGTAAGTTTGTGAACTGTTTTGGGGTTGCTGATGTTGTTTTTGTTGTTAAATGTGCTAATTCATTCAAGAGTAACTTGATGGATAATTTGTTTTATACATGATGTTTTCTCTTTCCAAATCATCTTTTGTCTTAAAGATACATGTGGCAGACCAATATTATTCAGTATGTATTCTCTTGCTTTTTTGTGTATGGTGTATCATGTTGTTGTTTTTTAATTGTTTTAGCTTTATATTTTCATGAGTTAAATGCAAACAAATGATCATTGTGTTTCAGGAAATGATGGACAGAGAGAAGAAAGACAAACTGCCGAACATGCAAGTGGGGTTCATTGATGCAATCTGTCTGCCAGTTTATGAGGTTAGGCTTTTCCCTTTCTTCATCTGTTTTCTGTTAAAGTTTCTGATACTCACTTTTCAGGACAGCGCCGTGATGAATAGCCTGAAGCTCAAACGATCTTCTAACTGAATTGGGAAAGTCTTGCTTGAAGCTAATGACAATCAGTTAACAGCAGGGTGACAATAGACAAATAGCTTATGTTGTGCTCAACATGATTCTTTGTTTTCAGATAATGGTCTGTATGTCCCCATAGCTGGTTCCCTTACTCCGACAGACAAGTCTTTAAAAAGACATGGGATGACTTAGGACCACTCTTTTCTTTCAGGCCATTGCCCGAGTGTCTCCACGGCTGTCTCCCTTGCTGAAGGGCTGTCAGCAAAACCGTGAACACTGGCAGAAGGAGGCAGAAAAGAAGCAGCAAGAGGAGCAGCAGTGCCATCTGGAGAAGCATGCCGGGGAGGAGAAGGCAGAGAACCAAAACAAAGATGACAAGGAGGGCGGCTCTTGACATACTGCTTCCCCTTTATCTAACTGTGGACGTTGTATATTGGCATAATGAGCACTTCCTTCAGGTGTTTCTCCCCACTCAGTTCTGGACACTCAGCTGCACCACAAAAAAAAAATTTTTTTTTTCAACAACTTATTGTCTTCACATATCTTAGTCTATTGGACTTTGGTTTTTTTTGTTACAAATTGTACCTGTGTATTCATGAACACATTTGATGTGTCAGGTATATGAATGTGTGAGTGGCTGCACTAACATAATTATGCACTTTTTTTTTTTTTCTTTTCTTTTTTTTTTCTTTTTTTTTTTTTTTTTTTTCTTTTTTCTTTTCTCAGGAGAGGAACACATACGAGTCTCAGTGTCTATTATAACACGAGTTTGGATGCCACATGTATGGTAAAACGAGCATATTTCATAACCTCCTGTATTATCCATTTCATACCTAAATGTATGTTTCAAGGCCAAAACTTTTATCGAGAGAAAATATGACAGAAAAAATCCCCATAGTGCAGTAGCCAAACTAGACAGATCCACAATTTCAGCGTGTAGCTTTGATCTGTTTCATTGTCAGTTCAGACCATTAATCATGTTTTTCTTCAGTGAGTTCCCCATTTGCTAGCAAGGCCAGGCCAGGTGCACTTGCTTAAAATTTTAATAATATCATTAGGAACTTGTACATTGAAAGGTACCGATTTTAATTGTACATTGCATTAGATCAATATCCCAACATGCATACCTGATGCTTGTAGTGTGAATTCAGTTATGCAAAGCGCAGTCTGTGCTCCTATCAAGCTGAGCATGTATGAGTTTGGGGTTCAGCTGATTCTCCAGCTTACAAAATGTGATAGAAAATGGTATTGGTGGTGAGGGGGAAAATAACCCCATAATGAGGTTAGTATCTCTGTGTCTAATGGCATCCTGTTATTCATATATGTATATATAAACAAAAATGTCTGACAGCACAGCTTGCAGAATGAATGGACAATGTTTTGTTTCCTTGTTACAGTTGATTATGCACACATTTCTGTTTGTTGAGTCTTGCTGCTGGGTATCCTGTTTATCAGTGGGTGTGGACCAGTCACCATGGACCTGTATCTCACACTATGTACATTGCAACTGCCGTCCTCTTCACCATGTGGTATTACTGCAGCACCTTTGTCATGTTTAGCCGCTCTTCCCATGTTTCATGTTCACTGTTGGTGTGTTGTTGTTGTTTTTTAAGATTTTTTTCCTTTCCTTCTTTTTTTCTTTGTTTGGGTTTGTTTTACTATTTTTTTCTATTTTCGTTTTTGCTTCTTTTTTTTTCTTTCTTTTTTTAAATAACCTTGCACAAAGCACTCAAGCATAGATCAGCGAGGTGCGTCTGTTAGGAAAAGAGATCAGTGAGAACAGATTAGTCGACTTTCAGTAGTCTGATGATTGTCAGCACAATAGACATGACAGCATCATGAGAAGCTGTTGAAAATGCAAAACTTTCTCTGTCACTGAGGTACCTGATTTGTAAGAACTGAGCTTATGCTGTCGCATGATGTTTGACACTAGAGTTTTGCAGCCAGTTCAAGGAAAGTTCTTCAACGAATCAGTGTCAGTGGTAACAGGCTATGGATTATATGCTCATAATGAACCACCTGACTGATTGATACTTATACATGCTGTTGTTTTGTTTACTTTGTCATTTACATACCACACATGGACACCAGTCAGCTAAACTGACAACTTTTTTCCCATTTTAGATTTAATATTATCAGTAGAGGTATTGAAATGATGGTGATGGTGAAGAATATTCTGATCCACTGAAATGATTGACCAGTATCCACTTACATTATGGTACATAAGCACTGCATGATATTTCTCTGGCATACAATTTCATAAGAAGAAAGTTCTCCATTCAAGGTAGCTACATTCTAGAATCAGGGTTATGTTTATTCCATGAACACCTGCAAAAGTGGTCTAAGAACAAAACAACAACAACAACAAAACTGTATGCAAGTGGAAAGACCATAAGTCTTAAGAAAAGCAGTATATGACGAAATTGACTGAAAAACACTACAAAAGGAATTCAGTTGAATATATATGCATAAGAAGAGCTCAGCTATTACTAGATCAACCTGTCAGTCTGCATAGTCAAGAACTGAATCTCAAAATACAAACCCACAAAAGGCAGCATGCTTTGAATTTGGTCTGTCCTCCTGACTGGAAGAGTGTCTTTTTCACGCTTCCAGGAACAGCACCAGTTGTTCAGTTGAGGATTGTTGAAGGGAGTTTGGTTAGCTGGGAATGGGTATGCTTCTCACTTCAGTCATGGCAATAACCCACAGATTTAAAGGAACTTAAGACAGTAGTCTTTTTAAGGGAGAAGGAGGAGGTATATGTAAGGGAAACTGAAAACATTTCTCTTAGTTTTATCATCACAAATAAGACACCACAACAAAGTTCGTGAAATATTTATTTATGTAACACTGATATCTTCATATATTGGTGTTCATTAATATACCAGGTTCAAGGGATGATACTAATCAAAACTGAAAAGATTTCCCCCCTCTTCATACATGGAAAATGGCACGTCCTTATCCATGGCAGCTATTTTTACATCACATCAGTGACCAGGAGAAAGTGTTGAGTGATGGAAGACTGGCACATGTTTGTAAAGAACAATGTACGCTGTGCGTAGAAAATTGTTATAACAACTGATCGTCAATTGTTCACCTTTTGTACCTTGGTATTTGTGGTTGCAAAATAGTTCAGTGTGTGTATATGAGTCTGAGTGTGCACAGAAGCATCTGCATTTTGTTGTGTACATGCTCCCACTATATTTATAAATGTTTGCCCACAACGATCAGTCCTGTTGACCACTGTGTTGATGCTTTTGATCTGATACAGCCAGCTACTACAACTGGCAACTACAAAATGAATGTGGTTGTTTTACACAGCTGAATGATTGGCAGTAATAGAATCTTCAATGCTTTATATGCTGGTTGGAGGCAAGGTAACGATCATTCACCTTTTTTCTTTTTCTTTTTAAAGGACTATGTTTGTGTCCATTGCTTAATTTGTTTGGCAGTTGATATTTATTTATTTTCATAAGTTAATCAAAACTTATTCAACTATTTAGTTCACACAAGTGATTGTTCTTCAATGTTGATCAAATCTTTTGTTCATTACTTTGCAAAATACAAATAAAATGACACCTGCATTCCCATCTCTTGAATTTGAATCAGTCTGAACTTTGCGACAGCCAGCACACCAAAAGGCTGTTAAACCCTTTATCAAATGAAAGGTTAAGTTCCCTTACCCTTTGCCCTCTCTCAAGGCCTGACTAAGCGCGTTGGGTTACGCTGCTGGTCAGGCATCTGCTTGGCAGATGTGGTGTAGCGTATCTGGATTTGTCTGAACACAGTGACGCCTCCTTGAGCTACTGAAACTGAAACTTTACCCTCTTTCTGTGACTGGTCTGAAAGATTTATCCTAACGAACAATATTTGTGAACTTTGTCAACAGATTATCTCTCACAGTTCCTGTTTGTGCATCTAACTGGAGAAAGTGTGAACCATTAGTGATCACAAAATCAGTTGAGCATGTTACCTTTCAACATGTTGCCCTTAAAAGAGTTGTGGCAAGGGACGTTGTGATGTTCTTTACAGTCTGGGGCCTAGTTTACGGAAGTTTATCTCCACATGTAATCCTCCACAATGAAATGAGATGTGACACCAGACAGACTTTAACACTTTTAAACAGACTGATGTCACTGATTCAGTCAGTTATCATAATTATTCTTATTGTCTTCGTTGCTTATAATTATAACACAGAGGACTGCACAAGTTTGTCAGTGCTCAAAACACTGCCAATGTCAAATCCATAGAACCTGCAAAGAAAGAAAAACCCAGAAAATAGTTTTCAACTTAACGGATTTAATTTGATCTATACTGATTCTTTTGTCATTTCCCACTGTAATAGTACAGTGAGAAAAAAACTGCCTCTGAAACAAGAAATGTAAGCTTTCTCTTGTGGCGTCTTTCTCAGTGGTTCTCTTGTGGCAGTCTTCACTTGTGCAAGTGCCCGTTACAAGATTACACTGTGGTCTCGGTTTACACATTGCTTGCAAATGGAGACACACTCATTGAAAAGACTGACTCAGACTGCTGGCACTCTGGCTTACTTCGCCACAACCCATGCCGGCTGAAAAAAACTCACACAAATGTTGTAACAATTAGATCATTTATTTCCATCTCAGCCAAGCACACACTTTTTTCACCTTCAGAGCAATACAGAGATTTCAGAAAAGCTTGAACAATCTGTCCCCTCTGAAATATAAAATAAAAACATGAAAATAAATGAATATATAAACCAATTTCTTAGTTAGAAGTTCCATTACTTATGAACAATAACAGTACCGTAAAATTCAGACTATTAGACACAACTTCCACTATGACCACTCGAGCTTAGCTTAATGCAGCTTGTTCATGGATTTTTCCAATGTTGCAGGTAATGAATATCCGATGACATGTTGAGGTCAAATCAAGTGTTGCCGTCAGTCTCCAGTCTATTTTTAAATTCACAGTAGGTTTCAAAACTGGATTTAACTCTTCTTGAATTCAAAACTTACCATAATAGTGTGCTAATGTTAACTGTTCATGTTTTTTTCCCTCCAAATTTACACATGGCCTTTATGCACACGAAACATTCAGCTGATTGCCCTTGCTGGAAATTCAGCATGACGCAATGCTTACGATGCAGCTTTCAAACTGAAGGAAATATCAGACTAGCCATTGGTTTTAGCACTTGTTTTTTGTTTGTTTTTTTAAGTGTGACGTTTGCATCTTATGAACTATGGCTTATGTGTGAATTAATTTTTTTTTTTTTTTTTAATATAATTTAGGGGATGTGGCTGATATAACAATGCATTAAATAGCCCGATTTTTATGGTAACTACAAAAGTGGAAAAATGTTGTTACCAATAATAATAATAGTAATAATAATAATAATAATAAGCTTTAACATGAGCATTAATTCAGTTTGTCCATTCAAACTTTTCTCTTTTCTGGTTCAACTCTGTAAGATGTCTAAACAACAACATATGGTAGATGGAACACTTTTGAAAAACAATGAACACCCACTCCAAACAATCAATTACACCATATCCACTTTGTGACATAACTCTTTGGCTCATACTGACGCTGGAATAGTTTTTAACACATAATGAAACCTTGCATAAGAATCTCCTAGTAGAACAAGCATTATCTTCTAAACTGGGAGTGTAAAAACAAAAAAACACAAAAATCACTGGCTTATGATCTGTCTAGCCCAAACCAAAAATTAATGCTTTTGTGAAACAAAAATATTTTTCAATTTCAAGACTATCTTCTGAATTTTTTTGGCAAATCTATTGCATTCCAAAAAAAAATTATTTCAGAATGCAAACCACCATATTTTTTCACTAAACATAAACATTAATTCTTATTCAAACCTGTTAATGTGAAATTTGACAATCCGAAAATTAGCACCCCTGTAACTAAAACCAAAACACTACCTCTGTAAACAACCACTATTTTTTCCAGACGCCAAAGAAAAAAATATTCAAATGATTCCAAACACAATGTGGATAACATTTACATACAAAAATACAAAAGATGGAAAATGAAAAACCAAAAAACTTTTTTAAAAACTACAACAGAAAAGAGACAAACATTGTAGATACAATAACATGGATATTAAAGTTGACAATCAGTGATGTGAGAGACAAGTGGGGTGGGGAGGGGGGGGGGGAGGTTTCAACTGAAGATGGTGTGAGGGGGACACCAAAAAATGACAGATGATATGGTACTAAAGAGGTTGGGGGGAAAGGGATGAGCAGAGGAGGGACCAGGGGGGACACCATGAAGTGACAGATACAGTACTGAAGAGGTGGGGGGGGGGAGCAGAGGAGGGGGGTTGGGGGTTGGGGGGGGGGACACCATGAAGTGACAGATACAGTACTGAAGAGGTGGGGGGGGAGCAGAGGAGGGGGGTTGGGGGGGGGGGGGACACCATGAAGTGACAGATACAGTACTGAAGAAGTGGGGGGGGGGGAGCAGAGGAGGGGGGTTGGGGGTTGGGGGGGCACACCATGAAGTGACAGATACAGTACTGAAGAGGTGGGGGGGGGGGGAGCAGAGGAGGGGGGTTGGGGGGGGGACACCATGAAGTGACAGATACAGTACTGAAGAGGTGGGGGGGGGAGCAGAGGAGGGAGGTTGGGGGGGGGACACCATGAAGTGACAGATACAGTACTGAAGAGGTGGGGGGGGGGAGCAGAGGAGGGGGGTTGGGGGGGGGGGACACCATGAAGTGACAGATACAGTACTGAAGAGGTGGGGGGGGGAGCAGAGGAGGGGGGTTGGGGGGGGGACACCATGAAGTGACAGATACAGTACTGAAGAGGTGGGGGGGGGAGCAGAGGAGGGGGGTTGGGGGGGGGGACACCATGAAGTGACAGATACAGTACTGAAGAGGAGGGGGTGAGCAGAGGAAGGGGGGTGCGGGGGGACACCATAAAGTGACAGATACAGTACTGAAGAGGTGGGGGGGAGCAGAGGAGGGCCAGGGGGGACACCATAAAGTGACAGATGATACAGTACTGAAGAGGAGGGGGGTGAGCAGAGGAAGGGGGTGCGGGGGGACACCATAAAGTGACAGATGATACAGTACTGAAGAGGGGGGTGAGCAGAGGAAGGGGGTGCGGGGGGACACCATAAAGTGACAGATGATACAGTACTGAAGAGGAGGGGGGTGAGCAGAGGAAGGGGGTGCGGGGGGACACCATAAAGTGACAGATGATACAGTACTGAAGAGGTGGGGGGGGGGAAACAGAGGAGGGACCAGGGGGGACACCATAAAGTGACAGATGATACAGCACTGAAGAGGAGAGAGTGAGCAGAGGAGGGGGGTTGGGGGACCACGAAGTAACAGATGATACAGTACTGAAGAGGGGGGTGAGCAGAGGAAGGGGGGTGCGGGGGGACACCATAAAGTGACAGATGATACAGTACTGAAGAGGTTGGGGGGGGGGGGAGCAGAGGAGGGCCAGGGGGGACACCATAAAGTGACAGATGATACAGTACTGAAGAGGAGGGGGGTGAGCAGAGGAGGGACCATGGGGGACACCATAAAGTGACAGATGATACAGTGCTGAAGAGGGGGGTGAGCAGAGGAAGGGGGGTGCGGGGGGACACCATAAAGTGACAGATGATACAGTACTGAAAAGGTGGGGGGGTGAGCAGAGGAGGGCCAGGGGGGACACCATAAAGTGACAGATGATACAGTACTGAAGAGGTGGGGGTGAGCAGAGGAAGGGGGGTGCGGGGGGACACCATAAAGTGACAGATGATACAGTACTGAAGAGGGGGGTGAGCAGAGGAGGGACCATGGGGGACACCATAAAGTGACAGATGATACAGTACTGAAGAGGGGGGTGAGCAGAGGAAGGGGGGTGCGGGGGGACACCATAAAGTGACAGATACAGTACTGAAGAGGGGGGTGAGCAGAGGAAGGGGGGTGCGGGGGGACACCATAAAGTGACAGATACAGTACTGAAGAGGGGGGTGAGCAGAGGAAGGGGGGTGCGGGGGGACACCATAAAGTGACAGATGATACAGTACTGAAGAGGGGGGTGAGCAGAGGAAGGGGGGGGGCGGGGGGACACCATAAAGTGACAGATGATACAGTACTGAAGAGGAGGGGGTGAGCAGAGGAAGGGGGGTGCGGGGGGACACCATAAAGTGACAGACACAGTACTGAAGAGGTGGGGGGGGAGCAGAGGAGGGTCAGGGGGGACACCATAAAGTGACAGATGATACAGTACTGAAGAGGTGGGGGGTGAGCAGAGGAGGGCCAGGGGGGACACCATAAAGTGACAGATGATACAGTACTGAAGAGGTGGGGGGTGAGCAGAGGAGGGACCAGGGGGGACACCATAAAGTGACAGATACAGTACTGAAGAGGTGGGGGTGAGCAGAGGAGGGCCAGGGGGGACACCATAAAGTGACAGATGATACAGCACTGAAGAGGAGAGGGTGAGCAGAGGAGGGGGGTTGGGGAGGGGGGGGAACCACGAAGTAACAGATGATACAGTACTGTAGAGGTGGGGGGAGCAGAGGAAGGAGGGGCGGGGGACACCAAAGATATTAACAGGTACTGTGGGAGGGGGGAGGTGAGAAGGGAAAGGTGTATTGAGAAAACCAAAAAAGAGACATATCGTTAAGTACCATAGGGGAAGGGCAGAGCAGGGCAAACAAAAAGCAACAATGTATGATACAGATATTTAAAAAACAAAAATTACATTCCAAAAGAACTCTTAACAAATGACTTTTCTTTCTTTCATTCCAGTTTTTGCTTGTTATATCTATATACTGATTTTTTCCCCCTTTTTATGCTCCAAGCAACGTAACTGTAGAGGAACAGAAAAGTCACATGAATGTCCAGATGATGGAAGAAGACAAAAAAACATTGCAAACAAAGATGTCTGAAAAGAAACTTGAAAAATCACTAAAAATCCTGTGACCAATGTACTGGGGGATAGGGTAGTTGAGGTGGGGGGGGGGGGGGGAACAACCACCACCACCAAACAAACACAAATCAAAAAAACAACAGAAAATGGTAAATGACAATGACAAATATGAGGAAGTGATGGGGAAGAGAGGGGTCATGATGAGAGGAAATAATGAGTAATTACAATGGCTAAAAACTTTTCTTTTTTTTTTAAGAAAAAAAAGACTACAACTACATTTGCAGATAAAACAAAGAAACCCAAATTCACATGGCAATAGCAGAAGAGACAAAAACTGAAAAAGAATACAAGGAATGTTTAAAACGTTCTTCAAAATGTCGATTTATCCTCCACATAGTCCCCTCTCAAATGCCATCAAGGCTGCAGAAGACAACTCCAATGCAGTAATAAATATCACAATACTGCATTTCTGTCTTCAAAGAAGACCAACTCATATACCAGGACTTACCAAAACGTTACAAAACAGAACCTGGTCATAATGTCAAAACTTTCTCTAACAAATCAGCAGGTGAAAGGTTTTGGAAATTCCTCAAATCTGGTGGCGCATTTGTACAGCTGCAAACTTTAAGAAAATGTTTGTGAAAGTATAGATAAAATCAGGGGCAACACAGGAACAATGTGTTACACCTATCAAAGTTTGGACAATTCCATATGTGACACTGTTCAATAAAAACATTATAATTGCAGCATTGGAGAAACTTCCATTTATCATAAGCTTCTTCTCCTTAACACTTACCATAAATAATGAGAGAGACCTTGCAGTCAACAATTCTTACCTGCTAGTACCTCAAAAGCGTTTTTTTTTTTTTTCTTTTTCTTATTTTCCTCCATAGTCACTGAACATAGAAATAAATTCTGTAAGATATTTTCTCCTTTTTCTTATTCCACTGGCAGTTAGGAACTGTCATTAAGTAGTCCTATGTCTATGAACTGTTATCACTTTGACAACTACAATTACTACAGACCATCACTAGTGTCATGATCTCACTCTCATTCATCAGATCAGGATACATAGAGTGCACAATCTCATTTCTCACATGATATACAGAATGCACAGTCAGCCATGCATAACCCCTAAATAGTTTGAGACATCACACGGCTCAGCAATCCATTCAGCTGCAATGAGCACAACCAAGCACCTTTCAATAAGTGGATATATACACCAAGTGCATTAACTTTTCTTCTAACACACATTCTTTCTTTTCTTTCTTATCTCTAACACTCACCCCTTCCCTATACATGCATGGTCAGCTTTTCTCGATATAAACTCAGATATGAACAAAGCATATATATTAGAAACAGACACTCTACCAGACATCCAGCACTATATCAACGCTCACATATTATGTATTAACACAAGAACACAGTAAAACAAGTCTTCGTGATACTTCAGACTGAAGTGTCCTTGTAACAATGTTAACAGTTTCAGTGATTACTGTCTGTACACATCAGACAGGAATCGTTTTCACACACTGATCTTTACAGCCTTTCACAATAACATAAAAAATCTTTGAAGTCCCAATATGCAACTGCCATTGACCAATAATCATTGTGCATCTGCCCCATTATTGCTGCAGGCAATTTTCATTATACTGCAATATTATCTTCTGAGACAATATAGAAATTCAATGGATAGTGGGATAACTCTGCTCGTTTCATTATGCATTTTGTTTGAAATTTCTCACTTTTTCAGAAAGAAAATTGATTTTTTTTAACATTTTGTGATCAGCCGTGTCTGGTACAAGCAGTGACAGTCAAATCACTTTATTTCTTATATATATATATATATATATATATATATATTTATCTGTGGTTATATAGTGGTTTCAGAGACTTAAATGATTTTTCTGTACACTGCCGGACTGAGTGGTTTCAACTTTCTTCTTAAAAGTGAATGGGTGGGTAACTTTTCTAAAGCCACTTTCTGGTGTAAAAATACAAACTTCAACCACACAGGCTGGTTGATATGAAATGAATACCATAAAATCTCAACTTTTAGCTACAACATTATCCCTCAACCATGATCCCTGCAACTAAAATAATGATGCGGCTTCTTTGTGGATTTTTCCAATGTTGCGGGTTTTGCCAATGACGTGTTCAGGTCAAGTCAAGTGCTGACGTCAGTCTCCAGCCTATTTTTAAATTCACACTCGGTTTCAAAACTGGTTTAACTCTGTCAATTCACAACTCACTGAAAAAGAGTGCTTGTGTTAAATGTTTTTTCCCTTCATGAACCGTATGCAAAACATATGTTGATTGTTCTTGCTCAGACAACATCCATCAAGCCCAAAACACAATACTTACGATGCAGGTTTCAAACTGAAAGTGATCGAACTGGCCATTGAAAAGGAAACCTGAGCTGCTGCCATGAATTTGGTGTAACATTTGCGGCTTATAAACCACTGCGGCTCATGTGTGCACAATTTCACTTCTTTTCTTCTTTCTAAATTTAGGGGATACAATCTTTTTTTTCTTTCTAAATCTAGGGGATGCAGCTTATATAACAGCCCGATTTTTTCGGCACTCAATATTCAAAGCATGATATTTATAGCAGTGTTTCCATTACACTTTTCCTTGCTATAGTGTACCAATACAAAATTCAGACCAGCAGGTTTTCTCTACAGTTCCCCACTTTATCCAGCTTTGCAACAGACAGAAGTTGATTGTAGCATCATTTTTCAGCAGAAAAGAGTTGGGACTCCAAAGGTTTACTTCCACTGGCACACAGACACTCGTGCACACACAGCAGCCATGGTAAACAAGTGTATGAACTCAGCAGTAAGCATGCATCTTCTGTAATATGAATGAATGCAAATGGAACTCGCGTGCTCATCCACACAGCTTTTTTATTTCTATAATCAAATACAATTATATATGTACTTCCCCTAATATGCTGACATAAAAAGAATCTTTTCTCTAAATTCTGTTGGACTACAGAGCACAAACACACACAAAATTTTTTTTTTAAAACAAACATTTGCACACCAGTCATGAGGAGGAGGTTGATAACACAAACAAGGATTTACCATACTGCATCAATACTTGTTCATGATGCCAGTGTTTCACACACATATGCATGTACACACACACATGCACACACACACACACACAAAAAAAAGCTCACTGAGAGTGAACAAGAGGGTGTATCTGAAGACTTTTCAATCCAAATTGAAATAAACCTAACTACATCTGACTATCACCCTACCATCAGTCTGGATTCACTATTCAGTCCCTACTCGTAATATAACTGCAAAACCTGAGCATAACTGACAGCATTTTTTAAAAACTTCACTGACAATGCTGCTAAACATATTGCCACACTCATGAAGAATGAGCATGCCAATGCAAAATTCAGACTTTCTTTCTTTCTTTTTTTCCGTATGTCTAAATAAAATGGTGGCAATGATGGGGTCATTATGAGATTCCACAGTTTGATAAAAAGGCAAAATATGGTAAGTAATTCTGAGACTGTAAGTAATTCTTAAGCCACCAATCACTATTTCTGTGATCTCTAGAGCTCTCTAAGAGCTATAGCAGACTATCACAAATTCTTTCTCTCTTCTCTTTCTCTCCCTGTTAGTTGCCATGTGGGACATGGTCCCCAAGGCACTTGAAAAAAACAAAGATTGATCATTACACAGTAACACATCCACAAATGTCAGGGTGGATGGTGCAACTGCTGTCTTTGCACCCTAACTATAACTTAAGTGTGAAAAAAAAGAAGCAAAAAACACCCATTTATGGACAAAGACTACAAACTTAAAAGCTTGCAGACCTTTGTATCCGTGTGCAAGTGTCCATGCATACATCCTCACATACAAAAAATACTTTAAGCATAACACCACCATCTCAACAACCCAAGACATACTGCCACAAACCATCTTTCATATGGCTTCAAACATGACTTGATTCCACTGTTCTGAAACTGAGTGTTCACAATGCTACCACAGTATCACACTGGCACTTATATTCAGTCAAATGTGATGGGGGCAAACGGCGGGGAGGGGGGTTGGAGGGTATGGGGGGGAGTCAATATGTTTCCATGCTTGGTAATGGAATATGAGACGCTGTGGTTCTTGAAAACAAGCATGGAATGACACAGCTTAGACCACATCCAGAAGTCTTATTGGCGGGCAGGAGCTGGTCCGTCTCCCCTGTGGAAGTCCCGCCCCCCATTGTGTCGCTCTCCGCTGTAGTGTCTGCCATTTCCCCCGCCTCTGTAGCCACCACGAGACCCATAGTTGCGAGGTCCAGGCCCGTAACGAGCATTACCACGGGCTGCAGGTCTATGGTCGCCGCGTGTCTTCTTTTCCTCCACGTTGAGTCTGTGTTCTCCTTTGTACATGATAGGCTGCAACAACCAGGCATGATGATCAGTCCATTGTACCATAAAGGCAAGTGTGGTTCCACAATATACGAACAGTTGATTTCACTCTTTTGATAAGGCTTCACCTCTGGTCCTCATTCTGTTGCACATATCATCTTTAAAGGTTGCAATGTGTGTGTGTGTGCAGACTTATGTGCTTAACTCACAGCTCTTCCATTTACAAAGTGCTGTTGGTTCCTACATCAAATATTGACCATATAGCACAAAAACGCTTTATAATACATTATCATTGCTGGGCATAATAATGACAGACCTGTTGACCCTACATTTGTGTCTGGTGTATTCTCAAAAAGAAATGGGGAGGTGCCCTCTTAGACTGACTAGACAGGCCTCATTGGCTGTCATGTAACACCAAGGGCACGCGCTTGCAATGAACTTTTCACTTTCGTCCAAAGAACCCGTTACCACGCGAGCAGCATAAAAACTCTCCACTTTGTTGTTGTGGACCAGAACTCTGGCCAAAACATGTTTTTCTTTCCTCAAAAGTCATACTGAAATCTATTTTCGCATACTGATGTACTCCAGTCAAAATGTTGTACAAATTACGCCAAAATCGTACTAGTAAACAGGTCTGTAACGATGAAGTTTCTGGCAGTACAAGAAGCTAATAGTGATGAAAGTACATGCTGGCAACATTATGCAGTGCAGCATCACTGCAGTGAAAATGATTGGATCTGAAATGACTGGATACAACATAAGCCCAGTTTCCTTTAACTGTTAAGTCTACATTTATTTAACAGAATTTAATACCACCCACTTTTTTGTATTTGCTTCAAGGCCTCCTTAAAGCAATGCCCTCCACCACTACACCCTACCCCAAACAAAGCACAAAAAATGCTCTGCTGAAACTTACCTTTTGCTTCAGCACTGTTTGAGCAGTCTCTGAACTCTCAAACACGACAAAGCCAAAGTTCTGGAACAAAATAGCATAAACTTCATTATTTACTTATTTTCATTCGCAAAACTGGCTTGGAGGATAAGCTAATATTCACACACTAATATTCATGAAACAATATGTCTGCATACTGCACTTCAGTAAAAGAACTGATAGACCTATTGCTCAGTAAACAATAATAAACACATCTTTAGTCGACTGAAAATAAAGCAGTACGAGAATATCAACCAAAGATTGTGTATAGGTATCATACAAACACCCCTTATGTCTACTCATGTCTATCACAGCTATCACCTTCATTTAGCACAAAGTCCCAAGAGATCAAGGGTGTCTAACATACACTTCTCAAAAAGCAAAATAAAAAGAAGACACCGAAGATGGGGAGAGAATAGTTTGTTTAAAATCTGGACACCCACTGAGGACAACAGGGCTTCAAACTTTTTTTTTTTTTCTTTTCCAACTTTGAATTTGGACATGCTCACAACAAAGCAGCATTAATGCATCTTGACTTTCCTCAAATTCAGATCACAAATACATGTTCAAAACCCTTCCTCGAATTATGACACCGAAGGCTGTAAAACTATTACTAAAATTTTGGTATCCAAATTTGTAAAACTACTACTCTGATGATATCATAGATTGTAAAACTACTACTCACAGGCACGCGGCTGCCGCTACCCTTGGTGTTGATGCGCAGATCCAGAACAGTTCCATAACCTGAAGGACAGCGAAGAAAAACTGTTGAGCTATAACCAACAATCAGCATCTCTGCTTGCCACTGTGTTCTGATAGTATACACAACAGCAGACAGAGGAATGTGCATGTGTGCACATATACAAAAACAGAAAGTCAGCAGACATATGAACACACTGTGACACTAAACCAGACAGGTAGGTGAGCAGGTAAGAGGTCTACATAGATATGTCAACATATAATCATTAGCAATAGATCTACAAAGATACATAAACAAATAAGAGATAATATACATCAACACTTGACTGAGGGGGGCTTCTTCTCTAAAGACCGTGTACTGTCCAGCTCTCCCAAGATTTTCTTATCACTGAGACATGTGTAAGCCACTGACTTTCAGGAACAGTGTGAATGACATTCTGGAAAGACCGAGTGACACTGAGAAAGACTGACTCTCAGGTTCCATGGGTTGGCAAGCCACCTTACCCTTAATCAAATTGCCACAAGTTGTTCAAAGAAGAGATGCTCCCAGGATTCACCAAAAGGGGAAGAGAATGATGAATCCATCGGCGCCAACGCAATCACGACTGGAAATGGTAAACTGACTACAATTTCACAACCGATGGAATTCCCATGTGTCTGTGGGCGGAAATTCTCTACCGAGCGTGACATGAAGATCTACAGGACCAAAAAGGGCTGTACGAAGAATCTGACGAATGCTCAGCAGTGCACTGCACCAGCAGCTAAGTTGCAGAAAACCAAGATCAGGATTCAAGCCAAGGACATCCACGCTGATAATTCAGACAAATATTTCTACAAGATCTTGAAGCCAAACGCCAGAAACTAAACTTGCCACCTGCAAGTGCAAAAACAGAATGGGAAGATTTAGACCAGAAAACATGATGCACTGATAGGAAAGAGCACCTTAAAACTCAAGTTAGCCACCTACGGAGATGGTGTGCACATAACCTGTCGGGAAACCTATGGAGTGAAAGAACCAAGGCAAGAATATCTCAAAAAATCCAGGCGACAAGAAATGGAAATGCGTACGGGTCAGTTCCTCTTGAAATGATCCAAGTGGCTCTCGAGATGCACCATGTACCAACCAACATCAGGGAAATGCTGAAGAAGTACTTCCATGGCTTCTCAATGTGGTTCACCATCAAGGAATACACAAGACTGATCAATCTGGAAGTGGGCATAGCCATGGCTGTGCAATTTCTCCAATCCTGTTCATGCTGGCAATGGAAGTGATCTTGAAGGCCTCAATGAAGGAACGAATCGAGCTGACCTCGGCAATGGATACCAGATACCTCCTTTGAAAGCCTTCATGGATGACACAAGTCCTTTCAACGAAAGAGGATGACACCCATGCAATATTGAAGCGGTTGGACGAGCTAGGTGCCACAGCCAGAATGAACTTCAAACCAAAGAAACCACAGAGCCTCACTGCGTGAAGGAAAGGTAGCTGAAACGGTCACATTCACTGTAGCCAACCAAACCATTCCAACAGTGTCAGATGAACCATTCAAGAGCCTTGAAAGATGGTATGATGAGTCCCTGAAAGATACAAAAAGAGGAAAAGAAACCAAGCAGACAGCAGAAGAAGGCCTGCATATTATAGACCAGTGTGGCCTTCCTGGCAAATACAAAATGTGGTGCCTACAGTCTATGCTGATACCAAAGCTCCTGTGGCCTCTCCTGATATATATCAGCTGTAGCACAGTTGAGTCGACTGATGCAAAGATCAACAAGTACACACGCAAACAGCTTTGTGTCCCACCTGGTCTCACTATAGTGGCACTCTACGGTCGCCAAGCAAAGCTGAGGCTACCTCTGAAATCCCTTGTCAAAGAATACAAGGTAAGGAAGGCAAGACCTCTCAGCATGCTCAAAGACTCGGTAGTCAGTATTGTGAGATCCACCCAACCCAAGCTGAAGACTGGCAGAAAATGGAAAGTCAGGGAGGCAGTCAGTGCAGCAAAAGAAACTCTCAAGACAAAGGAAATAACAGGACACACCCAAACCAACAGACAGGGCCTGGGATCAACAAAGATGGAATGGTGGTCCAAGGTAAAGGGGAAAGCAAACAGAGACATGATCATACAGGAGATCAGGAAGGAAGAGAATGATAAAAGAGTCCAGAAGGCAGTCCAGCAGGGGCAGTGGACAACAGAAAATGCACTCCAAAGGAGCCTCAGCAGGAGCGACATGTGGAACATGGCCCCTCTGAGGATCAGTGTCATCCTAAGATCTGTGTACGACCTCCTTCCCTCGAATACAAACTTGGTGAAATGGGGGAAAGCAGAGGACCCTGCGTGCCTTCTCTGCCATGGCAAACAAACAGTGGAACATGTCCTCAGCTCACTGACACATGGTGAGCTCTGTCCAAGGAGTACCTACACCACCGGAAGTTCCAGTAGAGTTCCTCTCTGCAGAAGGCAATAAAGTCTGGCCAGGAACAGCTGTAACATCCAAAGCATGGAAAAATGGGCTGCTTGATGGTGCCGGAGATTGTGAATGCAAAGCTGACCTACCAAAGGGGAAGAAACACCCAGAAATCATCAGCAAAGACTGGCATGAGACCTGACATAGAACTCCACTCCAAGGCAATGAAACAAGCGATTCTGATTGAGCTCACTGTGCCATACGAAAGCAGAATGGAGGAAGCCCACCATCTACAAGACCGAGAAATATGCTAGACTAACCAGCACCCTGAGAGAATCTGGCTTCCAAGTCAAAGTCCTCGTCACTGAGATTGGTACAACAGGGTTTGAGCCTCATGAAACAGATGTCGATTTCTGGCAGAGTGAGGACAAAGGCTCTCAAGGCAATGGCAGAAGCAGCAGCAAATAGTTCCAGCTGATCTGGTTGAGGAGGAATGAAAGTAAACTTCATAAGGATTCAATTTTCCCTACTCAAACTAGGTCTACAATGGCTCAGTGGTTAAAACGTCTGCCAGAAAAGGTGACTGTCCTGAAGTGGTGACCACCCTGGAGGTGCGGGTTCAAACCTGCCGAGGACCAGGAAAAAGAAAATAGGCAGCAATACAAGGGCATCCAGGTGTCATGACCTGGGTGCGGCCTGACCCCTTCAAGGCGTTAAGGGCCAAAACGCTTCACTGGCGGGGGACTTCTCTGAACACCTTGTACTGTCCAGCTCTCCCTAGAGTTTCTTATCACTATCAACAGGAACTGAGTATGAAACACAGATCTCTCAATATGTATTTGTATTTCTAAATTAGGGCTGCTCTCCCCAGGGAGAGTGCGTCGTTACACTACAGCGCCACCCATTTTTTTGTATTTTTTTTCCTGCGTGCAGTTTTATTTGCTTTTCCTATCAAAGTGGGTTTTTCTACATAATTTTGCCAGGAAGAACCCTTTTGTTGCCATGGGTTCTTTTACGTGTGCTAAGTGCATGCTGCACGCGAAACCTCGGTTTATCGTCTCGTCCAAATGACTAGCATCCAGACCACCACTCAAGGTTTGTGGAGGGGGAGAAAATACCGGCAGCTGAGCCGTGATTCAAACCAGCGTGCTCAGATTCTCTCACTTCCTAGGCGGACGCGTTACCTCTAGGCCATCACTCCATATGGACATGGAATTTAATTAGATTCGCACACACAAAAACTAGCACACACTGACAACAAAGTGAAGCAAAACAAACTCAAATTATGTAATGCCCACTTGTATAGCCCATGTAATGCTACATGGTTTAACAACAGAAAAACTAAATTACTACCAATATACAAGTGCAAAGTTAGAAAGTCAAGGGATAACAGCATTCTTTGTCAAACACTCATGTTTACCACAGAAATACACCAGGTATCTGAGTTCTTCTAATAATCTGTACTTCTAAGTACCATAACTTTTCCATCACCTAGCTCTTAATAACAAACATGGCAAATAATTCAGCTTTCCAGTTTAAACAGATGAAACCTGGCACTTTTCCACATCAAACCATCCAACGGGTACTTACATTCAAAAAAACTTTTCAGCTCCGGTTCAGTCATGCTGTGGGGCAGGTTGCCAACAAACAGCTGCTGGTCATCGGGATACTTTGGTCCACTGTTGAAACTTTTAGTCCCATTCTCTCCATTGCGACCCTCTCCTTTCGAGTTGCTTCTCTCCCTTGCCCGGTTATTTTCCCTCTGAGGTCTGTCGAAAACAGAGATAACACAGTCTTACACTTGCCACAGTACCTCATGGTCTCTCAGGATACTACATATCTGTCTTTTTTTATGTGTTCTCTAGTGAATTTGTGAAGATCAAAATGACCCTTTGTCAAATACTCTGATGATCAAAATGTTAAAGAAAATAAATAATGGGAGTCGCACAACATGCCCTGGTGTTAGATACAAAATATGCCCTTGTGTCTGATTGGAATGCCTTTATTACCATGTGCACCAGTGTCAAAAGTAACATATTAGAATAAAAAGTATTCAATCTTTCAAAAAAAAAATCAAATAATATATAAAAATATATATATATATACTTAATCCAAGCCCAGATGTCTTCGTTTTCCAGAAAGAAATGGAAGAAGTGTCCAAAAACAGTATTGGTTTTTCACTTTTAACCTTTAAAACCGATCTGCACTTGGGTTAGTGGTTTTAAAGAAATAACTCTGATTAATGCTCATACTGGTCCTAATGTTCCTCCAAAAAGGAAGCTGGTGTGCACAGCAAGCGACAGCTGTTTCGCACTATGTAGTGCCACATTTTGTAGAGCATGTGCTCACAGAGTGAAATACTTTTTCTTTTTTTTAAGGAAGCATACAAATCCTTTTATACAGTCTAAACTCCTCTAACCCAGACCATTTATGATTTGAAATTACGACTTAATCCAGAAGATGGATTTGTTTTCTTTCACTGTCTGATCCAAACTTGGTATTTGCAAAGTTTATTCATACCTTGGTATTTGGACGAAGCATTTCTAGAGAAAATGATTCTGTTTAAAATTACCATAGACACACAGACACACCCACACACAGACAACCTGAGAAAATGATTTTGTTAAGTTTAACACACACACACACACACACACACACACACACACACACACCATGACTGAGCAAAAAAAATTTCTCAGCATACCTTTGGGGTCGAGGCGCCTCCACCTGTTTAGTGGAAGGTGCAGCAGTAGCAGCAGCAGCAGCAACAGGAGCAGGTTTCCGCTCCGTCTTATCAGATTTTCGCACAACCGGCGTTATCGCTCCAGCAAGTGCTGCTTCAGTGCTTGTGGTTGCTGGAGCACGCTTGCTAACCAAAGCGGCCCATGAAAAGGTTTTTGGTGACTCTTCTGTAAAAGGGATTTTCAGTAACAGGTGAGCTGATGATTTGAAGCTACACTTACACACTCTAAAAATAACATTCAATAATAACATACAATAAGAAAAGGACAGTCAGGCAAAAGGGAAAAGAAAGACATAAAATGACTGATGATTCTTCGAAGTTTCGAACATTTTCTATGTGCAGTTTTTGACATGCCGCTCATTTGCAATCTTTATCAAATAAATACAACCAGACAGGCGCAATAGCTGAGCTGTTAAAGCCTTGGACTTTAAATCTGAGGGTACCAGGTTTGAATCTTGGTGACGGCGCCTGGTGGGTAAAGGGTGGATATTTTTCCAATCTCCCAGGTCAACATATGTACAGACCTACTTGTGCCTGAACCCCCTTCGTGTGTGTACGCAAGTAGAAAATCAAATACGCATGTTAAGGATCCTGTAATCAATGTCAGCGTTCGGTGGGTTATGGAAACAAGAACATACCCAGCATGCACCCCCCCGACAACAGAGTATGAAAACAGTCATACAGGCAAAAGCCCTCTCATGTACATACGAGTGATCGTGGGAGTTGCAGCCCATGAACACAAAAGATACAACCTAATAAACGCAAAACATGTGGATGATTAATGAGAAAGGCTGTTGTGGATAAAATCTAAAACCAAAATGTGAGTACTCTATACCTGAACCTTCAATGGAAAAGAAACAAGAAAAGAAAAGGATGCACTCCATACAAATAAACAATGCCAAACAAATATCAAACCTTGTGGTTCAGCGCTCTCAGGGCTAGTCTCCTCAGGCATTCCTGATGGCTCAGCGGACTGCTTTTCCTCCTCCACATTTTCTCTGGCTGGTGTAGTCGTCTTTTCTTCTACTTTTTCGTTCCCTTCTGCAGGGGCAATCTCCTCTTCTACTTCACCAACATGCTCAGCAGTTTCTGACACCGGTGAACTATAGGGGAAAATATACAATAGAGGGATGATAATCATAGAAAATGTGGTGTACTTTTTGCTTTTATACATTTCCATTTAACGAAATCATGATTCTGTTACAAAATCCTCATTCCACTAAATATACCTTCTACACAGATCCAGTGCATGCTAAAACTTGTACTTTTGCTCATTCGTGCCTTTACATTTTTTTTCATGCAGAACTTTCTATAATGCCTGAAGGTTCATGCCCTGTCTCAACCAATCAAAGAATCTTAGATTATACATGCAGCTGAGCGTTCAGCCGGCTACGAGGGCCACTTCAACAGAGGCGGTTGCAGACGACTTTTTCGCAGCTGACCAGCCAGACTTCACTGGCTCATGCACTTGTACAGATGTGACACCCTTTGATATTTGAATGGAAGCCCCTTCCAAACAAATGCTAAAAACATTTATCAAAACCAAATCTATAAATAATTCACTGCCAGATTATGTCTGTTGTGCTTACACACACACTAAAATCAGTATCAGTTAGAAGCTTCTTCTTCTTCTGTATTCATGGGCTGCAACTCCCATGTTCACTCATATATACGCGAGTGGGCTTTTACGTGTATGACCGTTTTTAACCCGACATGTAGGCAGCCATACTCCGCTTTCAGGGATAGTTAGAAGCAAATTTGGTTTTAGTTTAATTGTTCGTCAGTGCAAGGATTTCACGTTTGTGTGCGCACACACTCGCAGCATGTCTGCTTGTGTGTGTGTGATCGCCCACATGTGTGTGCACAGCATGTGCGCGCATGCGTGCTTTTTACAGTGGTATCAATGCGTGCCCTGAAGGGATCGCCTTTTGTTATTGGCATCTTTAACTGACCATTAGGAAACTTTTTGCCTTCGATTTTGGTGCTCTGACAAGTCACTGGATCACCTCTCAAGGGGGGTCAACAAACGACGCTTTCGAAGGAGCATTCCATTTTCATTTTTGACAGATCATCGGCAAATGATATAGAATGACCCAATGGCTTTTGGTTTTTTTCCTCCCCCCCAAAAAAACGGACACTTCACTTTTTTTGTAAATCTGAAAACAGATTTCCGTGATAAGATGGAAGAGTTACACCCATAGGATCTGGCACCAATCACACTTGGTCTTGCCTGCGGCGTCGATTTTGTGACTGGCGTCGCCTACCCGTAAAGTTATTTTTTTGTTCTTCACTTCTGTTTTCACGGTCTCATCTTGCCAAGCCCAGCTCCACTATTTTTCACTCCTTTATCGATCTCAGCGCAAAAATCTTATTATCCTTTGTGAGTTTTCTCATTTTGTCGATGATCAAACACGATCGACGAAATCAGGTATCTTTGCAAGTCGTGAAGCCTGCGAGCGAAAGTTGTGAAATCCTGACCGAATACGGATAAGCTGAATGATGACAGAGGAGCAACGGAACACTTATTCTCAATTGGTTCGCTTATCCAAACATGGGGCATTTTAGCAAACGCTGTGGGTCTGTCTTGTCGATCGGTCAGACAACTTTTGTGCAACCTTCGTCGATCGGAACCCCCACCCCCACTCCGATTTTCTCAACGGATTTATGCAAATCTCAAGAATGGCCTCAGGAACCAATTTTCGGTCGGAAATCCGACTATAGTCGGAAAAATCTCATGCCTGTATATGTGATCACTTGTCAGAAACTAAAATCATACTATTATAGTGTTTGGAGAATAACAGATCAGGAACCTACAAGATACAAAATGGATTTTCATTGTTGACACTGAATGACAATCACTGCACAACTAGCATTGCTTGACGGCTTGGGCCAAATTGAGATGTGTGTTTCTGACACACATTATTTAGTTAATTATCTCTTCCACTGAATCAGTAAACTATATGTATCATACACTGGCTGAATTGCCATAATTCCTTCTTTGAATCTATACTACTTGTGTTTGCCTATGTTAAACTGATTAAACGCAGTTTGTAATATTCAGCGACGAACTCACTAAAATTGATCAGTTCCACGTGACTTCAATCAAAATAGTAAATTCATCTTAAATAATCAACACTCCATTTTATACGCATTAGAAAGGTAATGTTCAGCTCTTTGTTTTGCGACCAATCCGACATAAATCGGTTCAGGAATTATTTAGAAATCATTTAGAAATCTATCACTGAACACCTGACAACAATCACAGATTATTCAAATATTCCGCCCAACAGATGCGATTTGCTTGAGGCCACCAAGTACTGGCTGAGTGGTTCGTTTGACCATCTATAAATAGCCAGTGGTCACTGCTGGCCATTCAGATTCACTGGTGTTGTGCTTGCATCCACACACTTTGTTGTGGCACACAGTCAGCTGCCTCACATTCTACTGCACTGTCTTCTTCTTATCTTCTTTTTCTGCTCTTCTTATAATACTGAAATAAAACAATAGAAAAACCCCTTGTGACCGGCCTCTATATGTCCTTGGCCTGTGCAAAGGAGCTTTCTGTCCTGTCACTTTCTATCCTGTAAATATGTAAATACTGTAATTCTTTTGTATCCCCTTATGTACCACTTCGTCTATGGTTACATACAAAAAAGTCAAAACACAATAAAAGAAAACAAATACTGGAGCAGTGTGTAGCAAGTAAATAACAGGTTTCAACTGAACTGCAACAGCTCCCTATTTGAAAAAAAAAGAAAGAAAGAAATAAAACATTGAAACAAACTTCCAAATAAAACGGTAATGACTAAAACGTAATCCAAGCCAAATTACACTATGGCACACATGCATACACACACACATCAATCCTACCTTTGGGCCTCAGAAGTGTCAGGGGATTCTTCAGCTGCAACAGGGGCAGTCTCAGGGGCAGCTGGTGCTTCAGCTTTTGTTTCCGCATGTGCAGTCTGATCCCCTTCAGAGCTGATGCTCTCTGACCCTTCTTGGGGAACCGGAGGCTCTATGCACCACAAAAAACAGAATATAACTCATCATGTGTTCAATCTGTTGCTGTACACTACAAAAATCAGGCATAGAAAAGCAGGAATGAGATTGGGAAATTGTGACTGAGTCTGAAAGGTGGGGGCCTTCTGCGGCCCCCAGTGGGGGTCCATGGGGCAACACCCCTGGTGGGGGTGTGGGGGTGAAGCCCCCTGAAGCTGAAGGTTTTTCGCAATTTCAAACCATAAAATCTACACTTGCGGGCCACCAATGCTGCTGAGGTATTCCAACCCACAGAAGATAAAAAATAAGTCCAATTCTTCCTAAATTTAAATGTTTTTGCTTCCAAACCTGTGAAGTCAGCCTTGGTGTGTGTGTGTGTGTGTGTGCACTCTGTCTGTGCGTGTGTGATCGACTGCATGTGTGTGCATGTGCGCGCATACATGCTTTTCAGTGATATCAATGCGTGCCATGTAGGGATCACCTTTCGTTATCGGCATTTTGACAACTTCAATCGACCGTTAGGAAACTATCTGACTGTTGGTGCTCTGACAAGTCACTGGATCGCCTCTCAAAGGGTCAACAACCGACACTTTCGAAAGAGCATTCTGTTTTCATTTTTGACAGATCATTGGTAAACGATACAGAACGGCCCATCAGCCTTTTCTTTCTTTTTTATTCTTCTAGAAAACAGACGCTCCGTTTTTAATGCAAATCTGAAAACAGATTTCCATGTCTAGACTGAAGAGCTACACCCATGCAATCTGATACCAATCGCACTTGGCCTTGCCCGCGGTGTCAATTTTGTGAATGGCATCGCCTACCCGTAAAGGTATTTTTTTGTTCTTCACTTCTGTTTTCACAATCTCATCTTGCCAGACCCAGTTCCACTTATTATTCACTCCTGTATCAATATCTGCTGCAAAAATCCTCTAATCCTTTAGCAAGCAAGTTTTGTAATCCCAACCGAATACGGATAAGCTGAATGATGACAGAGGAGCAACGAAACACTCATTCTCAATTGGTTCGCTTATCCAAACATGGGGTATTTTAGCAAACACTGTGGGTCTGTCTTGTCGATCAGTCAGACAACGTTCGTGCAACCTTCATGGGTCGGGAAAAAAAAAAACTTCCACCCCTCCCATTTTCTCAATGGATTTACAGGAATCTCAAATATGGCCTCTGGAGTCAATTTTTGGTCAAAAATCCAATTATAGACGGAAAAATCTCATGCCTGAAAAGTCGTCTTATTACCCCACACATCTACCAATCACCAGAGCCTTATAAAGCACCATGATATGTCTATGTCTTCCTAGCAACGATTAACAAGATGGATCCCATAATAAATGGAATCTTTACATTTTCATGGATATGGATATGAAGAAAAAAAGAAAAAATTAATTTGAAACTTTATTGACAGCTTTCTTTTTTACCATAACAACATGCAAATCTGTACAAGTGGATGTGTTATATTTTTATCAAAAAGTGGAAAATGGTAAGAGAGAGCATGTCTCTCAAGAAATGCTGGGCATATCATTAAAAAGAAATCTGACACAGCTTCTGCCACAAAAATTTGGCCAAACACTTGCCAAATCATTTTGACAATGTGCAACATATGGACTTGAAAACCTTTTCCACAGAACACTTACCTTCACTTAAATCTTCCTCGTCTGAAAATTCCTCATCTTGATACCTAAAGATGCAATTGCGCACGTAAAACGTTTTCGGTCCATTCCGTACCAGGACGAAGGACTGCATGAAACGCCTCATGCTTCCCTCTTCGCAAAGCTCACCAGCCGTCTGGTAAGAAAAACACAAGGCAAAATGTTAACATGGCAAAAGAATTTTCTTAAAGGTTTAATTAAATATGCTGACTACAGGCAAATGAGTAAAAATCTTTCAATGTTTCTATAAAAGGATACTGAACTAAAAACTTCCCATGAGGACTACAGTAGAACACAGATTGAATATACAACAAACATGAACAGAGTATAGAACATATCTTAAAAAACAGAAAGGATCTTGGTAATATCCTCCTTGCTTTGCTCCTTGTCTCTGAAGTGTGCTAAGTCGCATTTACCAAAAATACTGGACTTTTTGACTCACGTGTGTAAACAAAGTGAGTCTATGTTTTAACCCTGGTGTTCGGGTGTGTGTGTGTGTGTGTGTGTCTGTGTGTCCCTGGTAAACTTTAACATTGCTATTTTCTCTGCAAATACTTTGTCAGTTGACACCAAATTTGGCATAAACATAGGAAAAATTCAGTTCTTTCCAGTCATCTTGTTTAACTCACTCGGGACAAGTTTTCTCCCTTGCTTTTCCCCACAGACGGCCCATTTGTAAGGGTTTGGAAAAAAAAAATTTTAAATACAAAATACTGTGTAAGAAAATGAAACTTTCAGAACTGGTTTATTACGTGCTGAGCTATTACATATAAAAAAAAAATCAAATTTCTCATCTTATTTTTACAGTTTTGCCATATGTAGAAAATACTGCCAATCTTTCACCCCGAATCACCATACCCATGCTCGCTTTCTGCATTAAATTCGCTTTCTTCTTCGTCATCATCCACCTCTTCAATGTCCGACCCTTCAGTTTGTAGCATTTCAAGTACTTCGGCAACCCAAAAACATTGCTGTCACTGCCTTGTTCGCATCACAACATTTTGAGAAGAGCCCGCTTTGCTGACAGGCTGGCACGCGAGCAGACGACCGGTCAGTGACTTCGTCAGCGTGTGTGCGAGACAGGCCACACATCATAGACTAACCAATCATACTGTTTGATTGTGGAGTGACCCAGAATAGCGCACTCTGCTTGGCTAATCACAAAATCACGTGTACAGCGCATGATGGAATTTTACTTTCGGAGAATGCTATTCCATTCCTTCGTCCGAAACCGAATATGTTTTGTGTAGGAATGCGTGAGCATTCCTTCGTCCGGAAAGAGTTAAAACAATATTGCACCTCTGGGATAGGCACAAAAAAAATTTTAAAAAAGCCAAATTATATGCAAAATGAATTTACTGTTATATATATATATTTTTTTTTTTTTTTTTTTTTTTTATTCTCTAAACTTGGCACTTTGATCTGATCTTTGACAGCATCAACAGCAGTCATTTTTATCATTT
Source organism: Babylonia areolata (assembly GCF_041734735.1). Lineage (NCBI taxonomy): Eukaryota > Metazoa > Mollusca > Gastropoda > Neogastropoda > Buccinidae > Babylonia > Babylonia areolata. Next base: position 15,765,132 of record NC_134893.1, on the reverse strand, counting down.
TCTGTTCAAACAAAATTTGCTTTAAACTGATCTTTCTCATCTTAAACATTCTGAAATTATACTAAATACATAAAAAGCTTGCGTGTTTTACTCTGTGTACAGGGCTTTCACTATGTTCATTCACCCAAGTGGTCTTTTTCAGAAAATGCTAAAATCAATACTATGAGTGGACTTCATAGATCTATTGGCTGAGCCCTGAAGGTCATGGGCAAAAATCAATTGCATACACATATTTATACATATTCAAAGTACGTGCTCATATTCCTTGCAAACACGAAGGACGCCATTTTGTTTCAAGTTGTTGGCCTGCCCGTTCAATCCTATATTCAATCGACAATACACAATAACATGTGATGGAAAGTCAGAGAAGGAGACTGTTAAATATTCATTCAGAGAAAGATTTGTGAATGCCTCGTCATTTACTGGATTATGCCCCAAACTGCCATAAAAATATCAACAAAATCAGTCGGAATTCAGTTAAACAAAATAAACCATGAGAACATAAAAATTTCCAGTCTCAACTTTTCTCAAAATTAAGTCCTTTTCACTTCATACGACGTTTAGAAGCACTTGTACTTGGCTCTACATGTTATTAGTTTAACAGAATACTCAATTTTCATATCAACTTTAAAACTATAAAACTAGAATGAACATTAAAGAGAAATTGAATCGACCATGTCGTACACTCCCGGTGGGTGTAACTAAACTTGTACATCTATCCAGAGATCCAGAGAAAACGGCTAAATGTTGCAGTGCGATTGCAGCAATAGCCACGTCTCCTTTACCGGGGACTTAAGAATTCTTAATTGCCCTTAAAGATTTTTTGAATGCCCAAGGTACACCAGAATAATATGATTTAAACAGAGTTCTCACTGTGAACACCACAATCAATTTATCACCCTTAAAAAAAGCATGTTTAAATGTTAAAATTTTGAACGTCAGTTAAGGAGCCACGACAGTGTATTGAGTAAGACCGTTTGTTCTCACCCGAACACGCGTGGTTCGAATCTGCCTTCAGGGCTTTTTTTTCTTTTTTCTTTTGTGTTTTTTTTTTTTAACCTGAAGCTTTATAATAACAAATACAGAACACAATTTAATGATTAGATTTTTTTTTTTTTTTAGTGCATCACAAGAGAGTCTTGAAGGCCTTGCCTTTCTTTTTTTTCTTTTTACCCAAACAAATGTAACAAAAGCAAAAACCAAGAATACTGGTAAGTAACATTTACTTATTATCTACAGCATGCTCAGTGACCTGAAAGCATTCCACTATGAACCAATTTGGGCATACTCTCTGTCAATGTTAGACTTCTTCATTCATGGGCTGCAACTCCCACGTTCACTCGTATGTTTACAACTGGGCCTTTACTTGTATGACTGTTTTTACTCCGCCATGTAGGCAGCCATACTCCGTTTTCAAGGTAAAATGCAGGACATAAAACGAGCAAACTAAAGGTAAGTATTGTTTAGTGGACTGGCGTTTGTTTTTGTTATGTTTTATAATTGGGTGAATTTTCATGCTGAATACTGCCATTAACAATTACCAAATATACCCAAATCATACTTGCAGGCAGATCTACATGCACACCAAGTATGGCCACAGTAAAGCTTCCAAGTTTCTGGTGGGAAAGAGAGCTTACCTGGACTAAAATTGATCCGTTAATTGATTCTTGGCTGTCAACCTGATGAAGTTTGGGGCGACAGTCTTGGAAGTTCAAACTTGCAATCCCTGTCCGAATTTCCTGCAACAAAAATCAACATGATCAGTTTTTCAGTTTCAGTTTCTCAAGGAGGTGTCTGGACAAATCGAGACATGCTACACCATACCTGCTAACAGATGCCTGACACACTTAGGCTTTGAGTACATGCAGTAGATTTGTGTTCTCATAACAGCAGACTACTTCAAAATCATTCCAGGACACTTTAGTTGCCATGAATTCTTTTTCAGTGTGCTAAGTGCGTGCTGCATGCTGGACCTGTTTATCATCTCATATGAATGAGCAGACGCTCAGTTTGATTTTCAAGTCAAACCAGGAGAAAGGGCGAGAGCAAATCAGACCAAACTCTCATGAACTGTATTGGCAAATAAACATTTTAACCATTCTGCCACCTTTCTCACCATAATTATGATTTACTAACTACTTATACCGTTTTTGTACTAAACAGAAGTACTAGTTTACAAATGTTACAATTCTTAAAATCAAAATTTTCATTAAACAAAAAGACAAAATGTTAAGTGACTAGAGGAAAAAGCACATGTGAATATATATCTCAGTTTGTTACCAGTGTTAACAGACTATCTGGAAAGGGAAGAAATTCATTGTCCTGTTGTACAGGTCACTGTTAGTTTTACCAGGAAAAAATTCAGTACAAGTAAAAACCAAAGTAGCACATATATCCACAAAAACAGAATATCACAAATTTGTATCTCTTCAAGATTGAATCAACTTTATGCATGTGTTCACCCTAAAATGAAAAGGGATTTTGATTAGATGCAATGAATTAAGCTAAACATAAACCATCATATGTGAATACATAGTTTTCTTAATTGTCAAGGTCTGAACTGAAGATACTTACGGCTTGGCCAGTATAAACTGGGTCCTCGCGACCAAATCTCTCAATGCCGCCATGTACAAAGGTACTCTTTTGAGTATAAAATCTGAAAAACAAACATATCATAACAAACATAACATTAACAAACATATGCACATAATAAAGGTTCTGCTTCAACGACCTTTTCTCTTTTCTTTCAGTTCACTTTGAATTTGATGGGAGTGTAACAATACATGCTCTAGAATGAAACAGCCCAATAACTCCTGACTCCACGCTTCTTTATGCATCAAGCAAAAAATTAGTGCCAACCTATAATCACAAATCATGATAAATCTACAAACACACACACACGTACACACACAAGTATTACGTTGATAGACCCCTGAAGAGTTCCATGCTTAAATGACAAACAGAGGCATGTCACATGATGTGTACTCTCGAAGTTAATTGGCTCTCCGAATTTACGAGCAGCTAAGGCGATCGAGATAGGCAGAACGTGTTTTTTGCGGGGTTTTTTTGTATCGTATTTTAGTTTTCTTATTGATCATACGATGGCACTTTATTGTGCAGTGTTTGGTTACAGAAATCGAGGCTATCAACTGAAGAAAAGGAGGACAACAGTGAAATCCACAACGTTCCACACACAGCTTCAGAGTACAATGCACCTTTCAGACAATCATTGTAAGATGGTAAAAAATTGCATTAACAGTTGAACATTTGTTGTTTGGGGAGAAGGATGATTGTGAATGTTGCTTTTCCTCTCTGCATCACACTCATGAAAGATTTATGCATACAGATACCACGTATGTACCTGTAGTACTAGTGTAATAATAATGATAATAATGGATACTTGTTGAGCACTTACCTCCCTGAAAGGGAGCTCAAAGCGCTTTACAATAAGCATAAAATACACACACACACACATACGCACACGCGCGCATGCACAAACAAATGTGTGCATGTACACAATAACTTACAAAAGGAAGGGGGGAAAGGATTTGACGCACAAAAGCATAAAACAGATTTGAAGACTATGCCTATTACATTTCTTAGTCACGCACGCACGCACGCAAGCGACAGATGGAGCTGAATGAGAAAAGGAAGAATCACCGAAGGATTGGGTTTCAACATGGGGATCAAGTAGCTGCCGTAAATCAGAAGATGATCTGACTCCCGAGTTGTCCTGTGGGTGTGTAGGTTCAAATACTCAGAGGGGCAGCACACGAAATGGAGTTGAAAGTTGCGACTTTATACTGAGTGCGGGCAGAAATTGATAACCAGGGAAGAGAATGCAAAAGATAGTGATATTGTCAGTCTTTTTGGTTCTAACGATAACCTTGCTGCTGTGCTTTGAACTTTCTGGAGTTTATGTTTTAAGTACTAAGGACAACCAATAAGGAGTCAATTACAATAAGTCTGGACAAGACAAGACAGCACACCAGAGTTTGTGTTGCTTGAGTAGTAAGCGGATGGCGGACAGAACTGACCTTTCGAATTTGAAATTATGCAGCCTTGCAGAGACTGTTTATGTGTTTCTTCATTGAAAGGTTTGAATTCAACGTCAAACTGAGATTTTTCACTGAAGATACAAAGTCTACATCTTAATCTCCAATTTTGAGAAAGGAAGGTAAAGAGTTGTTTATAGTTAGTCTGCTTGAAGATATAATGATAGCTTCAGTTTTGTTATCATTTAGTTCTTGTCTGCTTTGATTCATTCATGACTTAATGTCAGTGACCCAATGGAAGAGTCAAGATTGGCAAAAGTTCTTTCTTTGTAGAGCTGGTTATCGTCAGCAAAGGCATGATTTGCAGAATGGTTTTTGACAACATCGAAAAGTGGTTGAGTTTAAAGAAAAAACAGCTCTGGTCCAAGTACAGACCCTTGTGGAACACCATATATAACTGATAATGGGAAAGATTGATGGCCACTTACAGTGACTGTTTCTGTTCTGCTTCTAAGGTAGGACTGGAACCATGACAGTGCGGAGCCAGAGATGCCAAATTTTCTAAGTCTGTTTAGCATGATAGTATGGTCAATGGTATCAAAAGCGGCAGTGTACTCACCATGCACCAGTTGCACTCAACCAAACATCACAATAATGAATAATGTTCTAACTATGAAACGAAATGTGAGCCAACTTGTGATTTTGATAATTGTACACAAAAGTACAAGCTTCTTTTTTTTCTTTTTTTTTAACAAATCGTATCCTGTTGACTGATGAGACAATAAAGTGGTATGATCAAATGCAAATCAAAAATCATTCATGTTCATCACTGACAACGAAACACTGAAATTAGTAATAAAAAAAATAATATCTTACATGGCTACAAGTTTGTGAAATGAACCCTCCACTGTCTTTTTCTTCAGTGTAAAAAAGATTTCGCCTCTAGGGTCCACAAATGCAGGGACTGAAGAGACAAAGTGTCAAGGTCACAGGTTCGCTTCTTTTATCTTTGTCAATTGCCTTTGGCATTGCTCGCATTTTGGATCGAAGATGGCTGCGGAACTCTAATGGGGTCTATTTATGTTAAAAACTAAGGTACTTACAAGTATAAAAAATGTGGGCCTTCGTCCATGATCGTGTAGTAATGGGCCACAAATTCTTTGCCCACTTGATTTGCATCAACAGGATTGTACTCAGTCTCCTCCTGGTCCTGGTCTGTCTTCACCACCATTGTGGATTCTTCAATGGTAGTTTTCACCATCTTTGTCTTTTTATATACTTCCCTGCAAATGCCAACATCAATGGAAATCAGTGAATCAGTCTTACTAACCTGGAAGATTTAAATTCAAACACACAACAAGTACCATATTCACTTATGGCTATTGTCAATGGAAATAAGTGAATCAGTCTTACAACAAAGATCTAAATTCAAACACAAAAAAGTACCGATCACCTACTCTAACAAATCTGGGTTTACAGACTTAAAAGTCACATAAATCCTTTGTTGGTTTAATTTTTTGGACAATGTCAACATTGTTAATGACCTAGGCATGTACATTATTGTTATCATATTGTAGGTACTGGCAACCATTAAAAAAAAAAAGTTCTTTAAAACATTAAAACAAGCTTAGATTAAAACTATAAAACAAACATCCCATAACAAAAATTATGTTTCTATCTATATTAGAACCAAAAATACACCCAACTGAAGTTAACTGAAATTGAGCTTTTTTGCATGTCATGTTGAGCTTTTGGACAAATCTCCAATTTTACAGCATCACTGCATGTATACTAAACAACAGAGACAGCTAAAATTTAAGGAAAGTTATATTTTGTATATTGTAAGATGCTTAATTTCTTTTCAGCTATATTACCCAATCGTTTTTTTTATACCGATTGTATGGTATGTGATAAACAGAACTGAAAATCTGATCTTTCAATTATTCTCATGGAAGCCATTTTGTTCCAATTCTGCATCCTTCATGTTTATGTTCTTAATCCTCTCTTTTTTTTCTTTTTCTTTTTTTTTTCTTTTTTGCATCTTATATTCCCATCTCGTCTTCAAATTCTGAAATACTACCAAAACTGCATGAACCCAGGGAGTAAGAACAAAACCATCACACAATGGCAATCATATGAATTTCTATATATGCCTTATCAGTTTCACCTTTGGGCGAAGCAAATGGGTATAAACTATAAATGTAATGCAATTCTTCGGAAATAAAGTGACATCAAAAGAAGAAAAAAAACAGAAAAAAAGCTCAGATGACAAAGAGGTATACACAGAGAGACTCGTGGAAAGTTAATTTTTAAAACTCTGACCGAAGCGTTGGTTTAAAATTGACATGACCGGTTGAAAATGGCAGTCTTTCTCTGTCCTGTGTTTGAAACACGATACCAAACTTATGACATACTGATATTCTTAAACGAGAAACCCTTATAAGCTTCAGTTGCAAATGTGTGAGGGGTTAAACCCAGCTGATCCAAAGGATTGTAATCTTACAATATGATCATCATGTCTGTCACTGGACTTGTCAAAAAAAAAGAGGGGGGGGGGAATGTCTGACAAGATACACCACCACGTTTCGCCAACTAATCTGCATCCTAACGTCGTGAAAAGAACTGTTAAAGCTTCAAAAAACTTGTTCAAAGCACACTTACTTAGCGACTTTCAGATAAAGAAGACTTACAAATTTCATGGTTATTACAGGTATGACAATGTGTCATTTACCAATATACAAAAACCGCGAAATTCTACGGCACTGCTTACCACAACGAGCTGCTCTCTGCACGCTGGTCATGCGAATGCGCATATGATGTTGGCGCAGGCGGAAGTGCTATTTTTCAGTTGTCTCTTGGGTATCTTTATACCACAATCTGAGAAATTGTCATAAATCTATCAAAACTATTGCTCACTGAACATGACACAATGATCTTCTAAACACTGAAGCCAGTTCCAGACTCACGTGCTCATTACATACATCTAAATATGTATTCTGTTTGGTTTTACAACTGATAAATATTGCTGTATTTTACTTTGCTTTTTTTCCTTTTCTGAAGTGATTGTGCTTTATATTTCTAATGTTCGGTGTCTTTGAGCCAAGGCCTGACTAAGCGCGTTGGGTTATGCTGCTGGTCAGGCATCTGCTCAACAGATGTGGTGTAGCGTGTATGGATTTGTCCGAACGCAGTGACGCCTCCTTGAGAAAGTGAAACTGAAATTGAAACTGAGCCAAAACCGTCGTCCTACGCCTCGGAGATTGGATGTCTGCACCTTCTAAACTATCCATGGGACTGCCACAAGGGTCTCCGATCTCTCCTGTCCTCTACAATGTCTACACGAAGGGCCTTGCAGACTTAAACAACAATAGAATAGCTCGGGTGCTTACTCTTGCGGATGATGGCCTGGTCTTCAAAACTTCGAAAGATGCTCAGGAAAGAACTAAAGCCGTCCAGAAACAACTAAACAATATTGCTCAATGGTGCAAAGACACAGGATCTTCCATCAATCCAGCGAAAGCCCAAACGTTGCTGTGCACCCTCAACAACAGAACCGCGAGCAAATCACCACCTTATGTGTCACTCGATGGGATTCAGATCGAGAAAACTGAATGCCTACGCTACCTAGGAATACACTTCGACAGGATGCTGACCTTCAGAAAACATACGGAAAATACTGTTCTCAAATGCAAAAAGGGCCTTTCAGTCTTAAAAGCAATGGCAACCAAAGGTATTGAACAACGCCACCTCTTCCTGCTATACCAATCACTCGTCCTCAATGTGATCGACTACGGACTTGGGCTAACAACACCGTCTCAAAGCAACCTCCTAAAATTAGAAAGAGTTCAAAATGAAGCTATGAGGCTGATCCTTGGAACAGCAAAAGACACGCCCACAGAAACCATGCGATACCTGCTTGACCTTCCTTCAGTGCAGGCCAGAAACAATTTAGAACAGGTCAAGACCTACTTCAAAGTATTAGAAAACCCTCAAAACCCACTGCATGACGCAGTCAAAGAACCAAAAGGCAGCCGCCTAGGACGAGGAAGATCATGGATGGGGCAAGCAGAAGACACAATCCAGCTAGTATGCCGACTACAAGACCTGAAAGAAACAAAAGAATGGGAGAAAAACCCCGAAAACCTCAACCATCTATTCAACAGAGCCATTTCACCCACTCTAGGAAGACATTGTCGGGAATGGCCAGAGGGCAAAACTGATGCGGAAGTGAAGCTACTCATAGAAGAAAACAGTAAAGAAGAGGACATCATCATATACACAGATGGCTCAGTCACCAAAGACCAATCCACTTGGGGATTCACTGCGAAACAAAATGGAAAAACAGTTAGGGAAGAGAATGCTGCCTACAAAGTCACAACCTCCAGCCTAACGATGGAAGTTGAAGCTGTGACACATGCCCTCCAGTGGCTATCGTCCATCCATACGCCCGGAAACCAACATGCCATGGTTCTAACAGACTCAATGAACCTCATACAGAAAATTGAAAACGGAATGAGAAGCCCAGAGTGGCATAAGGCAATGCGCAACTTTCAGTTTAAAAAAACTCACATGGTCATACTGCCCGGGACATGCAGGTGTTAAGGGAAATGAGCGAGCTGACAGACCGGCTTGCTGGTAACGCAACACCAACGAGCGGCCTACATCTAGGAAAATCGGAAATCCTCAGAAAAGTCCAAGAATATCAAAAAGAACAGGTACAAGGCCATCACACCATCAATCGCCTCAAAAGCAGAGAGAGGGAGTGGCCGTAAGTCGATGCTTTGCAAATCAAACAAATATCGGCATCATTTCCAAACCAACATTGCGCAAATTTCTTCAAAACGGAACAGAGTCTCTGTGGACTTTTCCAAATACAATAGACTGAGCAACACACTAGACGTCACGTTCTTGGCATCAGAGATCTTTTCCCATCCCTCTTGCGGCCAGTCAGTGGCAGCCTCTGTGCGTGTGTGTATGTGTGTGTTTGTGTGCATGTGTGGGTCTGTATTTTTGAGTGCGTTTGTGCATGCGCGAGAGTGTAAGTGTACACAAGTGTCAGTAGAGTTCTGTGCATTGTGAGGCATTCAATTCATAATTTTGGGTGTGATCCTATGTGTGTGTGTGTGTGTGTGTGTGTGTGTGTGAGGGGGGGAGGTGGGGGTGCGGGGGGAGGGGGGGTAGAGGATGAGGTATGTGAGTGTATGCATGCCTACACTGTGGGAGCAACAGGATATTGGAACATATATATATATATCTTTGTATATATGTGTGTGGAGATATGGGCTTGTGTGTGTGTGCTTGTACAAGTAAGTGTTCATGTGTGTGTGTGTGTGTGTGTGTGTGTGTGTGTGTGTGTGCCGTGGAAGCTGCGATACGTAGACTAGAAATGAGTGTGTGGAGGAGGGGGGTAGAGGAGGTGCAGGGTAATGTGTGTGGTGTGTGTGTGTGTTGGAGCTCATGTACGTTTATATGTATTTGACTGTGCTTTCATATCTGTGAAACTGCATGTTCGGTGCATATCCGTTATGCATGTGTGGGTGTATATGTGAATGTGTGTCTTCATGTTTTACATCTATTTGCTTATTTATCATCATTGTTATCTTATTTATTTATTTATTTATGATTGTTATTTATTTATTAGTAGTAGTAGTACTACCTTCTTTTTTTTTCTCTTTTCTTTTTACATTATAGTTATTATTTATTTATTTATTTGTGTAAAGCTTATCTATTATTTATTCACCTTTTTTTCCCCCCTCAAGGCCTGACTAAGCGCGTTGGATTACGCTGCTGGTCAGGCATCTGCTTGGCAGATGTGGTGTAGCGTATATGGATTTGTCCGAACGCAGTGACGCCTCCTTGAGCTACTGAAACTGAAACTGAAACTGAGCCAAAAGATAAATTTCTGTGAAATTACAGACAATACCTTACCTTACCTACCTTACCTTACCTTACCTTACCTTACCTTACCTCACTTTACTTTTTATCTTACCTTATCACACCTTTTCTCATCTCATCTAATCTCAAAGCTAAGAAACGTCAGCACATCACTTCCCTACTCGCTTCCCTTCACTGGCTCCCCATTCAAGCACGAATACAATACACCCTCTCAGTCCTTTGCCACAATTTCTTGACTGATTCTTGTCCTGTCTGTCTTTCGGATCTACTTTCTGTCTATTTACTGTCCAGACAATTTTGTTCTTCAAATGGCAAGCGCACACTGTCTGTTCCAACATTCGTACACGTTCCTTTTCTTTTGTTGCACATGAACAGTGGAATTCACTGCCCTCACACCTCCGTTACACCCCAACACCCGCATTCAAGAGAGCACTTACATATCTTTCCAAACTGTACTTTTCTCACTGAAACTTTTCATGGAAATGCTTGCTGAGATCTTATTCCTCGATGTGCTCTTTGTGTTGATTGTATGAATTCGTGAAGATTTTGTGTGTGTGTGTGTGTGTGATGATGGTTCTTTGGTGGTTTTTTGTTTGTTTGTTTGTTTTTTATTTTTTGTTTGTTTTTTGTTTGTTTGTTTGTTGATGTTGTTGTTTTTTGTTTGTTTGTTTGTTTTTTACTTTGAATGTGATGTGCCTTGTTTTGCTGTGGTTTGTTCCTGTGTGGTTTGAGACTGTGATGGCGCCTGTGTTGATTTACATATTTTACTTAGTCTTAAATATGTATATTTTAGCCAATGTCATGTGAGACTGTGCTGACTGCGCACATATTTTCGGCCACTTGGTCTTAAATTTGTATATTTTATTGTAAAGTGCAGTGAGCCCCATCTGAGATGGTAGGTACTGTGCTATATAAGCCTTCTTCTTCTTATTATTATTATCATCATCATTATTATTATTATTATTATTGTTAATCTCGTCTCGTCTCCTCTCGTCTCATCTCGACTCATCTAATCTCATCTCAACTTATCTTGTCTTGTCTTATCAAGTGCCATTTCCATTTTAAGAGTAAAAGTGTGTGTGTGTGTGTGTGTGTGTGTGTGTGTGTGTGTGTGTGTGTGTGTGTGTGTGTGTGTGTGTGTGTGTGTGTGTTATTATTGTTAATCTCGTCTCGTCTCCTCTCGTCTCATCTAATCTCATCTCAACTTATCTTGTCTTGTCTTATCAAGTGCCATTTCCATTTTAAGAGTAAAAGTGTGTGTGTGTGTGTGTGTGTGTGTGTGTGTGTGTGTGTGTGTGTGTGTGTGTGTGTGTTATTATTATTGTTAATCTCGTCTCGTCTCGTCTCATCTCGACTCATCTAATCTCATCTCAACTTATCTTGTCTTATCAAGTGCCATTTCCATTTTAAGAGTAAAAGTGTGTGTGTGTGTGTGTGTGTGTGTGTGTGTGTGTGTGTGTGTGTGTGTGTGTGTGTGTCACGGTGTGGGTGTGTGCGTGTGTGTGTGAATTAATGGTTTTATTTTTGGTACTGTATTCATTTTTCATTATACATTTTTTTCGTGATTTCTTGATTTATATTTGTATATTCACATCTTTGTAACTATATGTTATGTAACAGTGGTTGATGCGCTGCAGCGTGTCTTTAGCCGGTTTAACGTCTTTTCACTGTCTTCTTCTTCTTCTTCCTTTATACAACCAACATCATTATATTGATGATCCTGTTGTAGTTTGGGGAGGCTGCTGAGGATTGCGCTGTTGTGAGGATTGGGAAAAAAAAAATTTGGCGACCTGGCCAGCCAGTGCACGTTCAGCGTGCACTGTCATGATGCCAAGCCTCTGCATCAGCTGTTGAGCGGGGAGGGAGGGGGGAGGGGCGGGGGGGGGGGGGAGATGGTGATTTTGGGATCTTGTGTGGGTGTTAGGAGGAGGGTGAGGGGGGCGCGAGAGGTGGGGGCGGGGGGGGGGGGGGATTCACTTTTAGAGATGAGAGGCCAGTCTGGACTTGAAGCAGTCCAGTGACTCGGCTCAGTGTCACAACTTCCTGAGGCAGCTTGTTCCATTCTGGTATGGTCCTCGGGAAGAATGCCATCTGCCTGTACGGTGTTGTGCAGGAGGGAATGTCATAGCTCAGGCTGTTGTTCGTCCTACAGCTCATCCTGGTCTTAGATGGCTTGGGCAGGTTCTTGGAGTTATGGAGATGATACCATGGTGGAATTTGTAGAACATCTCCAAGCGGGCTTTCTTGCGGCGGCGCTGTTGTAGGGGAGGCCAATTGAGTGAATCGAGGATGGAGTCCACGCATGATGTTTGGCGGTGGCGATTTGAGACCCATCTTGCTGCTCTTCGTTGGATCTTCTCGAGGGCCTCAACCTCGTTTGCAGTGTAGGGATCCCAGACGGTGGCTGCGTACTCAAGAAGTGGGCGACTGAACAAGGGCTTTGTACGCAGTTTCCTTTGTCTTCTTGTTGCCGATCTTGAGGTTGCGCCGGACGAAGCCTAGGGTCTTGCTGACTTTCTTGGTGATAGAGTCAATGTGGGATTCCCACTGCATATTGTCCTGAATGTTGACGTCCAGGTACTTAGTGGTGCTGACGTTTTCAATCTTCTGTCCATGCAGCTTATACGCAGGGGCGGTCTTGTCCCTTTTCCAGGAAACTCTCAGCGTTGAGCACTTCTGTGGATGGAACTCCATGGACCACTTCTCCTCCCAGGTGGTAAGGTAGTGTAGATCTTCTTGCAGCACTTCAGTTGCTCGTCCTTTTTCTTCATGATGGTCTTGCTGCACATGGTGTCATCGGCAGATAGTCAGTCTATGCGCGCCGCCGGGCGCGTCTGTTCACGGTTCAGTTATGTATGTTTGTGTTCGTGCGTGCCTATGTGTACGTATGTGTTGAGGGTTGCTGCTATGTACATATATGTGTGTTAAACTGATGCATGCACGGATGATTATGACGGCCGGGATTGTGTGTCAGTGTGAGTGTGTGTCACGGTGTGTGTGTGTATGGTCTTTTTAAGTCATATTGGCTTATGTAACATTGATATGTAATGTGTTATGTAAGCGAAAGTGTTTCTGTAAAGCACCTAGAGCAGATTTCTGGATAGCCTGTGCAATATAAGTATCCGGCATTATTATTATGTTCACATGATGCATCAGTGCACTTGTTCTGGATATAAAAACTAGCGTTCGTGTATGAAATATTAAGTTTCTATGTTCTGATCGAGTCCAAGGCCACTGCATAATGGCAAAATATCAAATCTTCAAATGCTGTCTGCTTTTGAGTGAACTGTAGGTTTGGCTTTTGTACAGTTACGACAATTTTCAACCCATTCTTTTGTGTGTTCAGAAAGAAGGCCACGTGATTCAGCTCCATCAACAAAACTTCACAAGATTAAGCGTAAGAGAGGTCATTTGTCACTCATATGTTTGTGACTACGCATTTTTGAATGGCGATTGCAAACAAAATTACTTCTTTGAGGATGTTTATGCTTGAGAAAGAAAGAAAGAAAAGAGCCAATAACGAAATGTGTAGCTCAGATGTAAAATCCTCTCTGATTGGTCAAGACCAGATGAACTTTTTTTTTTTTCACTTTGTGGTTGCAAAATCGAAACTTTGGAAGTATACAGATTTTGTGGAGAATGTTGCAAAAACAATCTTGAATCTCAAAATATTGACCGAACTTTTAGAAATTGCAGTTGGTTTGCTCGTGAAAAGATAATCAGGTCAACCACATCTCGTGCATACGAGACAAGTTGCCACTGGCAACGAAATACTCCTGTGGACAGCAATAGAATTGTGGCTTTGAGTCTACCCGCAATCAAGCTCTTGAACAAGAACTGCTAATAAGCACAAACATGGCGGGTTCTATGAGCTACCATATGGAAGCTCGTCTGAAGCAAGACAGGATTAATAGATGGAATGAGCAGAAACGGCATGCTGAGGTCACGCATCAGGTGCGTTACAAAATAACGAAAATATTTTCATTAAATGAAGTGGATGAACATTGAAACAAGATCAGTGTATTTGATATTCGATTTCTAATTGTGTTCATTTGTTATTCGATTAATCATTGGTTTGTTATCTATATATAATACATACTTTGCTATTATTATTGAGAGCAAAATCTTTTTTCTTTTTTATTCGCAATGGAGTGGAACATCTAACTCTTAAGAGAGGAGGCAGCACTCTCAAAGAGTACGATTGTGAAAAATGCTCTCCCAAGCTGGTTACTAAGCAAGTAATACCAAAATTGGATATTGCCAATTTTATACATTACATATCTCATAACTGTATGGGTTTATAAGTTTTATGCTAAGTACACACAAATAGAGCCTAAGATATTGACACTCCAATAGTATCATGGTATCAACTATGTTCCACTGTTCGGCTACACCAGCAGTCAGATAGATATATAGTACTCAGCTAGTTTCTGTCATCTGGATTGCTTCCAGCTGTAAGCATTGTATGGAAATGGTATTCTTCTTTTAGTTTCTGTTCATATGGTTTTAATGTAACTAGCAGTCTGATCAGCAGATACATTATAGTGCCCAAAGTCACACAAATGCTGAAATAGATTTGTATGCATGCTCTTGTTATTTCAGCAAGTGAAATTTAGGAGACGCGCGCACGCACACACACACACACGCGCGCGCACACACACACACACACACACACACACACACACACACAAGCACATCCTCTGGTACCCTCCCACACCGCTACACACACTAACCTTAAGTGGTGAATATTCCTTCAATTATAATTCTTTGCAGTGTCTTAGACTTGATATATGTGACTTTTCACTGAAGGGCAGAGCTGCTGTGTATCAATGTTTATGCATTTTACCCGATCTTGATGGGAAGAAAACCTAGTCAAACAGAAGAACAAGAGTAGGGTTAATAGATCTCAGTCACACTTTTTTTTGTGTGTTGTACACAGGCTGTTTTAACAGTATTGCCATTCAGAATTGTTTGTGACACAATAAGCAAGTAAGAACAAATGTGTATAAAACACAGAACAACAACAACTGTAGATAATTTAGAAACTATAAGTATAAGCATTGTTTTTGTAATTGTTATAATGATCCTTAACTGTTCTTAGAAATAATCTATATCTTTTCTTTCCACATGTGACAGTAGTATACAAAACCACACGTGAATTTCTCTCAAGATGAAGCTGACTTGTTAATTTTCAGGGACTTGAAGAAAAGCATGAAGATGTTGCTTTCAGACAGAAAATGGGCAAGGTGTTATCTTCAGACCCTGGTCAGTTCAACCAAATAAGGTGAGGCTCATGAGAACACATACTTCTGATACTTGTGAATATAATCTTAAATACAGTTTTATTTTGAAATTCAGGTAGATCTATAGTGTATTATTTCCTTTCTTTGCATCAACATTTCTCTGTATGGCGTGGAGGAGTGAAGGGGGGGGGGGGGGGGGGAGGCATTGTGTTTGTGTTGCTTACTGTATTGTCTTTTGACAAGGAATATCAATATCTCTATCAGAATATTATTTGATAGTTTGTAAAATTGAAGTACTGTTTGTTGATAAGCTAAAAAGAAATGAATATTTTTCTCTTAACTCATTCTACCCTACAGCTACATACCTGCTACAACTCCCCTGGACCAGCACTACATGAGACCACTGAAGAAAAATCAGGGTGGTTCATTAAAATAGTGAAAATCGATGGAAATTTGTTGTTTTGATTGGTCAAACAAAGCTTCGTTTTCATACTTTCGGAATCAGTGAACGGTTCAGTTTAGAATGTCAATTGTACCAAGCAAGAATGAACGAAAAGTAAGAGAAAACTCGTACCTGGTTCCACAGAGGAAGTAATCATTGTACAAGTTATCTCGTACCTGGAGTAGAACGAGTTAAGGTATACTTACAAGTTAAATGCGTTGTCACTGTGAGCACATTTTTTTACTTGAACAATTGCATATTAATGATGTTTGCTTGATGATTAATTTTGTGCATTAATGCTGATATTTCTTGCAGCTCTTAATAACTGACATAGTCCATCTGTCAAAATCTCTAATAAAGTAGAATATCTCAAATCTTTAAAATCATAACAGATTGGAGAGCAAATAATATTTTGTCATTCACATATCAATAAATTCATAACAGTTGTTATTCTATCTTTTTAACTATTATTTAAGCAACATCACCTCCAGAAAAGTGATATTGACAATATTTCAGATATATACATTTTTGTTTATTTGTTGTTGTTTTTTCTTTTGTTATGTATGTACGTATGTATGTATGAGTGTATGTGTGCCTTTAATACATTAACAGTAGAGAGCTTCAGACTGTTGGAATTGACCATGTGGGAAAGACCAAGGGCTTGATCCTTTGCATCTGATAGTGAAGGGTTGGACAGTTGGGTCTTGGGTCAGTTAAAGTAAACTGTATGTACATATATGGTGGTACAAGTTAAGTTCAGATGATAATTATGTGCACCTTACGTTATACACCACTGACAAATAAGCTTTATGAATAGATGAATTTTAATATGAAATATACCAGCAGTCTGAACTTAATCATTCTTACCTAACTTTCCTGCTTTATAAATAAATGACCAGCCAGCACTTTTTATCCTGCTTTCAAAATATAAATGACTAACCTGCACTTCTTAGAATGTCTACATACTAATTTAATCTTTTATGCTATTGTTTTTTATTGGACACATGGGACATACGTATACATACACAACACAAAAACATACTATCTCAGTTATGCATACATGCATTACAAATATTTACCATTTTTGTAAATTCATGTGTTTTTTTAAACACACACACACACACACACACACACACACACACACACACACACATATATATATATATATATATATATATATGTGTGTGTGTGTGTGTGTGTGTATATATATATATATATATATATATATATATATATATATATATATATATTATTTGCTATTATCAGTAATATCAGTGTCTTTTGACATTTTGCACTGAACATTCAAGTTTGTACAGGGACTGTTCCAAGTAAGATTGTTGTTTTTAAGTTCAAATATCATCAGTAACTTCTGCTAACTACAAAAATAATGTCATAATCAATTGAATTGTATACAAGACTTTCAAAATACCAGATCTACACATGTAGTGATCACAGAATAAAGATGTACGCACATCGCTGGGGCGTCAAATTTGTTACATTGAAATTGTTTCCATGTTCCTACACTATCATAAACTGCAAGCAAAAGGAAAATAACTTCAACGGTATTTTCAGCTTTGTCATCACATATCAATTTGAAGGGAAAACCGGTCAATTTTATTCTAATTTTACTACATCAAAATGGTAAGGAAGCCTGCCAAGGCTGTAAACACCCAAGGTTGATTGAGTTAATCATATTCTGGAACTGACTTAGTTTTACACTCAACTGCTGGTTCATTAGTGGCTGACTGCCTCAAATCAATCTGATGTTGGATATTGATAATTCTAATATGTTTACATTTCCTTGAGGTACTGAACAATACAGTTTTTCTATGAATATCAGTGAAATGTGTTGTCAGATCAGTAAGGTAATGCATGAACTACACATGTATACATGTCTGTCTGAATGACTAAAGGAATTAAAACCTAACATTTAGCTGAATATAAAGTCACTTATAACAAAGAAAAAGAACATGAATGAAAGGAATTATGAAGTGAAAATCAAGTTTTCACACATTACATTGCATTTCAATCCTTCACACACACACACACACACACACACACACACACACACACACACACACACACACACACACACACACACACACACACACACACACACACACACACACACACACATCTATGATTCACATATTTATTACATTGCATTTCATGTTTTGGTTTGTGTCATTTTGAACTTTGTGTGACGTGATGAAATAAAATCAAATATTACTTTCGGAATTGAGTGGGTGTGCATATTAACAGATGCAATGTCTTGTATATATTGTGTATAACTTCCCTCTGCAGGACCCCTCCCCTGATCCCGTTCCGCGTCAACCAGGAGGGATTTAACAATCGCTTTCAAAAGCGTCAGCATCTCAACCCACATGTAGACAAAGCATTTGTCACAATATATGCTGGAAAAGATAATTTTGACTATAGCTGCAATGAAAATCAGGTGCACAGAAGACTGAACAGTGCCATTGACAAGTATCAAGTGTGCAGAAAAGTGAATGGGGATTTCATTCTTCAGCACCCACGAGAAACACAAGCTGTGGCACGGTGACGCTTTTTCCTGTGAATAATGTGATATATGGCTTCAAACCCTGTTTGCTTGCTTGATCCGAAAACTGTACAGTGTACAGATTTTTTTAAATGTTAAGAATGCTTACATTTGTTCATCATGTCAAATCATCATTGTGTGTACGTAATTGTTAAACTTGCTGCTTTTTCTTTTCTTTTTCTTTCTTTTAACTTATTAAGGTGATCTCTTTGGATAAAACCTCATCTTTAGTTTCTAAACTTTTGCTTGTGTCCTTTTATCCTCCCCCAGGGCCATGCTGTCCAACAGCTGGACAGGCACCAAAATAAGTTTGATACTCTTTGTTTTTCAGCGAGACGGGAGAAAAGAGATTTAAAAACTGGAATCCCCCAAAGAAGGAGAGACCAGCGGAATTCATCCCAAAACCTCCTCCCGCCTCTGTGCTCAGTATTAAACGAGACAGTGTCTTTAAAATCCTCCATCCTTATGACTTTTTTTGATTGCTTACCTGGAATATTTTCCAGAACAGCAGATAGTTTGCTGCTATGAGTGCATGTGTGTTTCTTTGATGGTGGGACTTTACCTCTTGACTGAAGCGTTATTCTTATTCAGATTCTTTTTAGTTTTACTTTCTTTTCTTTTTTTTCTTTTTCTTTTAAAAAAAAAATACAGTGCTTATTTTGAGGGGGGAAAACTGCTTTGGAAATTGAGTGAATACAGTGCCTACTTTGAGAAGAAAAAAAAAACTGCAAAGTTTCTTCCCTGTGTTTCACACATGTTGACTACCATCTCTGCACTCCTATAAATGGGAATTATTTTGACAGATTTTGTATCACTATTGTGATAACCTCCATTTCTTCAATATTTCAAGTGTTTTGGTTATTTCTATGGGCTAGACTTCATGTCTGCTTTAAAGAAGAACACTTCTTTTAGTTGTGCTCATATTATGCTGCATGATTCCATGGAAACATGTGATACTTAATGCCATGCACTCCACTAAGAAAGAGATCTTGATTGAAAAAAGGAAAAAAAAGGAAAAATTAAGAAACAACTCCCTTTACTATCCTCCTCCCCCCTTCCCCTACCTCCTACGCCCACACACAAAAAAAGCAGTACAATTCCCACTCCAGTTTTTTTCTTCTTATTTTTCTTTCTTTTTTCCCCAATGTATTTCTGTTCTAATGTTAAAACTTTTTTTTATTTGAATATTCAAGTACCATGTACACATGTTATTGATGTGCTGCACCAAAGGAGAGACCAAAAAAGAAAAGAAAGTAAAATAGGCAAACAGAATTAAGATAAATGAAAAACATATCACTCAAACTCACTGAACTTCTTTGGGAAATCTATGCTGGTTAATGTGGATCAATCTGGATTTTTTTTATTGTGATTTATTATTGGCTTTGGATTGTTATTGTAATTTTGTTTTTATTACATTGTAAGATCATGGTTTACATTTTCCATGCTTTTCTGGGTTTTTTTCTGAACAATTTCACTTTATACCATTTTTGCTATTTACCATAGCAGTATTACCATTTTCAGTGTTTGTGTCTTTGTTATTGGGTGCTATTATTTAGATGTTTTCATGGATGATGACTGTAACTTATATCCTATAATATATTCATTATTATTTAAATACTTTAGAGCTAAAATGCACTATTTTTGTTTTGCATTGCCATTCTGGATCTGTTATCAGAGTTATGGACTGATTTTTAAGAAGCTAATGTGTTTGGTTTTCACTACTGTAAAAGGATGAAATGTTCCCAATGACAGTGAGATAGTAAGACTAACACAATAACATTGAGAAGAATTAGATAATGGAAAGAACTGCTGATCTTGCAATGATTTTATTCTCTCATTTCTTGTACGTGTATATTTGTAGCAAACTGAATGAAAATGCTCTTGTGTTTGTTTGATAGCATAAAAAAGCACCTTTTTCTTGCACATTTGCATTTGGAGGTTGTTCAATTCTTTCTAACTGCACACACAAATCAAACTGAAAAAGACATGTGTTGTAAAACCTGAAATAAACTTTCTGTAAGATAATAGAAAAACAAAGTCCATCTAAGAACATGTTTAAATATTGCACTGAATAATTAATAAATTAGAACAAAAGAAAGCTTTAAAAGTTAATAAAAATGAAAGCAAAATGATGATCAGAAGTTAACAAGATTAGCAGATGCATATTAGAACACATCTGATCAGTAAATAAAGCTGCCCCCCAACCCCCCAACCCCATGCCCCCAACACATAGTTATTAAAAGTTGATTTATAGATTTCTTCATTTTTTGTGGGTTCAGTAATATCATGTGTGTTGTGGTTCACACTGAAATGAAGGTCACTACAAAATAAGTTGTTTTCCATATTCTATTAACATTTTTGTGCTTGCAAATATGTTTACACTTCACTTTTTCTCTTCTGGATTTAATTTCACACAATTATATTTAAGTTGATAACACTTTAAACTGTGAATAATATAGATCTCACAAAAAGTGCCTTACTCTTACAAAAACAAAAAAAAAGTCTTGTTTTATATCAAATTAGCATGGAATTTCAACTTCTTGTTCTTTGTATACTTTCAGCTCGGGTCATACCGTCTTTCATAAGCATCGGAACGCTCAGAATCTGCCAGAAGATAATGTCTATCAGCTGATCCATCCCAAAGGAAAAAATTTCAAAGTACCTCCAGATCAGCTTCCAAAGAGGAAGCCTCATTTCAAAGTCTAAATTTGTTGTTATCAGCTTATTGTTTTACTCTCATTTTTTCTCTGTCTCTGCATGGGAAGCTTTTCATAAGCAGTGTGTTTTTTTGTTTTTTTCTGGCTGTTGGTACTTAGATAGACCAGCACACACACACTAATACACTGAAACAGACACTGAAAAATTACACAATGGTAGACTAAACTGAAATTATACTCAGTGCGACTTAACATTTGACTATGTCATGTGTTTGTATACACTGTTTGTTGTTCATATTTTAAGCACAAAATATTTTTATTTAGGCACTTCCCAGGGTCTGTTAAACTTACAGATACATGTGCATTTTGATTTAACAAAATCGTGTATACTTATCGTCTGGTTTAGAATAGACAATTGAATAAAAACAAAATTCCACATACTGTGTTTGTCGTAAAGCTGTTGTTAAGAAATTCAAATTTAGATTAAAATAAGTGAATTATATGTTGCATAACATTCTGTGTATGGCAAATGGTAATGAATTGAAGCAAATGATATACCAACAAACAATGCATGCATGGCTTATTCACGTTATTGCCAAGATGCAGTTATAAGACTGAATTTATCCATTAAGTGTTGTCCCCATGCAATGATTTCATTTTCAAAACAAAAACCAATGTTTTGAATGTCAGATTGTGTGAATCACAGCTGTTACATTTCAGTTTCAGTTACAATGTTACCTTTAAGAATTTATCACCATGCATTGCAGCATCTTCATTTACTATGATCTTACACACACACACACACACACACACACACACACACACACACACACATCTCACAAAGTCATGTTCTTTTCTTTTGTATTTGTGTTGTGTGCATGATGCAGGACTGCCTGTTAGCAGTTAAAAAAAAAACTGCAGAGTTTGTATATACTTTACTATGTTGTTTTGAAGGCCTGTACCCTTTCAAATGTCAATGTGTACCATTTATATGACACAATGACAAACACTTCTTTTTTTATGCAATTGTGTACACATTTCTCATTGTGCTTTCCTCAGCATGTGTGCTTTCCTCAGCATGTTTTGGGGTTTGATTCTATTTATTTGTTCTGTTTTGCAACTAATGCCAGAATATATTAGAATTATGGTACAAGAATGTTTCTTCTTGTAAGTCCGGCTTTGAAAGTTGCTGACTTAATTCATGCCAGTGATGCTCAGTAATATGTTTAAACTGATGGAACTTTGTAATATTCAGCACACAAATCAGAATACATTTCTATCTTTATTAAACATTAAGGCAGAGTATTAAAAGAAAAAAGGTCCTGATTAATCATAAATGCCATGATCAGCTGTTGTGTTGCAGTCTGAATAATCTTTCTGAAACATTGTGGTCACTGCCCATCAAAACAGATTAGGAAAACAGCTTAGGAAATAGTTGGAACATCTGACTGACTGGTGATCTTTGCTTTGTCAGGAGCGTACATTCATGGACGGGAACTGAACGCAACCGACGTTTCTATGACTACAGTTGCAAAGGACCCCTGCTTGGAAGCTCATGGCGAGAACTGCGTAGGGAGCTCAACTTTCGTGAGCAATGCTTATCTGCTTCAACAACTGTGCCCTGTGGAGTGTTCAAGAGAAAGTGAACATTAGCATAACTCCTTATGATTTGACATCATACTTCCCTTCTGTTGGTACGGACATTATATACTTTGTCCAAAAGAGGAGGGAAAAAAGCCAAAGAGAAAGGAAAAGTGTAATATTCTTAAATACGCTTCTGATCAGAATATTTGTGATCACCAGTCTTGTTAGATTCCAAGTTTTCTTTGTAAACTCTGCCAAAAATCTGGGATTTTCAGTATGATAAACACACAGTAATAAAACAGTAATAGCTTTCAAAATTTGCTTTTTGTTTTTCTAAATGTTATTTATTGGCCACACATTTAAACATTCATTAAAGTGATTTTTTTTAATAGGTGTTGAATTCTTAATCTCCTGTCCCCCAACAAAAGTCCCCCTCCCCCCCCCCCCCCTGCCCCCCCCCCCCCCCCCCCCCACACACACACACACATACACACTTTTTCTGCTCAGCCATAAATATGGAAAGATGAAAATAAGCAACAGTTGATAAAAATCCTCTTTTTTATTTTGTTCATTTTTCAACAACAGTATTATTATAAATTTCATTAGAAATATATGGTACTTAGTAGTTTGTCTGTACTATAATTACTTCTGTTGTGACTGGAAACCTTGTCCTTTCTTTACCTTGTTCTTTCACTATTTGTACTTGCTGATTTCTTACTTTATCTCTATATTGTTATGTGATATCTGAAAATATTTGTTTGCATTATATTATAGGGTGAAAATTTATTAAACTGATGAATGGGTACATCATGCATGCATTCTGTGATATGACTGCTCCTGTTTTTCTAACTGAAAGAGTATGTTGAGAGAATATACCATGCTCAGTTTTCTTTTCCAATGTGCAAGAAAAAGAAATACCAGACAGTATTTTATGGCCCTGGTTGCTTGTTGCTATGCAAGCAGAATATTATTGATTCTATAACTATTATTGCCAATAGCATTCCTCCCAATCATGACACAAGTCTGATAGTTTATTCATGGTAAATGTCAGTTTAAAGTGTTAGTGAATCACTGTATCATCAAAGTTGCTGTGTAACGGAATCATTATCATTGTTTTAGCCCGAGCCAATGTTACACATATCAAACAATGCACATCATAGGTGAAAGAGAAGAAAAAAGGTTTTTTTTCCCAGCTTTTATTGTATTGTGTTCATCCATTCCTGATCTCTTTCCTTTTCCTCCCCTTCTTCCTTATCATTTTATAGTGAAGAGCAAAAAGAAATTTTTTAAAAGCTATCGATAAGAGAGGAACTTGCAATACTTTTTTTTTTCAGGCAAAGTTTTCAAGGAACAAATGACTTACTTTTTTTCTACTTGTTTTCGGTTGAGTTCTGATTTAGATTACTGTTGAGAGCTCTGTGCCAATAGGACACATGTCTCATTTTTAATCATATGGAGTTTAAAATTTTTTGTAAATTTTACAAAGGTACTTTGCCAGAAAATAACATTATCAGTATTAATAACTTTAACTGTTATCTTTGAAACACATTTCAAGATGGATTTGTGAATTTTTAAAAGCTGTTACATAAGCATGTGCTTGTGAGTGTGATTTGAAGTGCAAATTGTTTTTCCTCTTTTGTTCAGTTGCAATGGTAATAAAAATACTATCTTCTTTTGATTATACACACGTGTGTGTGTGTGTTTGTGTGTGTGTGTGTGTGTGTGTGTGCGTGCGCGCGCGCATGTGTGTATTAGTGTTATTATGCATATGCGAATGTAAAATGTGTAAATTCATAACACATCTTGGAACAATGTATCATATCTCTCCTTTTGATAGCATTGTGATACATCTGTCACAGTGCTGGACTGTCAAGTGTCCATCTTTCTTACTTTTTTTCAGTCTTCCACCCTCTCTCTCTCTCTCTCATTCACACATTAACACACGCACGCATGCACCTCTCTTGCTATCTCATTCACACCCCTCCCACCCCACCACCCCCCACACAAGTATATATGCACACCAAAAAAAAAGAAGTATATATATGTGCATGCACTCATGCGCGTGTGCGCGTGCACACACATACAAACACAGCTCAAAGCTTTTGAATTATTTTAAGATACTGAACCTTTTATGCAACTGAGACAATAAACAGCATGCAACAAAGACTACATCTGAAGTACCTAATACGCACACACACACACACATTGACACATGTTTGTCCATGTCTTTTTCTATAGCCGTTCTCTTTTCACATGGCTGTATTTATGCATTGCACGACGTCACTCCTCCAGCTTTCCACCGTTTTAGTAACAGTGTTGTGTGTGTTTCAGTGTGTGGTGTGTACACGTGTTCGTATAGTCATGAGTTGAAAGAATGGGATACATACACACACACACATACACAAACACACTCACACACAGAGAAGAATGTGGCATCTATATGGGCAGGCACCATTGTATGGTTGCTTGAGAGGAAGAGAGAGAAAAAAATGGGAGGGATGGAGGGAGACACACACACACACACTCACACACACAGATAGAGAAAGAGAGAGAGAACATAAATTAGCACGTGAATCTTGTTAGTTTGAGCAGGGACCATTGCATTGCTGTCAGCACACAAACACACACGCTGCACATGATTCTCGTTTATTTCAATATGAGCAGGGACCAATGTATTATCATATCAAGTGTCACGGCTTTTAGGCTTTATCAGCCTTTTGCCTGATCAAATAGGACTTTTTATTTATCCTTTCTTTTTCTTCTTTATATGAGAGTGCGCGATTACTAATGTTATGGCTAACTTCCTATGGAAAAATTAACTTGGAATCCATAATCCTTCCAGTGTTTAATAAATTCTTAAAACCGTTAAGTGTTCCTGCAGTGACAATGTTACTGGGCAGATTATTGTTGCTTGAGAAAGAGAGAGAGACACTTAATTGGAGACATAGACTTGGAGAGACAGAGACTCGGAGAAATAGAGCATGAAATCAGCATGTGAATCTTGTTAGGTTTTATATGATCAGGGGCTATTGCATTGTTGTCAGTACACACACACACACACACACACACACAGAGGGAAAGAGAGAGGGGTAGAGAGCCAGATAGAGGAGGAGGGAGAGTCAGAAGATGAACTCAGCACATTATTTCCATAGAGTAGGGCAATTGTATTGTCCCTTTGTATTGTATTGTTGAGAGAGAGAGAGAGAATGAACGAATGAATGAATGTTTTGATCATATAGGCCATAGCCCCACATGAAGGGGTATTTAAACAATAAACACAATTTGTGGATAAATAAACAATGAAAACACTCTTGTAGTGGAATTTATCATCAAGATGAAACCACAAAACATTTAACGCATAAAAACTGAATGGCTTTGGATATTTCCTTGTGCTGGCAGCCCTTCTTCTTCCTCAACTCTGTAAAAATTGATTGGACTCCACACAGAACTGGTTACCAGATTCCCACAGGTCTGATGTGTGTCAAACCTGGGTCTCTGTCAATGGTTAGCACTTCATGTTCCTGTATAATCTGCAATTTTTCCAGTACATGGTTGCTTTTACTTTTACTCCCTGCCATAGCTAGAACTAAGCTAATCCACTGTTATCTTTCAGTTTCCTACCATTTGACGCACCATTTGCATGCCTTGTATTTTCTGCACAAGATGCATATGTATGTGCTTGTGTGTGTGTGTGTATGTGTGTGTGTGCTCATATTTATTGCAGACTTGTCACACACACACACACATTCGCATATGAGTATCAATGCACATACTCCATTACACACAGCATATTCATGCACATGCTCTTACACACACATGCACAAACATATGTTCGCTTACGCATATAACTATGTCAATGCAAACACTTTCTTCTTTTTTTTTGACTGCTTTAATTTTTCTGCTTACATTATCTTATTCAGTCAACCCCACCACCATTTGAGATCAAGGATTGAAGAAGATGTACTTTAGCATTATGTGTATGCATGCATGTGTAAGATGTGCTTCACCTTCTTGTTTATCATTGACCAGAACACACAATTTATCATTATGTGTATGCATGTGTGATGCATATGATATGCTTTACCTGTTAGTCATAGACAAGAATGCACAGCCATACTTTTTAACAGTCAAGCTAAAATCTGACACCCAACAATGTCTCCTTGGTTTAAAAAAACAACAACAAAAAATGGGGTGGATCTGCAGCTGAACTGAAGAATTACAATTGATGCTTAATTGAATGTTTAAAGAAATATCAACTGGGTCTGAATTGAAGTATCAAGTTAAAACCTCAAATGTAACATGGGTAAACTCTGATGTGAGTGAGTTTAATAAAGGAAAAAAGTTGGGCTTCTAGTTTGAAATGAACTGCTTTCAAACAAAATTGTCAGAAATATTACTTGCAAATTTTGGTGTTAATCAATTATCCACGTCTTCTGATCCACCCATGGAACAGCCATTCTACCATTCTGCCCTCTGGCCACACAAGGTCACCTACTCCAAGGTCAGGCAAGGGCCTTATCTTTTTTGTGCAATCCCATAACATTTTCTGGAGCTGAAATTACTCTGTCCATTTCCAAACTGAAATTTTCTGCAGCTTATCTTTTTTTTTTGCCAATTTCTAAACTATTATTTCTTAGAACTCCATATGTGTGTATTGTGTACAAAATATAATACAAAAATACAAAACTATTCATTCAGTTTTTACAGGCCATTAAACCCATATGAACAAAGGGGTAGACAATAGCAACCATGGGACATCCCAGGTGATTCAGTATTCAAGCACACACAATTCATACAAGTATGCTTTTTGCAAAATTGTTGGAAGTAACATTGCAGTTATACAGATCTAATCTTTAGGCATTCATTAATGTAAATTCCAAATTTGATGATCCCATTATTCAACAACTTTGTGCAGAGCAACTGGACTTTAAAATTTGAAGGGAATCTGTAATGATAGAGGGGAATACATATTTTATGCAAGGATTCATATCTTGGACATACAAATAGAATATGTCTTCAATATTGTATCTGTCAGACTTGTCACAGAATGAGTTCAATAATGGTTTCCCAAAGCAAGAAATGTCATTCGAGGATAATGTTTGCACCGTAAAAGGCAAGCACAGAGTGATGTTCATGACGTCAAAAGACCAACGTAATTTGCCCTAAAAATCTTCGGATGAAAGTTCAGATTATCTGGGTGGGAAACGATTGAGTCATGCCAGTTCTGACAATAAGAATCACAAAGACGTGTTTTGAATGCACTGATAAACTGTGCAATGTCACCAACATTTTGCATTTCCCATACATAGCCTAGTCATGTTGGAGCAGCATCAGATAGCACTGCTTTGGGTACATGTACTCAGGCATGACAAGAAGTCTGGTCCAATATTTAATTACTCTGAGAAAGGTATCGATGTATACTGGGAATCTACGGCATTCACCCAAAGCATTACTGTTTCTAACATCCTTTCTGACACCTAAAATCATTTTACAAATCTTGACGTTAACTTTCTCATCATCACCAAATTTGTCAAAATCCCATGTTTCAAACCCATATATAAAAATTGGTTTCACTTTGGCATCAAATATTTTAAACACAGTGCTGACATGCATATTTTAAAGTCTGAAATACAGTCTTTTGATGCCTGCGACAGTTCGCAGTGCTTTACACGACACATTTTCGACACATTGTGACCACTTCTGAGTAGACCCAAAAATAACTCCCAGGTAATTGTGTGTGTGTGTGTGTGTGCGCGCGTGCGCGCACTGGCTTTGGCCTGCAAGCTGATACTATTACACTTATGGAGAAAAAAGGTGTTTGACATCCAGAATAATGGCTTCAAATATCAACAAAGACATAAGACATCAAGAAAATTGAACCACGCTAAATGCTCCATCCAGATGCCTGATCTCTCTTTGTTTCTCCATTTATATACATCACACAAAGCATTGTGTGTACATAACACAAAGCAGGTACGGACCTTCCTTGTCTATCTTTGTCCTCTAGAAAATGGCACATCATGAATAATTTCGAGGATGGCAGAGCCCAATCCTCTCCTTCAACTACTTTCGACCATCCCCAATCAAAATTAAGTTACCCATTTGTGTGCAAAGAGAAAAATCAGAGCAATGTGCCTTTCCCAAGAACACAATACCATGACCAAAGGAGGCCTCAAACTCTGACCACTGGTAAACACTAGATGAGAAATTCAGTGCCTGATTCTGCCACAACCACAGTGCACCCAATAAACCTATCACCTTTTAAGATGCTAGTAATGATAATATGTGGATGAAAACTGATGAGCTCAAATATTCATGATTGTCACAGATTCCAAGACAAAGAGTTTCATTTGTTTGATATTCCAAACAAAACTCTTTTTTTTTTCAAGTCTGATGTGAATTGAATCATTCATCATATTTGCCCACAGGGTTTTCTATTATTTTAATCAAGTGTTTTTGTTAATACTGCTGATGGCTTGTTACAAAAAGAAAAAGAAAAAAAAAGAAGAAGAAAAACTTTGCAATACAATAGTTTACACTGGTTTTGGCACAGATTATTTCTTGTCATAAAAGGCCCAGAACTCTTCATCTCTCTCAAATGTTTCTGGCAGCTTTGCTGGTGATGGAGGCTTTGGTGGGGGAGTCAATGGTGGAGTTTTGAATACCACTTCTTCAAACAATGGGTCTGCTTTTGCAGCTTCTGGCTTAGCTTTGGGTTTTGGTTTTGGTTTTGGTTTCACTTTTGGAGGCGGCGCTTGTGGCTGAGATTCCCTCACCGGACGCGACTGATTGCGATCCCATGAGACAGAAAACTTGGGCTGTGATTTGAAGAACGTGTCCCATTGTTCCTCCATGCGTTTTCTCAACAAGAACTGTTCTCTCCAACACACTGATGGGAAGAGAAAAATCATGTGACTTGAAATCTTGTATGCACAAGTTAATCAATTTATCATTCTTCAAACTTAGTAGATACTCAGTAGCAGACTGTGATGGAGTTTAAGCTTATGTAGAGTGGTAATAAAATACTGATGGATATCATAGTAGTGATTACCCTGTGATTATATTTTGTAGGTAAAAAAAATCTGGATTGGGTGTTTTTGTTTTTGTTTTATCTTGAGAAACCATAAGAAAATGGTCAATCCAAGAACATGTCCATGAGCAAAATAGTTTTCTGGCTCAGTCACTGACAAATGTAAACACAAACTATTTCATGAAATGTCACTTATTTGCTTGGAATTAAACTTAAACTATAAATTTGTCAATTACTGAGCCAGAAAAATAATTTTCCTGTGGACAAATTCTTGAATTGACCTTTTTCCTGATGGATTCTCAAGATAAAACACAAATAGCCAAGCCAGATTCTTGCATTCAATAGTCTTTCTAAGCCATTTATCCCGAAAAAAGCAACATGTATAAGTGATCCAAGAAACTGTGGACAAAGGCGAATGTTCAAAAAAACATCATGAAGTACCTGAGAGTTTTCTGCAGGTCAGGTCTTGTGTAATTGACTAAACAGAATTCTGCATGTCAAAGTATCACTCTAAGCACATTATATAAAACATGAAATATGTCATTTTGTGAATAATAATACCAACACTAATAGTAAATTTCATCAGTTTGATCCCCTTTTCACTCCCGGGAAGTATGTAGATGTGGTAGTCACATATAGCAAAAAACATCATAATCGTAACTAGCATGTATGCACATGAATAAACCATGAATTCAAAGTGATTTTGTTTTTAGTATATGAATGCCATGAACACTACATGCATTTATGACTGTTGAAAGGAAATGAAAAATCAGTCTTATCAAAACACAAATTTGACTTTATTTCCATCAAATACACTTACAGAACTTCATCACATATGACAATATCAAATAAAGTAGCCATATTCTGTCATGGTATTTTCCTTCCAAATCTGTGTGTCAACAGGCCTACACTATTTGCTTTTGACATTAATGATTACATAGGACTGTGAAAAAAGTTAGTGTCACACAGATCAGTCCTGAAGATGCACACACAAAAGGAAAAAAAACAAAACAAAAAAATGTCTGTATGAAGTGCATCACAAAGGTGTATTCTGCTTAATAATCAACATTCAACATACAGTCGAAAATGCTGCTTGCATCAATCTTTTTCCATCAATTTAAAAACACACATGCAGTCAACTGTGAATAAGTATTAAATTATATGAAAAAAAAAGACTCTCAGATAATTGATATGCTCACTGGTTTCGGAAAGGGGCTGCATTAAGTCAAAGCCTACTGTTATACACAAAATAAAAATTTATGTAAGATGTATGTAAGCAAATAAGATATATGATTGAAATTCAGAAGAACAAAACAATGAAATATAAGATCACCAGATAATGCTGCTTATTTATCAACAAACAATAAAACAGACACAAATCCATATTCAATGTAGATATAGTTATATTTCTTTTGTCCAACATAGGACACTAAAAACAAAAGTGATCACATTTCAAAAGGCACTTTGAAAGTTAAAGATTCATCAGAAAAAAAGGTAAAATAATTGCTGTCTTTTTATAAGGCAGGAGGAGTCAGCTCATTTTTTATTTTCACTGAAAGGCAGATCTAATACTGGTGGAAAGAAAATGACATTTTATATAATACTGCTGTTGAGTCTCAAATATGTATACACTACAAAAAGCAAGCAGATTGTTCATCCAGAATTAGCAAGGGCAGAGTCAAACCAGTGCAGTGTTTATGTTTTAGGTGCGTCCCACTGCTTTTTCAGTTTCTCCCGCACAAGGTTCTGTTCCGCCCATGTGGCTGGGGACAAGACAGAAAGCAGAGAACAAACGTTACACACAATCCAGCTTCGAACAATCAGCACTTTAGTCAACTGATATCATCATCACAGTGAAACTCCCAGTAAATGTGTATGAAATTAGGAAACAACTCAAGAAGATACAATAACTTATGAAACATTTGATCTTCTATCTGATTCACACCTGCATTGAATGATTAATTTTAAAAAAAACACAAAAAACAGAGAACATTTACAGATAATGAGATATGTGTACTGTTAAATACAAAGAGGAAAGGAATGGGGGGTTTTCCCACAAATACCCTGCCCCTCTGCACACATACACACACACACACACTCTCTCTCTCTCTCTCTCTTTCTCACACACACACACACACACACACACACACACACACACACACACACTCATGAAACACACTTACAAGCACATGCATACACACAAGCATGCACATACACAATTCAAATAAAGTGAAGTTAAGAGGGTGAACATTCAAGACATGTTTGTACACACAACTGACTGTGGGCAAAAAATCTGTAACTGACAAGCAAAACTAAATCACATACTCTTAAAAACTAGAAATATGTACATATGGCTGATAATATCTCTTTCTGATAACAAGTGCATTTTGCCCGAAACTGGATTTGAAAATAGTCAACCAGACTGGTATGGACTGTTAGCGGGAAAAAAGGAACACACACTGATAAATAATACTCAAGCAAAACATCAAATAGCTGAGTAAGAGAGGAGGACAGCAGATGGTGCAGCTACTAACAAAAGGATGGAGAAAAATGGTAAAAAGAAAAAGAAGAAAAAAGAACAAAAGAAAGGAAAAAGAGAGAAAAAAATGATGAAAATATGACACTCAAGACTGGCATACAATTCCCAGCAATTTCATAAATTAAAATGTGAAAAGAGGGAAAAAGTGCACCACAGATCACATCTTTTGGATACCATAATATGATCCTGACCTTGAACAGAGTTCACATTCTCATCATTATCAATCACTGTTCCAAGATCAATGAAGACTGGATGCAAGACACAAGCACTGCCATGCCTATAAACTTGCTCTTTGATATCAGATTGTGTATTCCATATCTGACCTGCATATGATCTAGAAATATAGTGTCTCCATAAAGTAAATGAATGAGAACCAATATACACTATTCTGCCTAATCTGCTAAGTTTCATTTCTCTGTCACTTTCAAAAAATGAGATAAACATTAACTTAAAATTTGAACACACACACACACACACACACACACACTCTCTCTCTCTCTCTCTCTCTGACATTAAATCAGGATGAAATTATACATACTGACTTTGTCTACACTCATAAGAGAGACAACGACTGAATACTTTGAGTCAGCTGAACCAAACAACCATATAGTTATTATTTTGAATAAGTCACTTTTAAATTCAATCAATATGAACAAAATATCTTCAGAAACAAGAATCAAAAGTGAAGCATTTTACTGAAATTAGTTTTAGAAATACACCCAGTTTATTAATTTCTTGTTAAGAAATTAAAGAAAGTGCAAATGCAGAAATATAAACAACTAAAACATCTAAATTTTCCCATCTGAGTTTGATACAAAATGATACACAAATGGAAATGAGGATGAAACACAATTTCAGTCCTCTAAAAAAAAAAAAAACTCAACTGGCACTGATATCAAATTATCAGGTAGAAAGCAAAAGCATTAATGTTAGCTTGAGCACACAGCAAAAGAACACAGACGACAGAAAACATCAGATTCTTACCATAGCCATCTTTGATAATGCGGTATTCATCAGTCATGGGCACACGTCGGAGGTACACGACGTCATTGTGGGTAGCTCTCATGGTACTGTTCATGTCCAGCATGGAGTACCCTGGGAACACGTTGAACCTTGTCACATGACCTACATCAAAGTAGCTGCTGGATGCCTTTGCCTCATACTCTTTAATGTCAATTTCTGAAGTAGACTTGCTGGCACGCTCCTCCTTCTTCTGCTTCTCCATGGTTTCTGACACCTTCTTTTTGTCCGCCAGAAGGGAGTCGCATACTCGACTACCAAACTGGTGCCTGATATTTGGAGGGAGCTTCACAGCGCTTTTCGGTTTCAGTGGCATCTCTGTGTCCGGGTCCACTCGGGGGTTCCAGCCCAGACGGATGGCGCCTAGGTTGTTGTTATCTGATACATTAAGGGCTGCCAACGACTGATCTGGATCATATTTTTGACAGTGACCAAACTCATTGCCCTTGGAGAGAACATCTCCAATGAGAGAGTAGTTATGCGTGGGAGGCTTGTTACCATACTTGTCGTGGTTGAAGTTGCCGCTCTTGCTGAGACCCACATTGTTGATGTCCTCAGAATGATCCAGGTCCTGTTTGGTAAGCCATGCATGTTCCCTGCTTTTCCCTCTTTCTTTTCTTTCTGAATCTGGTCTGAACATCAAAGCCTTCTGTTCCTTTTCTTTCAGCTGTTTTTGGGCGTTGGTCAAAACTTGATTTTGACTGCTAATATCTTGGCGTGCTTTGTCAACCATTGTCCGAGCTGTAACATATAAATAAGGATTTTCACATTTTTCATTTTGTTTTCAGCTCTAAAAGAAATGATTGATTGCTGTGTGTAACACTCTGTTTCTGTTTCTTTTCTTACACAGAATTACACACACTGATACTCTCTCTACCTGTTTCTTTTAATAATAACAATAATAATGATGATATTTATATAGCACTGAATCTTGTACAGAGACAAATCAAAGCGCTTCACACACACACACACACACACACACACACACACACACACACACAAAGATTCAAAGAAATTTAATCCTTTTGCCCCTTTTGGGGTGTGGAGGGTACAATAACAATACATACACATTGAATCACTTCAGTCCAACAATGCATCCAAAACACACAAAAACGCACACACACACACACACACACACACACACATGCACGCAAATAATAATGATTTGCAACAAATCAAATGTAAACATACTGACAAGTATGTTTTAGATGTAACTAAAGTTACACACCCTTTCCAAATTTTTATAAATTTACTTAAGTTGTGTTTTCTTTCCAACACTGAATAAATTGCATAAACCAAACATTGACATATGTGATTTATTTTTATGTGGTATCAATTTATTTCGAATTATAATATTATTAGGATATTGTAAAACAAAATCAAATGAATCCACAACAGTTCCCTTACTACATTCCTTGCAAATTCTGTTTTCTCTGTTTTGCCTCCTCTTCTTCATATTTTGATGTGCAGTTTCTGATTACTGCAACAGAACTTTATTAAAGGATGTATGTAAGTATCAGGAAGTTGTGAGTTATATTTTCCTTGACAAAAGTTAGGTTTGATGCTCCTGTAGAATAAACATTTAGTACTATCTCCAAGTGATTTTTTTCCAGGACTAAATGAAGATATCTTTTAGACTTTGCGTGATGTATCGACAAAAGAAATCCTTACCTTGGAATGTTTGTGAAAATCAAACACAGTCATAACCGCTGTTATCCAAAACACACATATGTACACATGTCCATCCCTGATATTAATGGACCTATGATTAAGTTAATGACCACAGTCTTAACAACATACCATCATATAAGGTTAGATAAAAATTTTGAAAAGTCCATGACCTTCACATTTCTCATGAAGAAACTAATCACCCACTGAACAGATTCTGTTATGGCAGGGGGCTGAGGCCCGATGAACAATGCCAGATCAAGCCTCTGCAGAGGATTTCTTTTCAGAAAATATTCTTTCCTGTTACTTTCAGTGAATGACTGTGTCTTTTGTAAAGCTGTGAAATGTCTGGGTAGTTTTGTCCTGCTAAAATGATAAATCATCCTTTTCTGATAAGATAAAGGGTGAGAAAACTACAAAGATATTTTTCATAATTTTATTGAAGTGTCCTCAAAAGGTGGGACTTCAAATGAATTCATGACTGTGTCATGTAAATTAACTGTTCATTTTCCTTTTTTGGTTGTCTCCAAAATGTGCTGAAGTATTGGCAAGGACATTGTTAAAACAACAGAGACAATTTGTTATCATCATCATGTTGTTGTAGCTGTTGTTGTTGTTGCTGTTGCTGTTGTT
Organism: Babylonia areolata; assembly: GCF_041734735.1. NCBI lineage: Eukaryota > Metazoa > Mollusca > Gastropoda > Neogastropoda > Buccinidae > Babylonia > Babylonia areolata. The sequence goes on along the minus strand of NC_134893.1, from coordinate 15,729,866 downwards.
GTTATTTTTATTACTACTATTATCTTCATTAATACTATCATCACTTATTAACACTTTTTTTAAAAATTAATGTAGTATAAAACCATAAGGATATTAATTGTTGAAACAAAGCAATTCCTACAAAAAAATATTTCTGGGCTTTACAACACTGGATCTGCTACCTGACACATGTCCTTGAAGGTGCTCTGGAATGGGGTATCGCTCAGGCTGATTTTTCACCCCAATCCTGTTTGCATCAGATGCATCAATTCCTTCCAGCTCAGACTTGTTGATATTCTCCAGGGCAGTTCCAAAAAGACTGTGTTTGGGTCTGGCTTCTGTGGGTTTTGCGCGAAAGGATCGAACAGTCCGTGGCTTAAGGTCTCCCAGTGCAGCCATGGTTATTTCTTGATTCACTGCATCATAAATCGGATAAATAAATGATTCATGAAATAACAACAAGAGCAACCAGATAAACATACTGCTACATATCATAGCAGGAAGAACCAAAAGATGGTCAAGCCAAGTTGATATATTTTCAGTTCAAGTGATAAAACTCCCCTATTGCCAAGATCATCCTCTTACAGTAACATACATCCCCTCTGTGAATGAATTAAGCGTTCTTAACAACTGTATCTTCTTCTTCTTCTTCGTTCATGGGCTTAACAACTGTATGACAACAAAACTGGCGTGCTCATGTGCATGCATGTGTGTATGTGCTCGCAAGTGTGTATGCATAACAATGTGTGCCTATGCATGAGAGTGTCACTGACTGATGGAAAAGAGACTGAAAAAGGTTGAGCAAGAGTCAGAAAGAGACTAATGATGATAACAATGACAATAATGATAAGAACAAGTATGCCAATTGGTGCATTACATTAAAGAAAGAAACAAACAAACAAAAACAAACAAACAAACAAAAACAAAACAACCAAACAAACAAGAGCAACGCAACACAATATCAACATAATCAACAGCAGTAATAACAATGTATGCTGGGAAGATGCTTTCCAACTGGTTGTTCATGACAAGAAAAGGAGGCAAAGACTCCATAAAGTGTATGTTAAGTTGCAACATTAACACTTGCTCCAACTCCAACTCACATATTTCTTTAAGAAATGTTTAATGTTAAAATGTATTTTTTTATTTTAAAAAAATCGCTAAGTGTGTGCACATTTTGCAGCCACAATATCTAATCCATCAAACTTATATAGTATAAACATTTGAATCTGTGCCTATCTTATACTTCATGTGTGGGGTCTGCCAATCACAACTCAAACTGATGAACTCACCTGTTACTGATTATCTGGGCTGTTTTTAACCGTTTATCATGGTTGGGCTAACGGATGCACCGAAGGAACAGAAGTTCCTAAGCAACAGACGCATCCGGTTACTGCAACACACTTTTCTGTGACGATTTCCGGTGTGTGACGTAAAGCGCACTGCTCTTCGGAGAGGTTGACGGTGACAAAGCAACAAGGGGGTTAGAAAACTATTTACGGTACTTAAATGTTTATATTGATGCTTTGTGTGTGTGTGTGTGTGTGTGTGTGTGTGTGTGTGTGTGCACATGGTCCCATTTCAGTAACTGTGATAATCCATGCATGTGTGTCACAACGTGAGTGGCGAATTACCAGAATGTTGATGAAACCAAACTCAAGGTCCATGTCTATGGCCGTCATGCTGTCTGCTAACGCAGCATTTTAATGGTTTTAATTAGTTAACAGATGTAAATAGAATGTACAGCGCGCTCCACAAGAGCGCGAGCGTGGTCGCGATGATGACCTCAGGCCAGCAGACATTTTGCTCAATCATAACAGCAGGTCCTTTTTTGTTCATGTACCATTTCCGAGTGTCCAGAGGGCGAACTAGTAAAAGCCACGTGAAAGAATTAAATCAGCTACAGGACAGGCCATTAAAAATTTTTGCTCCGCGTGTCAGTGACAGTTTCTATTGATCATTCAAGCAAGTGGATTACCATTGAGCATACTAATAATTATTCAAGCAAATGTACTTCTATTGAGTGTATTATTATAATAATAATATATATATGCAGTTAATCATTCAAGCAAAATTTAATGTACTTCCATTTAGTGTGCAAACAAGACAATCATTTCAGGAACTCATTTTTCGTATGTACTGAAACAGTTATTCCAGTGTAGCCTGGCAATAATGAGGGCTTAGCCCAGACAGGGCTGAGGCAAGGGTGACTCTAACGGGGGGTGAAGGGAATCATGATTTCATGATTGTCTACCTCATGAGGAAAGGGAGTGAATGTGGTAATTATTATATTGCTGTTTAATATTAGAGTGATGATCGAAATAATGATTAATTTCAGTCTTTTCAGTCTTGCAGCTGATGGCTGCTGGTAACGGGCTGATAGAAACTTATAATGTCTGATAATTTTGCAATTAAATATGACAAATATAGACAGTTATTGACTTCTTTGCAGCAATAGTGTTGTTGTTTTTTTTAACATATTTGTGTTAAAGCTTGCAAATGTACACAACAATGAATACTGACAAACAAATGACAGTGTAAAATTGAGAAGTCATGACCTCTGTCATGGTTACCTTTGTTTTATTCCCCTCTACGTCTCTGTCAGGGTGGTCATTGTCAGCAGATTCAAGAAGGGATGGGATAGTGGTCTCTGTGCTAGGGGGAGAGGAGAGGTGAATTGGTATGGGGACAGTTTCTCTAAACCTGACTCCATGTTAAAGCAGTTTTTGTTACCAGTTGTTGGATATGGAGAGTTCCTGTTTATATATAATAATATCACTGAGCTCCACCAGTTTACTTCAGTGGCAGTGCTTGATCGCCTCTGGTGTGAGGCTTTATGCTGGCCTAATATTTATAGCTCCCTGCGGATTGTGCTCATTGACTACAAACAGCAAGACAGGATTTGGCTGTGTATGGGAAGATAGAGCAGTAAATTTAAACCGTGAAATTGACACATACTCAAGAAATTGTTAACATTTATAAAACTTTACCCATATACAGCTGTTTGAAATCTGTTCCCAATCTTCAAGAATCTTGTTGCAGGTAATAATGGCCAGTCGTCATTTCTTCCGTAGACTGTCTCCCATCCTACGCAATGCCTCCAGAGTGTTGCCATTGACCAGATCAGCGACACTCCTTCCTCGCCATGCAGTCCTCTGTCAAGACCTTGCCTCTCGTCTGACCAGTGTTCGATGTATGACAAATACTGGACCCACGCTGGACATTGTGCATATACAAGATGCAGATGACTTCCAGCAGACAGTTCTTGAGTCCAAGAAACCTGTCATTGTTGATTTTCATGCAAAGTAATTTTTTTTTCCTTTGAATACCTGTTTGTGCATAAAAGAAAATTGAAGTGGACAGACCCATGACAATGTGTGTTGGTACTTGCATGTATGTGATTTAACACTCTTGTGTTTGTATATGTGCAGTGCAAAGAGAATCAATTGGTATTTTTTCAGTGGCGGTACAATATATGTTGATTCTTTTAGTATTATTTGTAGAATAGAGATTATAATTTTTTCTCAAAACAGTAAATTTTTCATGCAACAAAAATATTTTTTATGTACCACCATCAGTTTAAATGTTTTAATTGATGTTACAAGAAGTAATCACCTGTTTGTTGTTTGGGTTCAGAATGAATTAAAGAAAGGTATATATTGAAAATAAACCTGTTTGTTTGTACAAAGATATAAAGGGAACAGAAAGATACCCAATAACGATTTCTCTCAAACCAACAACAACAACAACAACAACAAAAATTCAAAGATGAAAATAGGAGAAACATTCAACACAAAGAATGTTATAACTAGCTTAATTCCGGATGAATAGTTTTTTGCTTTCCCCTGCAGATGACCCATTTGTTAGGGTTAGGAAAAAAATCACAGAAAATACAAAACACACAGTAACTGAATGAAACTCCCTTTACTTGACCCACTGACCCCTCTCCTCACATCGTGTGTATGCCCACCTCCCTCCCTCTCTTCACAGCCCTCAGAAGCTGTCACTATTAGTACCTTCTTGCCGGTAGCTTTCTTCATTGCAGATACTTTATTCAACGTCTTCATCATCCTCGTCGATGTCGAAACCTTCAGTTTGAAGCATTTCATCACTTCAGCAGCAGTAAAACACCATTGTCGTGATCTAGTTTACTTAAAAAATTTCCACTTGTATCGCCTGCGACGCCATTTTCAATACCTATGCAGATTAGTTTGTCATGTGGGGTACCAAGGTCAATGGCTGGCCAGCAAGTGTATAGATACGGAGCCCCACGAAGAAACTTTCCATTCAGCCCTTGACATGTTCGCCTAGTGTAGCTGTGATTTTTATGCTACCTCATGAGGAAAGTGTGGACAAATTTTTTATTGTCCAAATCACTATAGTGTTCCATCGTCCAGAATGCTGCTGTTCTATCGTCCAGAGTGTGTTAAGACAGAAAGAAGCTGCCCTGAAAAAAAAAACTCCTTCTCCTTTTGTCAAGAACCTAGTTCTTCAGTATCTTCTGTTTAAAATATTTATGAAATACATGATTTTGTAACAGTATTGCTTGCTCTGGTGATTTAATGATAATGATAATAATGATGATGACAATAATAATAATAATGATCTCCTTTTATATAGCGCCCTTTCTCTTTAAGAGCTCAGGGCACTTTACATAAAAGAAAAATATTACAAATTACATAAATCATTCATGACCACACTTTCTCAACCCCCACCCCCCCTACCCCAGCCTCCCCACAGCCACCCCCCCACTTTCCCCCTCCCACTCTTCATACATCCAAAGTGAGCTGACATAGGTGGTGTTGTAGAACAAGGAAACAGAGTGCTTATAGATAGGTTTTAAAAAGATGAGTTTTTAGTGATGAGTGAAAACCAGAGATAGAATCAGATGCACGGATATGATGAGGAAGGTTGTTCCAGATGTGAGGAGCAGCAAAGAAGAAAAAAAGTTGACCATAGGTTCCTGTATTGACACAAAGAAGTTTCAAAAGGTAACAGTCAGAGGAAGCGTGGAGATTTCTTGAGGGAGTGTAAACACTGCGGAGTGGAAAGCAGAATAACAGAGACACGCAACTTTGTATTTAATTATTGTTTCAATGTGGAGCCACTATAGAATACGGAGGTGGGGAGAAATGTGATCAGTATGTGGGACTCTGAGAGTCGGACAGGCAACATTGTATTGACGGTTTTGAATTTGCTGAATAAGATTATGTGGACAGCCTATGAGAAGAGAATTACTGTAGTTGATTCGTGACAACACAAAAGCAGAAATAAGAGTTTTAGTAGTTTCAATAGAAAGGTACTGATGGATAGAGTTAATGTGATGAAGTTCAAAATTGACTATGTGTATCAGATTTACTACCTGAGCGTGCATGCTGAGGTTTGAGTCCAGAATGACTCCATATAGTGTATATACAGTGTAGAATTATTTGAGGAAGATCACTTTACTTCTGACTTTATTTCGTAGATTTGTGATTGTAAAGGAAAGAGTTAAAAAGGACTTCATGTGTTTGTTGCAGCTGGTGTGGACCATGCAAGTTGCTAGGACCTCGAATGGAACAAGTCATTGCAGAAGAGAAAGGCCGAGTTCTGTTGGCCAAAGTAGATATTGACGAGCTTGTGGAGATAGCCATGGAGTTAAATGTAAGGAAATTATCATTAATTCTGTTCATAAATGTGAATTTAATGTGAATGCATCAAACATTGCATTTTTCAGAGAGGCACTGCTTAGTTGTGTGGTATTAACTGGCATCAAATAATATCAGCATTGCATTAAATGATAATATCAAAGACAGATGAGCATAGTGGTCATCACTCATGGGTCCAGAAGATTTAGAGTAACGGAATGGTTCTGTTGTTTTTTTCTTTTCTTTTTTTTTTTTGACCACAAATGAAAACCAGTCGAACATAGAATTTAGAAAAAAAAACAACAACAAAAAAACTACAAATAAAAATCATTTAAATATATCACTTTTTTTTTCTGTGGGGTGTGTATGCATGCACATTACCACATGCACACATGTTGTCAGTATGCCCATATTAAAAATGTGTTTATGTTGACTGTTATTCATTTAATTTGTTGTGTATAATTTGCAATTGTTTAAGCAACATCTTCATAAATAAATATATCCAGCAACACTTCTGGTTCAGGTTGGAAACATTTTGATCCCCTCTCATACAGCTGATCAATATTTCTGCTCACAATTTAGTTAAAGCTGTCATCCCATAAGTGTGAGAGTTTCCTATGATTATATGTCCATCATTTTCACCATATATGTTTTTTTCCAGGTTGAGTCTGTTCCCACAATCATGGGATTCAAAGATGGAAGCAGAGTTAGTATGTTCATTGGACTGAAGGAGGATGATGAGATCAGGAGCTTTGTGAAGTCTCTTCAGTAACTTGAATGTGACCCCAACCATGGACTTGCACTGTGTTTACCTTTGCATGTGATCATAATTATGTATTCATGATGTGAAACAAATGCAGAGTTTGATATGTCTTTATTTGATTATAACCTTCATCATGAAAGAAAAGATTAATCTCCTGTAGAGTTTGAACTAGTAATTCTTACCAGTTCGGTTACAGTCGGTAAAAATTACTAGAAGATACTCTGCAAGAGATCAGTTTTTGTGTGTGTGTGTGTGAGATTGGCTGTGTCAAGAAACATAAGCCGTATGCAAAGCACAGGAGCAGGAGTCAAGATGGCTGCCGTCAAAAGAGGGCGCTAGTCAGGGATGCAGAGGGGAGGTAACCTACTTCGGGAGGTTATCAGCCGTAGCTACTTTCGTTTTCTCTGCATAGGCGGGTAGTAGTTTGCACAGGACAGGAATCAGACCCCTGCCGGAGTCTGCACTAGTGAGTCACGATAAGTATGTTACTTAAACGTAATTTTAGGAAGAAAATTTCCTTTTTTCATACCTTAATTATGCTATTAGAAATGGACGTTTGTGACAGAATGATATCAGACTTTTAAAAATTATCCTGACGTGTTGGACATTGTTAGTCAGCATGTCCTGTTGTTTATTGTCTTTCCATGTCATCTTGCCATTGTTCTGATGACATGACTGCTCAGGTTTCAAAGAAATGTGTTCCTCGTTTCTACCTAAATTTCACAATGTTACAATACACACATTGGTCTCTTAACTCTCTCCATACGAACGGTGAAAGAGAAGACGTTAACACCGTTTCTCCCCAATTACCACCATCAGAATATTACAAGCGGAAGGCTCTTACACTGAAGAGGTGAATGTTGACAAAGAATACCACAATTCTGACGACGGAAGCTAAAGGTTGGATCATTGAGACACCCACTGGACATCCGAGGGGTCTGTGTAGAGGAGAAGAGAGGACTGGCCGTATTGAGTGAGTTAACAGAAAGGTGTATTGTGTTCTGATTGCATGAACAGGAATGAGGTCAGTAGCATACCGTTTATTGCAGCTGACTTGTACTGGTCACATTTAGATGCTTTGTTTAAATGTATTTACTTTGTTTTTATTGCCAGTGTTTAAAAAATATATTCTATTTGATTGAATAAGTTTTTTCCTCTCATGCTATAACTGTTCTGTATTGAAACTAATAAACATACAGATTATATACAGAAATGCAATGTTAAACATTTTTTTAATGAGAGTTTTACTATATTGTCATAGGTTTTTATCACAACCGATTTCTATGTGAAATTTGGGCTGCATTTCCCTTGGAGAACACATTGTCACAGTGCAGCACCACCATTTTTTTCTGACTTCAAGAGCTTTAATTTTGTTTTACTGTCACAGATTCAGAGTAAATTATTTTACAGAATTTTGGCAGGGACAACCCACTTATTGCTGCTGGTTCTTTTACATGCACACTGTACATGGGAGTTTGGTTTATTGCCTCATCAAGAGGATGAGCACCCAAACAACCAATCTAAGTCTAGTGGAGGAGGAAGTAAAAATTATGGTTCATGGTTTGAACCCTTGACACTTGCTTCCTATTTAGGCGCATTACCATAAGTCCACTGCTGCATCTACCACATTTAAGTTTATTTCTAAATTGATTTTGAAATATATGATCCTGTGAGTGTCACTAACAAGGATCAGGATGACATTCACTTGTTAGGCACACTGACATGTCTGCTTCATCTGCCCTATTTCCCCCTGCTTCATGTCGGGATCTTTGCTTAAATATAATCTCTGCCTTGTAGAAATTCTGTGCTGGAATCTTCCTCTTTTCTGTTGCTCTTATTGTTTCTCAGAATTCTGCCTTGTTCCCCCCACCCCTCCCCCCCTCCCCCACTGTTTATGCTTTTTCTGCCTTCCCAGTCCGTTGCCCTTTCTTTTTTCCAGCAAGCCTTAACACATTTTTTTTCTTTCTGAGGTCTATGGTGTTCTGTTTTGCATTTTTGCTCTGGCAATTGAGTAGTGATATTGTAAACACTGGGATGTGCGCTAGCTGTCCACTCTGCATGTTATTTGCCTTTTTGGCCTTTCGAAGTGTTTTTTTGTGTGGCTTTGAAGTTATTTTTTGATATATATTTTTTTTCTGCAAATTTTTTGTAATCTTGTGTAAAGTAGGAGGGCTGACGTCCTGAGTACAGCTGTACAGCCTGGTCTTATATGCCTTGATGAGTTCAATAGTAAAGATGATGCATCATGAACTGTTTTGTTTTGCAGGTGTTTTTCTTTTTTGTTTGTTTTTTTGGCAGTTTTGTGTTTAACACGATATAATTTTTCATGTAGTTAGGCTATCCCGATGTAGCCCTGTGCTCTTGGCTGACAAAAAGCAACAAAATCAAATGTCAAATCTGCCAAATTTAAGTTTTTTCCTTTCATGAAATATGTGATGCTGTGAGTGTTAGTGACAAATATTAGGATGTTGATAATAATGATTTATGTTAATAATCAGAACTATATTCAGTATCTCATATTAATTCTTCATATTCATTTGAATGAAAATAAATACACCAGAAACAAAATATTAACTGATCAGTTTGAATGCTTGGGAAGATTCTGAGTTCTTAGTTTTTGATTCACTTGTGTAAACAAAGTGAGTCTATGTTATAATCCAGTATTTGGTTGTTTGTGTGTCTGTGTCCGTGGTAAACTTTAACCTTGTCATTTTCTCTGGAAAAACTCTGTCTGCCAATACCAAATTTGGCTGAAAAAGTTGGAAAAAAATCTTCACAGTCATACCAATAATAGGTATACATCTCCCGAATTTAGCCGTATTTCCAAATAATTAACGGTTTATTTTGTTGATGTCGGATTGTCTGGTAAGTAAATGCCATGACCTTGTTTTTCTTGTTCACAACTAAAAGAAATACACATTCAGGACAGAACACATATAGTGACACTAACTACATTATTGATGTGTTTGCTGTATATGAATATTCTTATGTGGACACTGAATTAACTAGGATGAACATAAAAGAAAATTTGAGTCGACCGTTTCATGGAGTTTCGGCCAACCTTGTCTGGACTGGTCTGTGCAGATCTTGACAAAATATGTTGCAAAGCCTGACACGATGGCAACGCCTCCTTTACTGCCGAATTAAAAGAATTTCTTAAATAATCATTGATGTGTTTACTGCAATAGAATGTTTTAAAGTGGATACTGAATTAACTAGAATGAACAGAAAAGAGAAATAACAAATTGAATAGACTGTGTCATAGTTTCTCAGTGAGTGAAAAAACAAGCTTGTTAAACAGGGATCTCTGCAGATCTGTAAAAATAGACATATATTGCAGTGCCATATTTGAGGTGATAGGAACGTCTACTTGACCTCGGACTTGAAAGAAATTCTTAATTGCCTGAGATAACCAAAATTAACATGATTTAAACGGCGTTATCACTTTGTTTACAATTGTCGATTTATTCCGCTAAAAGAACTTGCTCAAATGATAATTTTTGAACATCATAAACGAACCCACATTAGCGCAGTGGATAAAACAACTCGTTCTCTACCCAAACATTCATGGTTCAAATCTGCATTGAAGCTTTTTTTTCTTCTTTTTTTCAAACTGAAAGTTGCCCAGTGGATATAATCATGATAATGAATTGAGAACACATTTCAACTTAAAAAAATATATAGGATCATTGTTATTATTATTATCATTATTTCTTTAAGTGTGTATCACAAGTGAGTCTTAAAGGCTTTGCCTTTCTTGTTATGTTCATGCTGACATTCAGCCCTGTCTTTGCTCAAGCTTTCCTACAGATATATATACATACATGTGAACACACACACACACACACACACACACACAGAGGGATTGTATTTTCATTGCTGAGCTCATTGTTAATCTAACACTCCATAGCTATTATATTCAAAGTTCCTAAAGTTTTCTTTTTATGTTGAGTCTGAAGTGGTTCCTCAGATTCCAATAAGCAACCTGCATGGGAAAATAGAATCACCAAAACAAAACACATTGTCTATCGTCTAAAATCATGGGATTTTTGCTCTATAACATCAGATGGCAATAATTCCATTAGATAAGAGATTGATCCAGATCCCCTACAAGGAGCAAAAAATTTATCAATAAATAAGTTTATTAGTCCAATAAAGAAATTTAGTTATGCATCGGCAGGACTCACGTTTTACATTCCACATAACAGTAAAGAGTGTAAATCACAAACTGAAAGTAGACAAGACAGCAACCAACAGCAACAATAAACCCACAGCAAGTAATGGAAACCACAAACACGAGTGACATTGAACTTACTCAACACAAATTTTGATATCAGCTAAAATTATTCACTTTGTATGATGAAAATTGATTAAATATTTGATCAGGGTGAGGTTATAAAAGCATGCATCATATAGTCAAACTTGTCAGATTGCAAAGTGCTTATCACAACACCCAGTCAAGAATGGGCACAGAAATATAGGCCATCATCACTGACGGGGGAAACAACTACAGCAGAAGGTGATCTAAGCTGTAAACCAGGAAGAGAAGTTTGGCGAGAACTTTAACCACAGTATTGTCCAGTCACCAATGAGCAGTGCAAAAGCAGACAGGAAAGTTAATCCATGACCTGCCATCAGTGAATTTTCAACAACATATTATGTGAAGTCTGACCTTCTGTATGGATCACAGGTTTTGAGAATAACAAAGTCAGAATACTGACAAACAAAATGGACCTTCATCAACAGATGTTGGAGACACATTTTAAGCACTGGATGGCCAGAAACAACATCAAATACCATCCTGTGGGAAAGAATCAACATGTATCCCAACAGCAAAGAAATAATGAAAAATGGAGACCAGTTAGATCTGTCATACTTTGTGCAAACATCCAAACACCACCAGACATGGGAAATGAAAAACTGGTCGCTCAATGCAGACATGGAGTAAATGCAACAAGGGCATTGGACCAACTGAGGACAGCCTAGCATCAATTCTACTGAAGGAGTGCAGTTATGTCCATATACTCTTAGTAATGAAATCATTTACAGCACACACAAAAGGAAAGAAAAAGTTGATAGGTCCTTGGTCAGGGTTTTCCTACTGGGTTTGGCATTATTTTAGGGTGATATAATGCTCCAGGATGGCCAAATCACCAAATTTGTATTTTACCCCTTGTTTAGGTTTTGAATGGTGCCCTCACTACATCGCTGTTTATCCACAGCAAATCCTTACCATTAGATTCAGTTTCAGTCTTTTGCCTTCTTATCTTTCCCAACTCTATATTTATTGTAATGTACTTACATTTTATTATCATCATTATTCTTCTTCATTTCTTTTATTATCTGTTTGTTTATATATATATTTTGATAATAAAAAATGGGTGGCGCTGTAGTGTAGCGTCGCGCTCTCCCTAAGGAGAGCAGCCCAAATTTCACACAGAAAAATCTGTTGTGATAATAAGAAATACAAATACAAATATTTTATCATCATTTTTTCCTCAAGGCACGTCTAAGTACGTTTGGTTACGCTGCTGGTCAAGCATCTGCTTGGCAGATGTGCAGCTTATATGGATTGGTCTCAATGTAGTGATGCCCCCTTCATAAACTTAGCTGAGGAGGGTGGCAGAATTGGTAAGATGCTCATCCACCAAGACAGTGTCCATGAGGGTCTGGATTTGATTCCCGCTCACACCCTTTCTCCCAAATACCAAAATCAAACTGAGCGTCTAGTCATTCAGATGAGATGATAAACTGAGGTCCCAAGTGCAGCACACACTTCGCACACTGAAAAAGAACCCATGGCATCAAAAGAGTTGTCCTTTAGCAAAATTATGTTGAAGAAATCCACTCTGATAGGTACAGAATATAATTATATAGTATACATACACTCAAAGCCTGACTGCGCGTTGGGTTAGAAGCTGGTCAGGCATCTGCCTAGCAGATGTGGTGTAACATCTATGGATTTGTCCAAACACGAGTGAGCCTTCTTGAGAAACTGAAATTGAAATTCATTATCAATATTATTCTATTTTTTAAAAAATTTAAGTATTCATTTACTTATTTATTTGTTTCATCATTTATTCTTTTTTTTTTCTAAAGGCCTGACTAAGCACATTGGGTTACGCTGCTGGTCAGGCATCTGCTTGGCAGATGTATATTTGTCCGAATCAAAGACACTAGTATCTTCTAGTGTCTATGTCCGAATGCAGTCACACACACACACACACACACACACGTGTGTGTGTGTACGGGGGAGTATTGACACGGAGGAGTATCGACACGGGGGAATATCACACGCTCCCTTTTAACTACTGATACTGATTCTGACTTCACTTGTAGTCAGTGGACTCTTGCGACAGATTTTCCTACATATGTAAACATTTGCCAACCAATTAAAAGGGAAACCTAATGTGAACGGGTGCATATACATAAAATACTGTTCAGTTCGCCCCAAAATGTCCGGGACAACACTAGATTGTGGGCAATAATTATGATTCGGAACACCGGAAATGAAGGGACGTTATTCTTACCAGACTTCCGCTTTCGGAACAGACAGAAAACCACGATGGCATCGAGCACAAACGAAATTCATATTCTTCGACCGGCAGTAAGTTTACGCGAAACTACAAAAGTTGATATAGCACTCTCACCCTAGCACTTTTTTAAAGACGGTTAAAGGTTTCTGGTTACAACTTTGATGGCGTCTTTTTCCATGTCAAGTAGTTGCGTTCAAACACACGTGTTCTTTATATTTTTGTTTCTTTATTTTTGAATAAGTTTCTTTTTGATGCCTATTCCTCATTGCTAATCTCTGATTAAAGTCAATCCCACTAAGCACAATGGATAAAACATTTTCTTTTAAAAAACAGATTAAAAACGTATACACAGTACAGAATATACTTATAAATCGTTAGCGTAAGCCTAACTCGTGACAAATTTGTTAATAAATGTCACATTGGGAAATGAAACATCGAAAGATCTGTCAAACTGGGATATCATTAGTAAAAAGTTTTACAAGTTAGAAATCACTCAGGTTTAATGTCAGCATCCACCTCAGGTGATACAGCTGATGGGGATTATCATTCCAGGAAAATGAGGGGAAACTACACCGGTAAGGATCAATAGATAGAGCACTGTATTACAAGACACCACCAGAATAACACTTAATGAGCAGTTGGGCAGTCAAAAATGCCAGTTTTTCTCTTGGGTGTCTCACTGCCAGTGGTTTGAACTGCAAGGGACTACTCCTTCATCAAGCTCATGTTTTAAGTTGTATTGTCTGTATTTTAATCGTAACTGCATAATCATTTCATAACTTTATTCTACCTTGTTGAAACATTCAGCATGTTCACATTAAAGTCCACATAATACAAAGGTAAAAGAAAGTAGAAACAAAAAGAAAGCAGAACAGCTGAAATACATCAGATCTACAGTGTAACTGTCACTTGCATTAGATTTAGTCTAATAGTAATACTATTGCTTTTGGAGAGCACTTTCCTCTGATTTGTGAAAATCCATAGGCCTGATGTATGAAGCTGTTTAATTCCCTTCAAGTGTATACACAGGAAGAAGATCAAATGCACTTTAATTTTAAAGATGATAGTATTTCTGTCGGTACATGTAAGTTGGGTTATGGAAACACAAACATACCCCAAAAACAAAGTATGGCTAATCAATTTACTAAATAAAAATGGTCATGCGTTTTACAGTATGCTTGTGCATGTCTTGATTGGATCTCAATTTTTCTTGAAAGGGTCATATTCCTACATAAAGTCAACGAAGTAAACAGTTAAGTTGCTAAGAATGCTGAAGAAATCTGTCAGATTCATAAAATCCATACGCTTGTAGAATGGAAGAGATTGAAACTGCTCTGAATTCCCATTCAGTCTCTCTTGATATTAGGCAGCACATTTTGGCTGTATGCTTCATGATGCGGTTGATGATTTCTCACTGCAAAATGTTCAACATGTGTTTAGTTTGAAGCCATCCTAAACCGAGGAGTCCGGCAGGAAATTAAAAAGTTAAACTGGCACTGTATTCCACTGCAGTTCACAATTTGTAACTGTAAGCAACAATGCCTTTGTGTAAACTTACCTCTTTTAGTTTCCGGGCACTGTACAAAGTTTTGATTTAAAAAAAAATATATCCCATAGTGTTTGCCTGCTTAATGTTCAGCAGCAGAGCAACAACAGTAAAGACTATATGTATTAATAATTTTCTGATTTTGAAACTGTTTTGCAGGAAAATAAGAGAAATCTACAAAAGTCATTTTTGTATAACCAATTTTATGAAAAGTTAATGAGTCAAGTGACTGATTCAGTGATTGGCTGCCACATCAATGGGTCATGTCAAAATTGTATGTGTCAATGACAGAGGGGTTGTTTTTCCTGGCCCATTAATTTTGAAAATAACCATTAATTTTGTGGTGAACCAGTTCATTTACCCATGTTGTCCCGAACTAAACTCTTAACTCGTGTATCTGGCCCACTAGTATTGAAACAAAGAAGTCTGAAATCTGTGTTATTCAGCTTATTGTATTACAACTAAATGCTTCATTTGAGTAACAAAATAAGCTCAAAGCACCTTAGTAATTTCAATTTTTTTTCCCCAGTCTTTATATATAGTTTATTTTCACCAATCAGAATTTACAACCTTTCTAGTGGGTCTGCAATATTGTGATGGAAGAACTGTTTGCTTGGTTATTTCAGGGCATTGGAATTGGGGAAAAATTTTTAAAAAAAATTTTTTTTTTAAATGAAATTAATGCTTGAGGTTAACATTTTATTTTATTGTTCTGAACAGGATGACAAGGAGCTGATAAACATTTTGCAGAATCTGGCAGATCCTGTGAAGGTGAGTTTCCATGTGATGGGTACACCAAAGATTTTTATAATTCATGTTTGTCAGTTTTTGATTTAGACATGCATGCATTACACATGATGGAAAGACATTCCATAGTTGATGTGTAGTTCAGAATCTCTCTCTCTCTCTCCATCTCTCTCTGTCACACACACGCACGCACACGCATGAATGCACATGTGTGTGCTAAAACATGCACACACACACACACGCACACACACACACACACGCACACACGCACACACACACACACACATTGTGTATGGAGCAGTGTACAGATCTTTGTTTTTTTTTGTTGTTTTTTTTATTCAAGGGAGTGGTAGAAGTGACAGAAATCAGTGTGAACATTGAAAATAAGTAATCAAATGTAAAATTTGCCTTGGTCTGACACTGTCACTGTGACAGTCTGTTTTCCATTCTACCTTATTGTTTTCTTTTCTGAGTTACCATGCCTCACTCTTTACTTCTGATACTGTTTTTCATCTGAGTTGTCATGTCTCACTCTCTACTCCTGATATTGTTCTTTATCTGGGTTATCATGCTTCACTCTACTCCTGATATTGATCTTCATCTGGGTTATCATCATTTCTCATTATTTATTTCTGATACTGTTCTTCATCTGACTTATCATGCCTCACGATCTACTTCTGATGCTGTTCTTCACCAGACATCAAGCCAGACCTCTTTCAAAAGGGAATTTGGTTTATTGAAAGCCAAGGGCCCAGGAGGAGGGACATGGGCCTGCCTCAGGGACATGACTCCTGTCATACAGCGCTGCTGTGAGGAAAAAAAGTTTTGGCCAGCTGCTGAAGTGGAATATTTGATCACACAGCAGTGTGTTTCACCTCGGTAATTCTATTGTTTTCTTTAAAGCAAAACAAACAAACAAACAAAAAATTATTGCTAAAAGGACATGTACAAGATAGAACTTAGGAAGGAATTTAAGCGTTTTCTATTTGTGTGACAATAGGTGTGAAAGAACACAGCAATTTTAATGTGGCAAGTTAATTGGAATGCTTTGTCTGGTTTGACACATTTTTGAATCAAATCTTGATAATGGTAGATTGAGAGGTTGATTTGTTGGTGCTACAAAAGCAAACGTCAGCATATGTGCTTCTGACACAACAAAAGGAGAATCTCCACATATAGTAGCAGCATCTGTCAGAATTGAATTAGAAGAAAATTTTGATAATCATTTAAAAGTGTACACTGATGGCTCGGTTCTGGATGATAGCAGTGCGGGATCTGCTTTTGTCATTCCTGGCCTAAAAACAGAAAAATCATATTATTTAGGAAAGGGACTTTCAATTTTTACAGCTGAATTGGTGGCCATCCTTATGGCTTTAAATCATCTTGTTCAAATACCAGTGATGATAAGTAATATCCTATTTTGTGTTGATTCTCAGTCTGTTTTAAAAAGTTTGCTCCTTTTTGAGAATACTGGTAATCAAAGGGAAGATTTATTATTTGAAATTGGGTATTTATTGCACTCCCTATTTGCGAAGGGTGCAGATGTTGACTTTTGTTGGATACCATCCCATATTGGATTCCTTTATAACGACCAAGCAGACAGAGCAGCAAAAAGGGGAGCAAAGAATTATACAGATAGTATAAAAGTATATTGCCCATTGTCATACAAGGAAATAAGTAATATACTAGAAAGAGACTTTTATAGGTGCTTTCATTCAACTCTAAAACCTCATCAGTTGACTCTCTCAGACTTTGGTCCGATTCGCAGACCAGTTCTGAGTTTAACTCTCAGACTATTATCAAATTCATTACGGACCAAGTATTGTTCTGATGTCAAGTGCATATGCTTTAGTAACCTGACAATTAAGCATATAATTTTTGACTGTAGCTTGATGAAGCCTTATGTACACGAAAGTGTGTCTTCACAAGTGACTGAGAACATTGATGTTTTTGACTTTTTGCATTATTATCAGTTGTTTTACTTGTTAGTTTAATGACTTCTCTTTTACAGAGTCCTTTAAGTAATTTCCTGTAATTGTATTTAGATTTTTTTTTTTTCAAATTTCACCCTCATTTCACCCTCATTTGCCCAGTTTCCCCCAACTCTCCATTCATTCACATCCCGCACCCCTTCTAAATGATAATACTCAAATGTATACAGTAATACTTTAACAAAATGTCTTTGATCACCGATATGTGTGACGGGACATTAAACAAAATTCCTCCTTGTTGGTGCTACCCAGTCATTTTAATTGGAGGAGATGCTGATCACACTGGTCAACTTAAGACAGTGCTGATTCATTGGTGCCTGAGCCACCTTATATTATAAACACACAACAGAAAACCCCAATGTGAAAATTCCCTTGTCCATGTCAGAGTCCCAGTGGGTTTAGGAACATAAAAACACTCAGTGTGGACTGTTGCCTAAAAACAAAAGTATGTTTGCCTGAGTTGTGGTGATAAATGTCTATTTATTGTACCATTTAATCTTTATTATTAAAAAAAGCAAAACAAAAAACTTACTGATTTATTTAATGCTTCTGAATATCATAGACCTATATAGCTTTCATGAAATGGTTTAAGACACAGTCTGCTTACTCATTGTGTTAAAACTGATAACAGTAAACACGGTTGTGGTGTGTGTTTCAGAAATATTAGGCTGGTGTTTGAAACACTGTCCAAGAGAAAAGAAGTGAGGATGATATACCAGGCGCTAACAAGCCAGCCAGGGAAAGATATACCTGAAGACTGTTTGGTCATTGCTTTGGAGTGCTTTCTCAGGTGAGTGTCATATTTTCTGAACACTTTAATACATTATCCATAGTCTCCTTAGTTTCCTTGATTGCGCAGATGCTTCTGGAAAAGATTAACTGCTTGGTTACTGCTCATATGTGAATGTTTCATTTTGTTTGCTACCCTGGGTTATTGCCTTTCACTTTTGAAAGGGATCACCTTTGTGTGACATATGCATGACAATGTGATGGTCATATTAAAGGCTATTAGTGTAAGTAACTGTGAAAATAGAAACATAATTATTTTACCTACTGTGTGTTAGGCATTGCCATAATCCTGCAGTTTGCTGAAGAGAAACAGACTGTACAACTTGAATGGATCTATGTTTTGATGGTTTGGTGATGATGGGGATATGATGACATTTTTCCGTGATGACATGTCATTCTTCTTAAGTCAGTGACATGGTTGAAAGCCTGATCTGTGAGATTATTCTTGTTGTGTGATTAGTTGTGCTTATTGTTAGAATGCATGCCATTACTGTCTTAGTTTCCTAGTGACAAAAAAACTTGTCACCTGTATGTAACACTTTGCTATACCATATACACTTCACTTGATTCAGTGATGGGCGCAACAGCTGAGTGATTAAAGCGTTGGACTTTAAATCTTTAAAGCATTGGACTTTGAATCTGAGGGTCCTGGGTTTGAATTCCAGTCACGGCACCTGGTGTGTAAAGGGTAGAGGTTTTTCCAATCTCCCAGGTAAAGTGCATACAGTTTCATGAATATGGGCCATAGGAAGATGTATTAGCAAATAATTGATAAATAAATAGATGAGTAAATAAATAAATGTATGTGCAGACCAAGTGCCTGATCCCCTTTCATTTTTACGCATGCAGATGATCAAATACGTTTGTTAAAGATCCTGTAATCCATGTCAGATTTCGGTTGCTTATGGAAACAAGTACATACCTGGCATTCACCCCCACCCCCACCCCCCCTGAAAAGCGAGTATGACTGCCAACATGGCAGGGTTAAACATGGTCATTTATGTAAAAGCTCACTCATCTATATGAGTGAATGTGGGAGTCACAGCCCATGGAGAAGAAGAAGAAGACTTGATTCAAGCACCCCATTTATATTGTGTAATCAATTGTGTATGCAGTTGACATTTGTGTTCACACACATTTAAACATCTTTCATATTCCATGGTGCTACAAAGGCAAAATATACGAAGGTACCCTCCCTGTTCATAGAGCCTGCTTAAGCTGCTGATAGAAATTAAGAGAATATTAAAAGAAAATGTGAGTGTAGGATTGTTGCGTCATCCAAGTTTGTGGAAGGGGGGATATGTGCTGGTATGTGTGCAAGTGATTTTAGTATTTCACTGTTTTCAGTTTGAAAGGTTTTCTAAATATGTATAGTCATATTGATTCCAGTCCCTGACTACAGCTTTCGATTAGTTTGAAAATTATCATTATTATTTTCAAAAATGATATGAAGCAGCAGGTTGTAAGGAGTATGTATAACTCATGTTCTGTAGTTTCAGTTAAGTCGGATACACTCAGTGGCACTGTCAATATTCTTGTACTTTTGCTGGGTACTGAATGTTTGTGTGTAATTTTAAGAACAATTTTTCAGTGAAGAGATTTTGTTAAAAAAGAGACAGAGGAGGTTGAAATATTGACGTCAATCAGTATTTTGAGTGACACTGCATATATACATGTTTCTGTGAATGTTGTTTTCAGCACAGAAGAGAAGTTAATGCAGAAGGCACTGGATGATGGTGGGCCTCCTGACTCCAGCAGGCACGCTGATGATGCATCTTCCTGTCCCTTTTCAAGAGCTAGATGTGCATTTGTGTATCCTTCTAAAGCTTGAAATTCAAATAAGGGTTTTGTTTGAGTTTTCACTGTGGGCATTTAGAGACATTTCTATATTCACATATTCAGGTTTTTCTGTGTCAAGCATTTAGTTTATCTGTTTTCACCCTCTATTAGAGGACTGAAGTTTGAGAAAAAGAAAAAAAAAAACCCAGAAAAAACAAACCATAGCTTGGAGAGAGAAAAAAAAATCAGTTTAACCCAGTTTTGTTTTGCCTTTCTGTCTCAGTATCAGGGCACCCCATTCTCAGAGATTTCATTGGTTATATGAGGAAATCAGCCTGAATCACAAAAAGTGTAATTTTGATGCTACTGCTACTGATGCTGCTGTTGCTGCTGCTGCTGTAACTGATAGTGATAATGATGATAATAGTAAAAATGATAATAATGATATATGAATGTCAAACTCTGTTGACCAAATTACAGAATTTGTGTCCCAGAAGACTTGAAGTTATTGACTGCAGTTTGTCATATGATCAAAGAGTCAGACAGAATATAATCAGTTCCAGGCCAGAATTAGTAGGATACATATCTGGTATCTAATTTTCTCAAGGTGGGTGCTGTTTCCAGAGATTGTTTTGAAGTAGCGTTGAGAACCTTGCGGTGTATTGATACCTTCTGTTTGAAGATTTTTTTTCCCGCCCTCCCTCTCCCCAATCCCCATACCTCCCTACTGTTTTTAGGCTGTTGCAGCTGGTAAAATTTTGTTATAATCTTGACAAGATCTTGACATGTAAAAAAAATTGCCCCACATATGAACAGTCCTGATTTCTCATTTTTCTTTCAGTTTAATCCAAACTTATAATCTCTTAATTAAAAGAATATCTGATTAAGAAACACTCTGTATTTCTAGTTTCAAACATTCATGGATCTACAGCCTCAGATGAATTTCTTTAACCAAACTCAGGGATCAAGTCCTCGTTGCACCCTATGATGAAATCTACCTTGTCAGCAGCTTGAAGAAACTGCCATTTGTATTGGTGCTGGTGAGTTATCTTTTTAGGCATCTTCCATGGATGTGATGGTTGCCTGCTTCAAAGCAAGCTTTTGAAATGAATTTTCTGTTGTTTTCAACCTTTTCAGCTCTGTAATTATTGCATTCTGTACTCCTTCCAACTTGGTTTATTTTCGATGTTTACTTGAAGTAAAACTGGAAAACTCCACTATATCAAATGTTTTGTACCACAAATTGCTCACAGGTCTGAATATTTATGACGATAGTTCTGAAATATTGTTATATTCAAGATCAGAATCACTCTGAATAATATTTTGTTGTTCAGTAGTGAAGCAGTACCATTTGGCCGTGATCTGACTGGAAGTTGTTTGCTAAGAAGTTGGTTTTTATGAATTTTTGTTTGTGGATGTATATCAGAAGCTGTACTATTTGAGTGTTGTAGTAGTTCAGTGTATTATTCTGAACGTAACTTGAAACTGACAATTAGATTGATTTTTTAATGTGTCACAGGATTTACTCAAGTACATTCTACACAGTATGAGGACTTCACAAGACCAAAAGCATGTGGACCAGGTAATGATAAGTTTTGGTGTTTGTATTGAAAATATTTCAGTTTGTTAGTGTTTGATGCAATTTCTATGACAAATGTGGTCATTGCTGTATAATTAATAGAGTACAGAAAAAAGAGAGAAAAGATATATATGCTAATAATTTGAAACAAGCATTTTAACAAAAACATGGTCATGCTGTAGTAGTAAAAAGGACTTCAGTTATCACTCATCCATTCATTATAGCATCTGAAATAACTTATACTGAGCTGGTCTGAATGTGATTGGTTTAAGTGACTTGTATCCAAGTATCTCTCAGTCATGCTGTAGTTTCCACATTTAACAGTTTTGTTTACAGCTAGGAAAATTATAAAATGGATATGTGACTTGTATATTTAAAGATCTGCACACATACACATGACATAACACAAACAAATACACAAATAACAATGTTCATTTACACATGTACATACACATGCACTCACATGGTTAACACACACATTCACACACACACTTATACAATGTATACACTGTAAACACATTTGCATATGTATGTGTACATACACTTGTGCATAAACACACACTCGCACACAAATATATAATACATACACCCACATGTATATACACTTTTGTACCCATGAAACTGAGAAGTGGAGTGAGAACAAGGGGAATGCTGAGTTCTTGCATTCAACTGGTTGAATGAATGAATGTTTGCAATAATAGTAATGGATAGGTGTGTCAACACTGATTTGATTTTAGGCATTAACGAATCCTGTCTGAACCTTTTGCAGTTGGCATTGTGGAAAGGACACCTGATTGATGCCCATTCCACACAGCTGATCATCTCAAAAGATGCACATGAACTTCTCATCGAGTTCAGCAAAGAAGAGGAACTTAATGTAAGTTAAGACATGTTCTTAGCAGAGAGATGGACACATGGAATGTATGCATTTTCCTGTGTACATTATGTGGATGAGTTTGACATCTGGTTAATGATTAAACAGAATTTGTTGTCCTTTTTTTAAAATGTCTTGTAATGGTTGTCCTCCTTCGTATGTTTTGGCCTGCTGGCAGGTGCAAACAAAAACAAGGAAATATTTGAGGTTGGTTTAAGGGCTGGTGAAAAAGACAACACACAATGTCTTCAGAATGTCATTCTTTTCTCACCAGCTCTGCTTCTGATGTTCAGGTGCAATTAAAGGAGTATCAAAAATCGAGCAATGATTCAAAAGTAAAATAGATGAAAAAGATTGATAGAATAGGGAACTGGTGCGAAAGGGGGATAATTGGCTTGTGCCATTTGTGTGGTTCGTCCGTCGGGATCGACGAGGACCATCTAGTAATCCTGGGGGTGGGTGGGTTGGTTTCTGTGGGTGAGCAGATGACTGGTCAGGCCAATCTGCGCCCGGAAGGTGTGGACAGGGGATGGTGGTGCTGGCACGGCGATTTTGTTGGCCTCACAGGATTTGGCGCCTTTGTGGACAGCTGAACGCCTCTTTCGTCTGTCCATTGCATTCAGCTCCCATGTGTCGTGGCTGATGTTGAAGGCCTTCAGAGAAGCTTTCAGAGTGTCTTTTGGCCTCCGTGGGAGCACTTGCCATGTTGGAGTTCGCCGTACAGCAGTTTTTTGGGGAGCCGGTGGTCTGGCATGCGAACTACATGGCCTGCCCAGCGCAGCTGGGCCTGCATCAAGATGGTGTAGATGCTGGGCAAGTTTGCACGAGTGAGCACCTCTGTGTCAGGGATCTTCTCTTGCCACTTTATGCCGAGAAGTTTTCTGAGGCTGGTGGTGTGGAAGTGGTTCAGCTTTTTGGTGTGGCGTTTGTAGACCGTCCATGATTCACATCCATAGAGCAGTGTGGTGAGAACTATGGCCTTGTATACTTTGAGCTTCGTCTCCAGGGTGATGCCTCTCCTGTTCCAAACATTCTTATGGAGTCTGCCGAAGGCAGCGCTGGCTTTGGCAAGTCTGGCATTCACCTCGTCGTCGATGACAACTGTGCGAGAGAGTGTACTGCCCAGGTATGTGAACTTGTCCACCGCGTTCAGTCGTTGCCCGTTGATGAAGATGGTTGGTTCAACGTAAGGCTTTCCTGGAGCTGGCTGGTGCATCACCTCAGTCTTCTTTGTGCTGAATGTGAGGCCAAAGTTGTCACAGGCGGCAGAGAACTTGTCGACACTGTGTTGCATGTCAGCTTCAGAGGCAGCGTTGAGAGCGCAGTCATCAGCAAACAGGAAGTCGTTGACGGTGTCTGTCCTCTCCTTGGTTTTTGCTTGAAGCCTCCTGAGGTTAAAGAGTGAGCCATCTGTGCGGTACCCGATGTTAATGCCTACGTAGTATAGAATTGTCAGACAGTGAGAGTTTTTGTTTTATCACAAAGCTGACTGCAGTGAACTTTCATCTTAAGTTCAAACCACACATTCTGTCCTGCATATGAAGTAGAATTCAAAGAGACACCATTTCTGGTGCTTCATATGCTACCTTGCCTGCATGTTGGATTCTGTGTGGTGTGTTCAACAAGCATTTTGAGTTTTTGTTATGATGTATCCAACAGGCAAGAGATCGTTCTGCCTTTAGGCGGAATCCACCCTTTGAAAAGCCTCAGAGGCTATTTCTGAGATTCAGGCTAATCCAGGGAGAAAAATTGGTGAGAGTATTTGGGAGGAATGGGGCGGTGGGTGAACTTAGATGTGATGTTGCTAACATGCTCATCCCATTGCAACAGTGACTTTTTTGTGTGTGAATGTATCTGTGAATGGATGAGCAGGAAACAACTCCCATGCATACACTTATACTTTGCTAAAAATTGTGTTTCTGGTTTCAGATACAGTTTGTCAACCATGCAACTGAGGACTTGTCACCACTGCTGAAGCTGGCAATGACGAGGAACACCGACAAAGGAAGCAGAGCTATGGGACAGTACTGCATTGAAACACTGCACTTGTAACCAGCCGCACATCTTTGTACATATGCCTGTCATTAAGTTTGCTCCGTGAAAATGTACCTTGCATATTGTGAATGTGACTTGGAGAATCATGAATAAAAGACTGAATGATGTGAAGTTATATGGTTTGTCTCAGAACATACATGTACCATACATGTTGTGAATGTGACTTGGAGAATCATAAATAAGTGAATGTATGATGTGAAATCTTATGGTTTGTCTCAGAACATTGAATCCTTTGACGCCTACTTGGGGTCTGAGAGTGAAATCACAACAGTGATTTCACTTTGGGAATAAGATTCCAACAGTCATTAAGATATATGAATTCAGTGATAAGAAAACGAACATAGAAGCATTAAAAAAACAACCTTTCTGTCAGGGTAAGTTTTGCCACTTCAAATACCTTATTCTATCCATGTTGAACAAATCATAAAAAAACAAATATGATTTTGGATTAAAAAAAAAAATTAGTATTTGTTTTTCTTCAATAAAAAAATTTTAGCCATTTCATCAAAAAGTGAGCTAATCTCCAATCACCTTTTTCATCACATCCTCACAAACACACGGACATGTGTAGAAGAAGTTGAGTTTCAGTTTCAGTTTCTCAAGGAGGCGTCACTGTGTTCAGACAAGTCCAGATACGCTACACACCTGCAAGGCAGGTGCCTGACAAGCAGCATAACCCTATGCGCTTAGTAAGGCCTTGAGTGCATGCATATATTTGTGTACCTGTCCAAGTGGATTTTTTTCTAGATGATTCAGCCAAGAAACAACACTCTCGTTGCCATGGATTCTTTTTCAGTGCACCAAGTGCTTGCTGCACACTGGACTTTGGTTTATAGTCTCATCCGAATGACAAGACAGTTTGATTTTCCAGTCAAACTTGGGAGAAAGGGCGAAAGCCGGATTCGAACCCAGACCCTCATGGACTCACATATTGGTAGATGAGTATCTTAACCATTCTGCCACCTCTTGTTGGTGCTGAATACAATTGTTTTATTCTCACATACACATTTTTTGTCCTGGAATTGGGAAATAAAAATTGCTTCATGAATTGCTTAGTTTTCTGTTTGTGTTTACTTTCCTGATAAATCCAGCTCTTGATACAAAGACATCTTTGTTCAGGGTGGCAACTACTTCTTTGCATTGTCATGCGGTGCACATGCACATGGCATATATAAATAAATAAAATGATATAATAAGTGTATGATTAAGCATTATTATATACATCCTGTTTCAATAAATGAATAGAATAATAAACATGATTACAACGTCCTGTTTCCAACTGCCAATTTCTGGAAATCCAGTTTGAAGGTGTGAGCTGTATGGTTGCGGTGCATATATATACAATTGTTATGCCAGCAGTACTGATAAACACATACATTGCGGGTTAGACATGAGTATACCTCATCAACCTGACTAGCTTGAGGATTGTTTGATTGTGACATATATGTGTTCACATATATGCGTGGGTGTGCTGGCGTGTGTGTGTGTGTGTGTGTGTTAGTAGTAGTAGTAGTAGTCTTCAGTTTAACGTCTTCCACTTTAAGTGATATTAGATGGAAAAAAAAAAAAGGGGGGTGTGGGGGGTGGGGGTGGAGGGCGGAGCGTGGTGGTGGGCAGAGGGTGATGAATGATGTGTGTGTATGTGTGTGTGCGCGTATGTGTGTGTGTGTGGTGGGGAAAGATACAGAGCATTGGAAAAAATAAGACATTAAAAGGGGAGACATAGGCACAATATAGAAGGAAACACTAACATCAAACAACTGTAACAATTATAACAAATGTCCAATTGTCCAATTGGACTATGCAGCAAACCTTCTGCAATAGCAGATAACATCTTGAAATTGTCAAAAATACATTCAAAAGAATTTTCCGAGAAGTTTGGTAAAAACGATTTCAGACTCTGACATTCAAAGAGTATGTGTTTGCTTGAAATAGCTTCTCCACATACGCATTTAACATCTCTGCTGAACTTTGTTATAAAAGCGTTCAGCTTTATCCTGTTTGATAATGCCTGAATTTGCCTTAATCTGAATAAATTACTGAATGTATTTGATTGATTGATAGATTCCGGTTGTTGAATATTATTTATACTTTTATTTAAAACTTTTGCTGGTATACTTCCATGACTTTGCTCCATGATGCTTCTTCTAGTAAGCGGTACCCCTCTTGTACAGACAAAGGCACATAAAGGTCTGTGGTTCCCTGTTGGTGTTTTGCACCTTTTCTTGCAGCCCTGTCAGCCCATTCATTATATAGGAGACCAAGGTGAGAAGGAACCCAACAAAAAGTTATATGTGTTCCTCTCAAATTCAAAAGATGTACAATGTGACTTATTTCTATTATTATTTTGGACTTGTTCTTACAATTTGGTGAGTTTAAAGCATATAATACAGATTTGAATCGACACAAAATAAGACTTGAAGAAGGCATGTATGTGTGTGTGTGGTGATTGATGATTAATCAATCACATCATTCATTAAGTCAATCAGTCCTTGAGCAGTCAAAAAAAAACAACAAAAAACAAAAAGACCTGATACAAAATGAATCCAATTTAGTGTGAGCATTACAAATGACACAACCAACTCAACATCTGCCATATCATGCTGAAAGTGATGCTATCCTCTTGTACTTTAGAAAGAGACATGTCATCATAAACAGTACCAGTTCTACAAACACAATCTTCTTTTGCTTTCGTGGACTGCACTCGTTTGTATGAGTGGGCTTTTACATATGACAAGAAGCTGTCCTTTTTCTTCTTCTATATTCATGGGCATCAACTCCCATGTTCAGTCATATAAACAAACAAATTTTTATGTGTTTGACCATTTTTATCCTGCCATGTAGGCTGTCATACTCGTTTTTGGGGGTGTGCATGCTGGATATGTTCTTGTTTTCATAACTGCTGAACACTGACATGGATTACAGGATCTTTAAAATGGGTATTTGATCTCCTGCATGCATATACACATGAAGGGGGAGGCACTAGCAGGTCTGCACATATGTTGAACTGGGAGATCAGAAAAATGGCCACCCTTAACCCACCAGGTGCACCAAAACCAGGGATCTAACTACAGAATCCAGTGCTTTAACCATTCAGCCATTGCAGCAGTCACACTGTCTATTTAACTACCCAAATCACCCCAAACATGAGCCCCCCCCCAACCCCTCCCCCATCCTCCCCTCGCTCTCTCATCCTATCCTGCTGCCCCCCACCTCCTCCCACACTCCTATCGTCCTTTGCACACCCCCTTCAGCCCTCCTCTCTCTCGTTCCAAACTTGAGTGCATGCATATGAGATATATGTTTGTAAACTGATAAGAGTGGATTTCCTCTACAGAATTTTACCACAGGAAGGCACTTAATCATGTTGTGATGGGTTCTTCTTCTTCGTTGTTGAGGGCCCACAATTATATAAACTGATTATTCCGGCACCTAATTCATTTACAGTGCACAAGTGCGAGCTGCACACAAGACTCCTGTTTATCATCTATCAAAAACAGCAACAACAAAAAACATAATAATAAAAATATAAAAAAAACCCTTCCCAAGCGGGGAATCGAACCCCGGCCGTCGCGGTGAGAGCGCGAAATCCTAACCACTAGACCACTTGGGAGATACGTTGAGATGTGTGTTTGAATAAATTACTTCTGGGTGTGCATGAGTGTGTGTTCGCGTGCTGCAGGGTAGGGTAAACATCGAAAATATCGTTTCAATGGAAACTCTTAAACAGGCAGAAAAAGAGCTAAAATTCAAATATTCAACTATTAATTTTTTTTATGCGTTTCCAAAAGAAACAAAGGTCGGGATAGAAAGTCACATTGTGGTAAAAAGATATTCTTTAGGCCTAGTTTTTTTGTCTCCGCCGAGGAAAGCCTCAAGAAAGACAACTAGCCTAAGCTGTGTCCAACAAGCCGCATGACGGGAAAAAAGAGCGTATCTGTTACAGAAGGTGTACGAAGAGTGTGTGTGCAGATCAAGAGTTTGTCAACATATGTAGTTGATCTGTGATTTCAGGCGACAGGTGGTTGTACAATCTGCTGAACATGGAGCGTCAGAAATCAGTTCCTGGGAAGAAAGGGAAAGGCAGAGGTAATCAAAGTGCCGTAACTCGGCGAAACTGAAACATGTTTCATTGTCATGATTATAAGCTTGTATTGAAAAATAAAACTTTTGTGAATTGCAGTGATCACTGATAAAATAATAACAAACAAATGACGTACCCATTCTCCTTTTTTTTTCTTTCCACAAATAACCAGAACTAGTCATGCCCCACCCCACAACAAAATAAAATGCTTGTGTGTGTTTGTGCGGGTATCACTGTATTATTCAATGTATACATGTGTATGCGTGTAATTGTTTATTATACTGTTAGTGTAGCCATAACTAACTCTGTAAAAAAAAGGTTTCAAACACAATATAGTTTTATGTATGATACTGTAATGAATAAACTGTTTGTTTACAAACTTTATATTAATTTGTTGATGTATTTGATTTATATACTGATACTGTTAATTCAGATGGTATATGATATGGTTGTTTCATAACTTCAAAACATATGATGAATTAAGATTTACTGATCATGTGTGTGTGTGTGTGTGTGTGTGTGTGTGTGTGTGTGTGTGTGTGTTGTATCATTGTATCTAATGTGTATCTATCTACCTATAGGTATATCTATAGAACTTAGATATATCTATAGAACTATCTATGGATCTATATATTCCTATATATATTTTGTGTGTGTGTGTGTGTGTGTGTGTGTGTGTGTGTGTGTGTGTGTGTTGCATCATTATGCAAATTTGTATGCATGTGAGACAGATTAAGAACAATGGAATCAAAACTGTGTACATCACTACATGTATACTATAAAAATTTTGTGTGTCTGACAGAAACCAGCTCCAATGTGTCCATTGCAATTTATGACATTTGTGTTATAAGTATAACACTTGGACTAACTTCACTAAGTTATGAAGGTCTTGTTTTGCTGTTGAGTCCCACAGTAAAATTTAACATTGATTTTAGCTTGCATAATCACATTTGCACATTCCAACACACAAGCATGTAAGCTAGGGCACACATGTGCTATAGACATGTAAACACACACACACACACACACACACACACACACACACACACACACACACTGTCACATACTCACACACACAAACACACACACATATCTCTCTCTCACACACACTCACACACACACACACACACACACACACACACACACATGTATATATATCATATATATGCATACACACACACACACACACATGTATATATATCATATATGTACACACACACACACACACACACACATTGACATGTAACATGTTACATGTATGGCTGTTTTATTTATTTACCTCACCATGTAGGCAGTGTTACTCTGTTTTCAGGTGTGTGCATGCTGGGTATGTTCTTGTTTAAATCTTCAACACTGAGATTCAAACTGTTAATAAAGGGATATTTGCATTGATTATTAAAGTGAAGATACTGAATTTTATGACTAATATTATGCAGGATAGACTTGTAAAAGAAGAAGAAAGCCTTGAATAAGACCACTGAAACTGGATTTTGTCCATACATATGCACAGCTCAGGCAGCACCCCCGGGTGAGCTCATAGCTCTGGGCAAGTCTGCAACACAGGACAAACCAGACCTGAAGCGATCTTCTAGTCCGCAGCCCATTGGCCGCAAGCTGATGGCGCCAGGCAGCAAGAGAGAGGCACCTTCCCTGGGTGGCGCTGCCAGTCTGCTGGCCAAAAAGCCCAAGGTGGGGTCTCACACCTTTACTCCACTGGGCCGTTCTTCTCCAGCGCCCTCCTTTTCCCACAGCCAGCCACAGCTGATGGCCTTTGAAGAAGCAGCTATAGATGGTAAGAAGTTGTTGGCTTTAATGTTGTTATACTGTTTTTTTGGTTTTTGCCTTCCTCTGAATAAAAAGTGTACAATTTGAGTTTGTGAAAGGTATAGAAGTTTTTGACATAGTGAAGCAAATGATGTGTCACTGAATTTTAACACCATTGAATAACTGCCTTTTGTTTTTCAACTTATGCAAATGAATCTAACATATACCTCGCCAGTACATGATGCCCTGTTCAGCCTTTTTGTAAAAGTTTACAGATGCAAATTAAGTGTTAAAGAACATGTAAGTCAATGCTTTTGCTGTTTCATTCTTGAGTGGTTGTGCACAGACAGACTTGCTGAACAGAAGTGTGTGTTGCAGTGGATCCCTCGGAGCTGGTCTCCAAAGCACTGGCAGCGTCCAAGGAAGGGGATGAGGAGAAGGTGGAGGGACTGATCTGTGGGGCGGTCAAACACCTGCGCAACAACCGCTCCAAACCTGATCCCATTGTCTACATGTCCTTGATGTACCTGGCCAAGACTCAGCCCTCCTTCTTTCTGTCGGACATTGTGACCGAGGTAAGTGCATTGACTCAATCTGCCAAATTTTGTGTTGGTGTGTGTTTGTCCACTATTTATCTTTCCCCCTCATCTCTTTTAATTCTTTCATTTATCTGGCATTTGTTAGGCTCTCAAGGCCAGACCAGTGTGTTGGGTCTGTGTGTAGGTCAGGCATCTGCCTCCTCTTCTTTTAAAAAATATTTTAAAGCAGAAATAGTTTATAAGTATATCTAAACACTTTAACGCTTCCTTTGAACTGAAACTAATGAAACAGTAACATGTTTTCTGTAATGTATTTGTCGGCTTTATGGTGAGTTTACAATTAAAGTCTCTAAACTGAATTTGTCTGTACAGCACATGTTTGAAATCAGGTGATATTTTTAAAAGTTGATTCAGTTGAAATTAGTTGGTTTATTAAAAAAAAAAATCAAACCCCAACAAAACAACAACAGCAAACAAATGGAAAACAACAGCAACAAACAAAAGCAAACACACATGAACAATACCAAAAAGAAAATTCCAGAATGTTTCAAATGATTGCAAAATCTTCTAAAACCAAGTGTTTTGTTAATAAAGTACAGTCGAAAAGTGTTGGCAGCTACTAGGCACTGGAAACATAACACTTTTTCCATTCTATTCTGTATATATGTAATATCAATAATATGATTATCGTCTTCTTCAATAGATGGGATAAAAACCAAGGCAAAACCAGGCAGTATTTTGGCTGTTCGCATCTTCAATAGCCTTTTACTAGTTTTAGTGGCATTTGTCTCATGTTATTTACCCTACTTCACCATTGGATTTGCAGTCTTCAAATCTCTGCTCAGTTTTCTTTCTGTCATGTTTGAGGAGTTTCACCGACATACCTGCCATTTGTGGACCCAGATAATCAGACATGGATGATCAGTCACCCATGGAATCATTGTTTGCTTATGTTTCAGGCATTCTGCAGCGTGCTGAAGAGAGACGTGGCCCACAACTTCAAATCGAAGGGCAATGCTCTGGTGTCTGTTCTTGCTTGCAACATCTTGATGGCTGCCTTTGTCAATGAGGACAACTGGCCTGATAATTTTGTCAAGGTTTGAAATCTTTGCTGCCTTTAATGCAAGAAGCAGGGCTGGTATAAAAGGAGTGGTTGTTATTGTGTTAGAAATTGCATCTGGTCAGTAAGAAATTTGTGTATAGTCTGCAGTTGAAAATGTTATAATCTTGTGGTTTGAATTTTAAGTCTCAGCAGTGGGTTATTATTTATGAGACAGTTCACACTCTGAAGATACAAAGATGTTCTTTTTATGTTTTATTAATCTGCAAGGAGAGAAAATAATTATTCTTTGTGGATTGAAATGAAGTTGGTGATAGCCATTTGTGATACAGATACTTATAACCTGCATGAGTCTTTTCTGTTTTTTATCTACAAATTGAATGGACATGCACATATAAACATAAATGCCAAAAAAATCCCCCAAAACACCACACCAACACTTGGCATAATTTGCTATATTGTTGTAAATTTTTCACTGATCTTTATGTGATGTATTAACTGTCTCATCTGTGTCTGGCTTGAATACAAAATTACATTTTCCCTTCAAGTTCAACTACCGTAAAGTTCGGTCTATTGAGCGCACTGGTAAATAAGCCGCACCCACTAAATTTTGGAAAAAATTGAACTTTATACATACATAAGCCGCACTGGTTTATAAGCTGCATTTATTTCAGGTACCGGAACACATACTGATACTACAGAAAAGCTGTCGATACTGTAGGTTATGAAATAAACAGAAGTGGGAACAACACAAAGAAAAGCAAGCGAAAATACTGCTAGTGCCACAAAAAAATAATAAATAAGCACAACGAAAATAAGATCTATAATTTAGGGGTAGTCACATTTATTCAACGTCATCCTGCTCACTGAATCCACTAAAATCTTCATCTTCAGTGTCCGAGTTGAAGAGACCAAGCTTCCTCCGCCATCTTGTCACTGACTTCAGCCTCGCTTTCACTTCATGAACATGAAGGTGGAGGTCGCTGCTGGTTCGTCGCTTGCACTGTCGTCTGCTAGGTCGATCGCCTTCAATTTGAAGGCTGCATCATAGGCATAGTGTCCCGTTTTCGGCATGATGAGGGTGTACGCTTGAGCAGAGTAGAAGTGAATGCTGATCTGAAGGCTTTAATGTGTGCAGATTTGATTTATAAAATGTGAACAGTTAGCATACTATCCTGAAGCTCATCCAAAAATTCATGGACAGAAATCATGATTTTGGTGAGATGAAGGGCAGCTAAGAATAGACGAGAATGTGACACTCTCGGGATCGTTAAAATCCACAAATAAGCCGCATCATTGTATAAGTGGCAGAGGTTGAAGCTGGGATAAAAAGTCGCGGCTTATAGACCGAACTTTACGGTAATCCAAATTTATAATTTACAAAATTTAGGACCGCAAGAGCTACCTTTTGATCATATATGTTTGCATTTTTTTCTTCTTTTCTTGTATTTCTTTTCTCTTTTTTTGTGTGTGTATTGTTTTTTGTTGCTAGTTCTGTTGCCTAGCATTGACTGGATGGAGGCAATATACCAGTGCATTTCTGTTCTGCCACAGTAGGATGTGGGTGTTGTTTTGATGTGCAGGTGTACATAGACGACTTGCTGGGAGAGAAGGTGTGGGTGGACAGGGAGGACTGTAAGCCCTTTGTGGACAACATCCTGACAGCCTTCCCCACCAGACAGCCCCCAAAACACCTGCAGGTCAACATAGAGGGGGCCAGCACTGCCTTTCCTTTTGTGTCTTCTGGGGGAGGTCAGTGGGAGAGAGAGAGTGAGAGCGTGTGTGTATGTGAGTGTTGTATTGTTTTTCTTGTGTGTGTGTTTGGTTGCATGTGTGTGTGTGTGTGTGTGTGTGTGTGTGTGTCACTGTGTATATGTGTGTGTATATATGTGTGTGTAAGAGAGAGTGTATGTTAGATTTGGGAGGTACTTTTTTTTCTCTCTAGAGTTATGCATGTGTTTGAATGACTGGTGTGAAAGCGCTTTGATTTGTCTCTGTACAAGATTCAGCGGTATATAAATATAATAATAATAATAATAATTATTATTATTATAAGTAAGTAAGTGTGTGTGTGTGTGTGTGTGTGTGTGTGTGTGTTTGTGTGTGTGTATATGTTTTCAGAAGAAAGAAAGTACATCACAGGTTTCATGTTTTTTGGCTGTTTTGCTTTATGGCTTTGTCTTAGCAGAAAAGAATGTAAAGTATTCCCCCTATAATACACCCACAGCCAGCCCCATGCGCAGCATGGTGGAGGAGGATGAAGCGTCCAAGAGCTCTGATGGAGGTGACAGCGAGAAGAGCTCCGGTGTCACCGTCGCTGGCAGTGACTTTCCAGTCTATCCCAGGTGAACGAACGATGATAAAGCCATATGCAATATTCCTTTAAATGTCAGGTTCTAGTCATCTGTGGCAAATGCAGACATACATACATATGTGCATACATACATACATGCATGCCTGTACAAACACATACATAGATACATATATACATAATACATAGATCTATGCATTCATACATACATAAGTTTGAAGTGTAAGTATGAAGTTACATGCATTTATTCAACTGATCTGGCTGTAGTGGGACCTCACATTGTTTCCTTTGTTGTATCCAGTCTGGTTTGGTTTGTAGAATCAGTCATAGTCAAAACTCATTGTGAATAATTAATGAATTGTTTATTAAACTGAATTGTAGGTTGAATATAAAGATTATACTGTTGAATAATTAGTTGTTTTTTTTTTTTTCTAAAATAAGAATAAAATCAAGCTTTCTTATTCCTGATTTGGGAAAATAAATGAAGCAAGATTCCAGAATGAGTTAACAGTCACAGATAAGCAATAAAACTCTCTTTTAATTTGTTTCTTATATTATTGGATTTGGAATGAAGAGGAATGAAGACATTCTGTAAAACTATTTTGTAGTAATGGAGGAATGCGGAATGAAGGTATATAATTAACAGTTAAATCTAAAGAACCTCATTGAGGTAACCAGCACTGATCAGTCTCATACCAGAGCAACGACTCCCATCTTCCACACACATGTTGTTTTGAGTGTTTAATAAAAAAAAAAAAAGTAAAAAGATGATGTCCCACCTGTGTCAGGTACCCATGTCAGATGAGCAACATCCAGAACTACGTGTTGGACGTGATCAAGGACCACTTTGCCAAGCGACAAGCCATGGATGTGTCCAGTCGCAGTCTCATTCGCCTCATGGCTGTCACCGCTGGTTATGGAGAAATTCGCTCCATGGCTGGACAGAGGCTGGAGATGTGGCTTCAGAATCCCAAGGTCTGTAATCTGTTTGTAAAATTTCTCCTTTTTAAAAATTTCTCCTTTTTAAAAATTTCTTTTTTAGTCATCTCCATTGTCTGTAAGTGTTGACAACTTCTGAGAGTTTGGAAAAAAGTTTTGGGGTCAGTATACTGTATTGATGAACTTTTTCAGCCTTCCAAATTCATGTCTTTCTTTCTTTCTTCCTTTAACTCTTTCAACACCGTAGGTGACTTTAGTCGCCTAGACAGTGCACAGCCATAGGTGACTTTAGTTGACATGAAGGGGCATGTTAAAAGGACCGTTTATCGCATTTTTACAAAGCTTGACAGCTGCAGTCAGTTTTCAATGCAATAGAATAATGACTAACTTTTGTCCCCTGACCACGTTTGAATGAACACATCCATTGTGTTGTTTTGACACAAACTGAAGTGTGTGTATGAGAGCATCAGGTCTAAAATGTTTGGTACTGGGGAGTGTTTTTCACACAAAAATTTGGTGGTGGAAGAGTTGATTTCAGCCTGTGTTGAGATGAATGTATGCAAATATGCATATCAAATCTCTGTGACAAGAAAATGATCATGCAATGCCTGTACCTGCTATGAGGGATGTGATGAAGTGTGTTGTGGCTGTGTTGTGAGGGGTGTGATTAGATGTGATGTGTGTGTTATGTCGCAGTTACAAAAGTCAGGGCATGATCTGCTGCTGGCGGTGTGCTGCAACTGCAGCCTGGAGAACAAGGTGGACCAGGAGGTCATCCTGCAGCTGCTCAAGATGCGCATCAAGACCAAGCAGAACGTCTCCCAGTACCTCGTCTGCATCAGGTCTGTGTTGGCGGGGAAATCTGTTGGGGAAGGGGTGGGGGTCAGGAGAAGGGGATGGGAGTGGTAAATTGGAGGGAGAGTTGGATAGGGAGAGAGAAAATTACTTGATTCCAGTATTTCCTGTTACCAGTTTTAGCTGTGGAGTATAGATCAGTTCAGTTGCTAAAGGAGGTGTTGTGCGTTTTGACAGCTCCACATACGCTACACCACATTTGCCAAGTAGAAGCCTGACCAGCAGCGTAACCTAGTGGTGTGTTTTGTGCGTGTACATTGTGTGTTTGTGAAAGTGTAGTGCAACTGAATAATGATTAATTAATGATTAATTATTCTTTTGTCATACTTTCATTAAAAAAACCCCAAAAAAACAAATTCTTTGAACATTGTTGACATTTTCTGTCATTTGATACAGTCAAAGAGATTTAAGGAAAAAAAGAGTTAGAACCAATACACATGTTAGTATATTCACAGGACTGAAGCTTCACTAAATGACACGGGAAATAAATGAGGAGCATCTATAGGCAGCTGCCAATTGGCTTTACCCAGGTTGGCTGCCTTTAGTGCAAATAACTGCATATTTGTAAAGCACTTAGAGATTGGTCTCTGTCCAAAGGTAGGTGCTGTATAAGTATCAGTAGTAAAAGAACTCCTCCCTCCCTCCAAAAGAACACAAACAAAACCCAGACAAACATGCAGAACCCCAGTGCCAGTGGTGCCACACACAGTGTTGCTGGCTGACAGTGTGGTAACGTGTTTGTGTGGGTGCCAGGGAGATGCTGCGACAGCACCGCGACAACGTGCAGCTGGTGGTGAAGACCACGCTGATCAATGAACTGACCACTGCCCGCAACCCCAACAACATGCCGCTGCTCAACATCTGCTTCAACCACGCCCCACAAGCCGCCAGCAAGGTAGGGTCGGGGTTGTTGCACAAGCCACACTAAATTTGCTCAGTGTTAAGGGTTTTCTTTTTCTTTAGGCTGTGGAATGAGCGTAGATTTCAGAAATTTCTTAGTGCTTTGAAGGAGAATAGTGGAATTGAATATACTCTTCTGTCATCTTGAAAATGACTTGTAAGAATCCAATAAAAAAAAAAAAAAGTAATGGCTTGGTATAATAATGTTGTTGTTTTTGTTCTATGTTTGAAGTGCACTGTTTAGCATTTGCATTCAGTGTTAGGGCAAAGTTTTATAGTGTACACATGTAAACTGGACTGAATTGTGTTGGATTATACAGAGATACCAACTGTTATGATTTTGCCATATTTTGCTACGCTCGATAGCAGTTTGTTCCAACGTTATGTCCATGTCAAAATTGTATCGATGAGTTCGTTTTCAGCAACATAGCATGGTCACATGTTTTCCTGTTGTAACATTACCCAGACGCTCTAGACCTATCGATCACGAGGCTAATGCAGTCACTACTTACCATGGTCTCATGTGATCGTGCGCAGCTAATGTGTGTGTTTACATAGAAACAGCATTGAGTGGACCAATCATTTTAATCGTTTGCTTGAACAAGAGAGAACGTGGTTAAATCAAGTTGTGTCTCGATCAAACAGTTTCTGTTCCCAGTGGATTAAGCTATGGAGTTCAAGGAAGGAACAAGTTGATGTGGCTAGGAGTCCTAGTGTTCTTACCAAATTTCCTGATTGTTCCTACAAACACTTGACAGGGGTTGATGAGTCCTAGTGTTCTTACCAAATTTCCTGATTGTTCCTACAAACACTTGACAGGGGTTGATGAGTCCTAGTGTTCTTACCAAATTTCCTGATTGTTCCTACAAACACTTGACAGGGGTTGATGAGTCCTAGTGTTCCTACCAAATTTCCTGATTGTTCCTACAAACACTTGACAGGGGTTGACATCTCTGATAAAATAGCATTGTGTTGAATTTCGTAAGTGACTTGCCAACACAACACATACCATGCAGTAACACATGGTGGCACACAATGTCTGTGGCAACAGGTGCTGGCTGAAGTCTTCCAGGACCTCCTGTCCAACAAGGACGACTACCTGCGGGCGTTGCGAGGGTTGCTGCGGGAAACGGTACGCAACACACGCCAGGACATCAACTTTGCCGTGTTTTGCCAAGCTCTCACTGTGGAAAGACAAGAACCCAAGTTCGCTGACATGGAACCGGCGCACAAGGTGAGCGTGAAAAAAATGAGGTGCTGGTTTGAAAAGGCAAGCAGCTTACTGTTGATTTATGGGTAAAGATAGTTATATTGATGTGTCCGTCTGACCAGACCTTTGATCTTGTGAGATGGCTTCATCTGACAAGAAATCCTGGTTTACCTTGCTCAACTGTGCTCTGAAGTATGACACCTTATAGACAAACGGTACCTCTGAATATGGAGTGTGGCATGCATGATAAAGCCCATTCATACAAGTATAGGAATGAACGTTAAGTCATAGCCCATGAATGGTGAAGAAGAATAGACCAGCCACGTTTAAAAGCCATTTGATAGATAGTGTGGGAGTGGCAACCATCACAGAAAATAGGCAAAACAAAATGTGATTGACACAAAGTAAACATTATGTCCACAGAAACCTTTTGACTGGTATTGATGGAATTCTTTGATGGTATGACAGATTTTGCTGTGTTCCATACTTTGACTGGTATTTTATTTTGTTTTATTTTCTCTCATTATTTTTATTCCAGAATAGGTGTTTTGAAGATAAGTGGGAATCTTATTTTTAACCATTCCTCTTCATATGTTCAGTTGGATACTAAGTCACTGGCGGCAGTAGGAGCAAGCCTACTGCATCAGACTTGAAGACAAACTATTGTAACTGGTTAGTGCCTCATAGTGTTAGGGACTGAACAATAACGTGATGTTTTCCAACATCATGTTTATGATTCATTTCTATAAGTGGCGCCTGCTTTATGATAAGACTTTACTCATTTGTTTGCTGAATCATTGTGTTTGGATTGTTTATTTTGTGACTTTTGAGTTTGCTTGTTTTTTTGTGAAGTTTATTTGACACATTAATGTCTTTATTATACTTAATTATGTATTAACTTTGTTTGTGGAAGAATTGCTTTTCACTGAAGTGTGGTATGTGTACAGGAGAGGTTTGTGATGTCGATTGCGGATTTGATCGCACTCAGCATGTTCCTCAGCATTACTCCGGCTGTGAGAGAGGCCGCAACACGCACCGATCCCAAGGGTACAGTGGCTTTTGTTTTTACTTCTGTGTGTGTGTGTGTGTGTGTGTGTGTGTGTACCGCAGATTCTCACTCGGTGTGTGTGTCAACAGGAATTGTGTGTTTGTTGTTTTTGCCATGTATGTGTTGAGTGTGGGTGAATGCGTGTTTGTTCATGCGTGTGTGTGTCTGTGCTATTGTGTATCCACACATATCTATCTATCTCTCTTTCTCTTCTCTCTCTCAATATATATATATAAATATGTGTGTGTGTGTGTGTGTGGATGAGTGTACATGCATGTGTGTGTGTCTGTGTGACACAGTTCTGAACATACTGGTGTTGTCACAGATCGGGAGCCACTGTACAAATTCCGAAATCAGCTGGCTGTGATGGAACGAGATGCCATCTACTGGCTGCATTCTGTGGTACCCAGGATGATTGAAGTGAAGTCGGCAGAGTATGTCCATTGGTGAGTTCAGCAGTTGTCAGTTGATGGAACGCAACTGTCACATTTTGTTTGATGAAGTGGTGATGGTGACGGGCTTGTTTGGGGACTGTGTACATGTGTTTGTTTTACAGGGACAAAAGTGTATGTGTCGGTGCATGCACAGTTTTGTGCATGTGTATGTTGTTTTATGCTTGAGGCAGTGTGAATGGTTATGTATATTTTTTATGTTCTGTGCTTGAGGCAATGGAATGTTTATAGATATTTATCTTCTTTTTTTATACAGAAGAAAATGGTATTTGTAAACATTGATGAAGAGCAGTCATATTTACTGTGGCATGTAACTGAAGTGAGTTGTTGAACAACAACAACAACAAAAAAAGAGCCTCTCACATTACCAAGGTGTGGACATGCCAATGATGGGGAGGCCATTACTTGTTGGGGGAAGTATTTTATGATTCACTTACCATACTTAAGAAGGAACATTATTTCATTTTTATTTCATTTTACTATTGTATTTAGCTGTGTAAAATGTGTCTTCTCCATATTTTCTACATTGTTTCAGTTTAAGAAAAGTGCTGTTCATGGAAGCGCCCGAGCACTATTACAACAAAGACAACTGGCCACCAGAGAATGAACGACAGTGAGTTCAGATTTCTCTGCTCCTCTGTCTTTAAGTCTGCAGTCCTCCAACTGTCCTCTCTGTGCTTAGACGGTGCTGGTTATTTAAAATGGAAACCAGAGCATGAATAGGAATGCATTTTTTTCTTTCATTTTGTATTTTGTTATGCTTTTCATTGTTTTTTTTGTTTTTTTTACATTCTACAGCTGTAGAATTATGGATACCGTATAACGCTGTAAAGTCTCCCATAGACTTGAATTAGTATCGCATGCAGAAACTATATGCATACACATGCACACACAAGTACGCACAAACACACATGCACACCCAGACACACACACACACACCCACAGATACTGCTTATTTCATTAGACAGCTCATAATTCATTCTGACATGGAAGAAAAAGGGGATATGACGCTGTATGGTATGAGTGGTTCATCAGACACACATATACATCAAAATGTACCACTCTCTATGGTTTTCAGTTTCATGCTACGACTGATGGTAGAGGCGCCGGTGTTGGAGGACACCTTGCTGCGGGTGATTCTGATCGGTCTGACTCGGGAACTGCCCCTCATGGCTCAGGACTGCATGGATATTGTCGACCAGCTCATCAAGAGGGCGGCCCTCCTGCATATGGATAGTGAGGGCCCTTGTGTGTGTGTGTGTGTGTGTGTGTGTAGAGATGAGGGATTGTTGTGTGTGATGTACGTGTGTGTGGGTTGATGTGTGTGTGTGTGTGTGTGTGTAGGGTTGAGGGGTGGTGTGTATATGTGTGTGTGTGTGTGTGTGTATGAGAGAG
Source organism: Babylonia areolata (assembly GCF_041734735.1). NCBI lineage: Eukaryota > Metazoa > Mollusca > Gastropoda > Neogastropoda > Buccinidae > Babylonia > Babylonia areolata. The sequence goes on along the minus strand of NC_134893.1, from coordinate 15,689,044 downwards.
AGAGAGAGAGAGATTTTTTTGTGTGTGTGTGTGTGTGTATGTGTGTCTCAGAGAGAGAGAGAGGTGTGTGTGTGTGTGTGTGTGTGTGTGTGTGAATGTTGATGGGTGTATGTGTGTGTGAGAGAGAGAGAGTTGCTGTGTTTGCATGTGTTTTGAGCCTTTGTGTCCCTGTGAGTGTGTGTATGTTGTGATAGAAATTCTCTGTGTGTTACACAGAAGATCAAATTCCTTCTTAGAGGGGGAGCAAGACAAGACTGATTTGCCACTTATATGATCCAGTAATAGTAATCTTTCGTTATTGACTGTACCTCATTCCATCACCTATTAATCGATACCTGATGAAAACGGTTGTGTAGATGGAGGAAACATATGGGCATCTTACAAGCTGTGTGCTTCATGAACTGACAGACAGAATGGTTGAAATTTGCTCTTGGAACCAGTTGCTTTACCTTGTCCATTCAGGCTGAAGGTTTTGCTTGGGTACACATGTGGCAGTTCCTGTACATATGCAGATCACTTATAACTATTGCTCAATGGATTCTTGTTGGGGAGGGGAAGGGGAGGCTGTGGGAAATACAGTTGCATAGACAGTCAGTTTGACTGTGTAATGTAACATGAATAATCATGCACAGACAGCCGGTGTGACTGTGTAATGTAACATGAATAATCATGCACAGATGACTGGTTTAACTGTATTATGTAACATGAATGATGATTCTGTATGTGCTTAGATATGGAGGTTCTGCAGATGACCAGTCTGGAAATGTTTAATGCATTGATGAACCTCAGCACCTACCGTCACCCCGAAAACATTCCACTGCCTAAAGGGTAAGTTGTTATCACAGGGAAAATATGTCACTTTTAAGATTACAGACCACAGCCTTTGACTTCATGCAAATATTGAAGAAAAAAAAAAATCAAAATAAGAGTTAAACTTACCAGCTTAGCCCCTAGGCTGCCTATATGACGAGATAACTCGTCATCGCAAGCATGTACGCTTCGTTGCCACAATGACGAGATAACTCGTCATCGAAATATTCTGACTTTTCCCTGGTTTGCATTCAGTTCGTTGACAAAAATGCTGGTTGCTTTAGCTTGGGGAATCTTTCTGGATTCTATTCATGGCTAGAAACCCCATCTACGTCATGAGGCAGTCCTTTATTTGAACGTTTTGGTTGGGTCACTGATGCAGTGTTTTGCCTAGCTCCTTTCCTCGCTCACTCAACAAAATGTCAGACTGACGCCGTGCTCAAGACATGCGATCGTGGCGAACTAAATCAACGAAGATTGCTTTCTTTAGCTGATGTTCAGAAAGAATTGAAGCGTAAATTCGAAGGAGAAGACAGTGATGAACATTTATAGGACGATTTGATAGAAAATAAAGGGAGCAATCAAGAGAATGGCCAAGATACGACTTTCAGTGAGTGATGCCGGCTGCACAACCGTAGCAGACAACAATGTATTGTGCATCTGTCTCTTTTAAAATTTTTTTTATTGTGGTTGTTCTAGTATGATTTTGTGTGTGCAGATATCCATTTGTCCAGAAAATATATTTTAGTGCAAATTACTTGACTAATGTTTGCAGTGAACAAGTTGAAAATGTGACAAAATACAAAACACTGATTTAAAAACAACAGCATGTCACTAAAAATATATAAAATGGGAAAACATTATGTGTTTTGTATTCTTTATTCATTTACCTTTCAGAAAATATATACTTTTATGGGTCTTTCTCAAATAACAGAGAGCACAGAATTTTTTGAAAATTTATACCCGTTTTTTGTGAAAAAAACCCCCTGGCAAATAGATTTCACTTAAATCTTATTTTCCTGGCAGCAAAAGGGTTAATAACAACAACAAAAATGGAGATGGTGGTTGGGTAGGGGATGGATGTAGGGGATAGGGGTGGAAGATAACTATCAGATAATAAAATACCAACAGTAGTGGAATTAACTTGCGTAACATCTGCCATGCTGCTTGCTCATATTGGTCTTTTATTAGTGTCCTGCAAAAAAAATGTGCAAACAAGACGCTGCCATTGTCACATTGTCAGAGTGAAAAAATCAACAAAGAGATAGTTTCCCTGGAAATAGGCGCTTGATGCTTTCTTGATGAGGTGTAAAGAAAATTGAAAATACTTTGCTGCCTGAAAGAGAAGCTGGCACATTGGTGAAAACAGTATACAATCTACTGCTTATGACCCAGCTGCTAGTGTATTTTGGTGTCATATAATGATGAGGACTGATATTTTAACTTCGTTGCTAAAATAATTTTATGAAAAAATTTTTCCAAGCTACTTCAACTTTTTTTTTTTTTCTTTCTATTTCCTGATGTTTTCCTGAGTTTTTTGTGTGCATATTTTACTCTTATAATACTCTACATTGACAATTATAAGAATTCTTTGATTAGTGATCCCCCCCCCCCTCTCCCACCCTCCCCCAGATTAAGAGCACCACTGAATTATGAATTGTATCTTGAGATAATTGACTGTAGAGGATGGTTTACTGCCACTGCAGAGAATTATTGTATAGTATTGTATGGTATTTCTCTTTTTCGTCACAACAGATTTCTCTGTGTGAAAATTGGGCTGCTCTTCCACAGGGAGAGCGCGTCGCTACACTGAGAGCGCCACCCATTTTTTTGTATTTGTTTTTTTCTATCGAAGTGGATTTTTCTACTGAATTTTGCCAGGGACAACCCTTTTGTTGCCATGGGTTCTTTTACTTGTTCAAAGTGCATGCTGCACACGGGACCTCAGTTTATCATCTCATCAAAATGACTAGCATCCAGACCACCACTCAAGGTCTAGTGGAGGGAAGAAAATATTGGTGACTCTACTGTGATTAGAACCAGTGAGCTCAGATTCTCTCGCTTCCCAGGCGGATGCGTTACCTCTAGGCCTTCACTCCATTATGACAAGTTGTCTGCCTTCACTGGTTTTCCTTCAGTGTCATGTTATATTTCATTGCTGTCAGAACTGCAGTGGTTGATATTTATCTGATAGATGCCCCCTCCATTGTCATGTTAAATTTCATGACTGTCAGAAGTGTTATGGTTGACATGCATCTCACTGGTACACCCTCCATTATCATGTTGTTATATTTCATGACTGTTAGAAGAAGTTTTATGGTTGACATGCATCTCACAGGTACACCCTCCTGTATCATGTTGTTATATTTCACGACTGTTAGAAGAAGTGTTATGGTTGACATGTATCTCACAGGTACACCCTCCTGTATCATGTTGTTATATTTCATGACTGTTAGAAGAAGTTTTATGGTTGACATGCATCTCACAGGTACACCCCACCACAGCTGGCCATCACCAGCTCTTACTGGAAGTCCTGGGTCATATTGCTGATACTGGCTGCCTTTAACCCCACCACTTATGGTAAGTGTCATAGTGTACAGACTCAGTTTGGGGAACAAGGCAAAACTGCAATGTTCAGTGCTTCTGATCATGCAAAAGTACGCCTCTGATTATGCATAAGTAGGCTTCTGTTCATGCATAAGTAGGCATCCCTGACACTTTAAAATGGAAAGGACATGCAGCGTGTTTATCAAACGGGCCTGTGGGAGATTTTAGAAATTTCAAGAACAAACACACACACAAAAGAAAACCATGAATTAGAGCTTCATTCTGACAGTAGGATCATCTGCTATGAAGACAAGCTGTTTCCGTTTGCCTACCGCAAATGACCCCTTCTCGATAATTTCTTTCTCTTGATCGCTGTTTCCATGAAAATGCATATGTCCACTTTTCAGCCCCGACACTCAATGATTATGACTAGAAAGTAAGTCTTTGTATGTTTGCAGTTTGCAGCAGTGCAGATTTGATCAGAATGTGCAGCATTAGAGTGACCCTTTGAAGGTAGTCTGGTGGGACCTGCAGGAAAAAATGGTAAAAGAGTCCCTGAGACCCACAAGGTTTTAAACTGATCAGAAGTCCTGGTTTCACTGAGGACTGCATTCAGTCAGTTGGGCAGCGTTAACAAGAGATTGTTGAAAGTAGATTTTTTTTTTTTAAATTTCAAACCAGATAACAAACCAAACCGTTTATATTTGCTTTTGTGTTGCAGGTGATGAAGCATGGAAGAAATATCCAATACTGAAATGTTTGATGGAGATGATGATGACCAAGTAAGCATTCTATATATCTGTATGTGTTGTTTGCTGTGCTGTTGTGCTTTTGTGCTGTGTTCCATGTGGTCTGCATGCATATATGCATGTGTGTGTGTGCGTGCGTGTGTGTGTGTGTGTGTGTGTGTGTGTGTGTGTGTGTGTTTATACATGCTTGTTTATATGATTCTGCCTTTAAGTGGATGGATATATGTGTTTTAATTCACAGTGCTTTGATATTGCCCTGAGTTATCTCAAGTTGTATCTGTGCAGCAATTACACTTTTCCACCCCCAACCTACGCCTCAGATGAGCAGGCAATAGAAGATGCACGTTCTGCAGAGAGGCAGGTAGGTTGAATGGTTTGATTCCTTGTCTCTTTTCTTAATAAAGATTGCATTAAAAGTGTTTTATGGAATGTACCAGCCAGTGTCTTCTTGTCCAATTGTCATAGATCTATAGCTGACACGAATAACAACAACAAAAAAGTCTGCAAGAGAAACTGTGATGGACTTTTCAGAGGGTAGAAACTTTTCATGAGTTTAGATAATAGAAGTAGAAAAATTGCTATTTGAAAGATGGGTCATATGAATGATAAAAATCCTACAATAATCTTTCTTCTTGTGTGCTAGTTTCTGTCTTGCAACTGTTGAAGAAACATTGTAGTGTATTCATCATAGGTGAGCCGAAAGTTCATGGTGACTAGATGTATTCATAATGGTATGACTGGTTTGAGAACTGATGGGTGATCAGCCCTGATATGGGCCCTTTGTGGTCTGCTGGGCAATAAGCATCATGGTTTGACATGGTTCATAATGGTACGATTCTGACAGTATTGTATTACTCTTTTGTCACAACAGATTTCTCTGTGGGAAATTTCGGCTGCTCTTCCCAGGTAGAGCACTTGCTACACTGAGAGCGCCACCCTTTTTTTTTTTTTTGACATGTGTAATTAATAATTAAGCACATTGAGAGGTCGCAGGTAAAAAAGTTCATCATTGATGAGGAAACTACCTGGCAGTTGAATGTATACAAATGGTGAAGCTTTTTTTATCAGCATGTTGCGTGATGATGTTTCAGGTGATCCAGCAGGAGATTCCCAAGATCCTGGAGTTTGAGAGTCACCTGGCGGGATCGACCATCACCCAGCAGACCAGTCACCTGGTGCATCAGCTGGTTTCTCTCGACCCCTGGTAAGTCCTCATTCTCTGTCAGGCAGCCTGTGCTGAAACTTAGCAAACGTTTCTGAACACCACAGAAGTAACATTTGCTGCGGGACTGTGCTGATGTTACTGTCAATAGAAGATGCATGTTCTGCATAAAGGTAGGTAGGTTAGATGAACAACACAGAAGTAATATTTAATGCGTGGCTGTGCTGATGTTACTGTCAATAGAAGATGCATGTTCTGCATAAAGGTAGGTAGGTTAGATGAACACCACAGAAGTGACATTAAATGCAGGGCTGTACAGATTTTACAGTCAGCTGAAGACACACGTGTATATGTTTGACAGCATGCTGTGATATGATTTTAAAAAAAAATTCACAGGAAAAAGTACAATGTGCTATGATGTGATTTTGAAAAGATTGACTCAGAAATAAATGCAGGGTCTCCTAATGGGGTCACAGACTGTCCTGTTTGTTCTCTCTCTGTCTTGTGGTCACTTTGCTTCACTGTCAGTTTCCATCTTTACAATCTTCTTGTCCCAATGTGTGCTCTTTTCTTCTGCCTTGTCACACTTGTTTTGTTCGGAAAGTAGCAACTCAACAGATCCATCCTGAAAAAACCTGTTCCACAAATCTTTTGATGTAGCTGCCAACAACACAGATTGTATTAATTATGGTGATCTGGATGAGTTTTGCTCATGTATTATGAGCTTAAGAAAACTTGCATCTTGTGAATGTATGTCCTGTAGTGGATGATTGTGTCATGTACATGCTATGTATCATGATAACATCACTTGCTATGTTACAGTGGCATCCCTCGTACCGCCCCTCAAAATGTGCTTGACTCATTCAGCCAACTCAACAGCATGTACAAGATTGGACAGATGCTATGTCGAAGTCGAAAACCAGATTTTCTGTTGGACATCATCCAGAAACAGGTTTGGAAAGTCCCCTTGGACATCTTTTCATCTCTCCAAGAATGAAATAAGATCAGAAAGTTTGGCAGATAAATTTAAGTCTTACTTTCTACAGTTTGGCAGATCAGTTTTAGTTTGACTTGGTTTTTATTTCCACAGGGAGAAAATCAGTAATATTGTGCAACTTATAAAGAAGTATTTATTAATCATTACTTCGTTCAAAATGTGAGATAAGAAACTTATGCTAGTTGGAGAAGAGTCAGGTTTGTTTGGTTGAGAAGCCATGTCTGTTTGTGCTTGCTTGTGTGCTGGTACATGATATGAACTTGTTTTTGGAGTCTCTGTACCAGCACTTAGCAGAAAGATGCCTGTTGCCTGTCAATTAGCATTGTGGTTATATTAGAAAGAATTAAAGCACACTCTTGGGTCAATCAGCTTCTGTTACTTTTCTGTCTGTTAGACTTCTGTCTTTAAAAAATCCTAAGAGTCCAACCTGGACAACAAACCACAAAGTAGAAAGGCTCAGTGAGTGATTTAGAGTATGCGGACACAGTAGTAAATCCATGTCCTGATGATTTTATTTTCTTAATTAAAGTAGAATATGCTATGCATATATAGTTACCTTCAGTTTGCTTGAGCAAGAAATGCACAGAATTTACCAGTAATGCTAAAAACTGAAAAATAAAGGATAATCATTTTCAGGTGGAAAAAGCTGGGGGCAGTGCTTTCCTGTGCATTTGGGATTATTGCCCATTATTAACTTGACGGGCTGAACACATTGTTGGGGAAAAGAGAAAGGAGGAGAAGAAATACTTGATGAAGCCTATGTTGCAGGGAACGTCCAAGTCCATGTCGTGGTTGGCTGAACTGGTGGAGGCAAGTGAGGGGTCACTGCACATGCTGCCTGTGCAGTGCCTGTGCGAGTTTCTCCTGCATGACCCACGGGAGATCGCGCTGCCCGATCATGGGGATGAGGAGACCAACAAGGCGGAGAGACACCGGCTGAAACTGGTGAGGGGTTTTTGGGTCCAAGTTGGGTGGTGGTATTCTGAAAATTGTTGTAAAGGAAAGTGGTTTTTCTCTCAGGGAGTGGTAGTTTTTTTTTTGGAGGGGGTGTGGGGGGGAGGGGTTGAAGGGGGGTGGGGACCAGTTGTTTAGACCCAAGTTTTGACCCACAGCCAACAGAGCTGGAGGGATCTGGTGAACAGTTATTTTGTATGGCACCCCAGCGTCACTTGTGTTACGAACATTATATCTCTGTGTGTATGGCAGTGTGTTGTGTGCTGTGGTTACCACTGTGCCCGTAAGTGTGTTGTGTATTATGGTCATTATCACTGTGTCTGTGCAGTGTGTGTGTATAGCGATCTTTATCACTGTGTTTATGGCAGTGTATGTGCATTATTGACATTGTATGTATAGTTGTGTGTTGTGTATTACTATCGTCATCACTGTGTGTTTGTGAGAGAGTTTTATGTTTTGATCACTATCACTGTTGCATCAAGGCGGCCAGTACTGTTTTCATGTATCTAAGGAGCCTTCTCTCAGCATGTTTTATTTCAGCCTCTGGGATACATAACTTTACAACGCATTTACCAATGACATTTGGCGTGCAAGGCTTACATCAGTAATACATGTGAGACGTTGTGTTTGTGTAGGATGGTATGTTGTGTATTGCGATCACTGTCAGTGTGTGTATGGCATGGTGTTGTGACCTTATGCCATGGTCACTGTATGTATATTCTGGTGTGACCTAACATGATGACTGTGTGTATGATATGTTATGACCTGACGTCATGATTGTGTACGACTTTGTGTTGTGACCTGCCATCATGATAACGGTATGTATGACATTGTGTTGTGACCTAAGATCATGATTACTGTGTGTACAACATTGTGTTGTGACCTGACATCATGATTACTGTGTGTACAACATTGTGTTGTGACCTAAGATCATGATTACTGTGTGTACAACATTGTGTTGTGACCTGACATCATGATTGCTGTGTGTACAACCTTGTGTTGTGACCTGACATGATTATTGTGTGTACAACATTGTATAAGACACTAAGGCCACGATGACTGTATGTGTAAGACATGGTGTGTACAAATCTGACACCATGATTATCATGTGTATGTGCATGACATTGTGAATGACACTGACACCATGATCAGTGTGTGTACGACATTGATTGTGTGTGATACTGATACCATGATCAGTGTGTGTACAGCATTGTGTATGACACTGACGCATTGATCTCTTTGTGTTCGACACTGACGCCATGATCAATCCATGTACGATATTGTGTATGACACCGATGCTATGATGAATGTATGTTCAACATTGTGCATGACACTGACGCCATGGTCACTGTATATACAACATTGTGAACGACCCTGAAGCCATGATCACTGTGTGTAAGACATCGTGTACGACACTGATGTCATGATGCACTGTGTGTATGACATTGTGTACAACACTGACACCATGATGCACTGTGTGTATGACATTGTGTACAACACTGACACCATGATTACTGTGTATATAACACTGCATACGATACTAATGCTGTGATTAATGTGAGTACGACATTGTTTACAACACTGACGCCGTGATCACTGTGTGTGTGTGACAGCGGATTCGCAAGCACCGGCAGTTGCTGAGCGAGCTGCAGGAGTTGGTGCACAGTTCCCCGGACAGCACGACCACCATGTTTGACGTCCTCACCTACTTCCTGCAGCGCCTCGCCTCCAGCCAAGTGGCCACCCGACAGCAGGCCATCAAGGTCAGCGTGGCACAAGGGCTGGTTCAGTTTGTTTCTCCAGGAGACATCACCGCGTTTGGACAAATCCGTATACACTACACCACATCTGCTAGGCAGATGCCTGACCAGCAGCATAACGCAATGCTCTTAGTCAGGCCCTAAGTGCATGCATCTATTTGTTTACCTAATTGGCCTATTTGTTTACCTATCAGGGTGGATTTCTTTTGTTGCTGTGAGTTTGTTTTTTTTTTTCCAACGCGCCAAGTGCGTGCTGCACGCGGGACCTCTGTTTATCATTTCATCTGAATGACCAGACAGTCAGTATGATTTTCCAGTCAAACTTGGGAGTTAGGGTGAGACCAGGAATCAAAACCAGACACTCATGAACCCTGTATTTGCAGATAAACATCTTGGCCATTCTGCCACTTCCCTCCCCATGACGGGTTGGCATGAGGGAACTGGTGTTTTTCTGTTGATTTTTATTCTGTGAGCAAATAGGATGTGACATTCAGAATTGTTATTGTATGATTGAAAAGGATGTGATATGCAGATTTTTTTTTTTAATTGAATGAACAAACTAGATGTGATGTGCAGCTAAATGGCTTTGTTGCCATCAAGATCAAGTTGTTTTCAAGTTGGCAATTTGTGATACATTTGGATTTAATGTCAACACCCACCTCTTGTGATATGACTGATAAGGAATGTGGAATGGAGGAAGGAGAGCCATGTAACATTACACTGACACCACCACAATGACAACAACACATTAAGATTGGCAGTGAAAATGCTAGTTTTTATGTTGGGCTTGTTTGAAATTCAGACTCACAACCTTTTCAGTGTGAGCAGCTGAGCAGACCAGGCACCCAATGTGTATCTTGTCAGATAATTATACAGTCTGAAAATAAGAATATGTACATGAACATGGAAAGAAATTGCTGCTGTTAGAAATATGTGAAAGCAGTCGCTAAAATTGGTTTTTATAGAAAAGTTACAAGTGAAGGAAAAAAAAAGATAATAAAAGACAAATGTATCATTTGTTGAGGGCATAAGAAGAGAGAAACAGCGTTCAGACCAGTGAAATGAGGCACAGACTAGCACTCACTTTCTGGTCTGTACAGTCACACTGCATACAGTGTTACGGACAGACTTTACCTCCCGGGCTGACCTGTTCTTCCCACTAAAGACAATCTCTGGACTGTTTCCCTCTGAGAGAGACACATTGAGAGAGAGGGATCCTGGCTTTCCAGCTTTGTCAGAACCTGTACAGTATGAAATAGTGCTTGTCCTGCATGCTTGGCAAGTGTTCTGTGATGCCACATGTTGCCACTTCTGGAGATTTCTGCAATGAAAATAGAAGTGATTCGTTTTGTTTTATCTTAGTTTTTAGATGTGAAAAAATGAGAAAGGTGTTTGGTATTTTTTAAAGTAAAGAAAACTTCGGAATCATTCCTTGCTTTTCCCATTTAAGCATTTATGATGTCATCCAAATTGCTTTCTGTTGTTTTGTTTCCATTAAATACATGTGTATAGATAAGGAAACTGGACCGGGAAGAGGGAGTGGTGGGGATGGGGGGCAGTTAAGAAAAAGGTAGGTTTAAAGGCCAGACTTGAAAGAGATGAGTGCAGAGATTAGATGAAAAAGACAATATTATGATTATTATTGTTATTATGATTATTATTGATACCTATATAGTGCCTATCTTCAGTCAGAGACCAAACTGTAAGGGCTTAACAAACATGGACTCAGTTGCACAACAGGCTGCCTACCTGGGTAGAGCTGAGTAACAGCTGCCATTAGGCACTCATCATTAGTACCCTGTGTCATTCAGTCAGGATTCCATCATGTTTTCCATGCGGCGTGGTTGCAGGGGTTGTCCATGGTGATAACGCAGCCTGGTGGCGGTGAGGAGGAGCCCATGGAGGTGGAAGGGGAGAGCAGTCAGAGCAGGAGGAATCCTCACGACTGGCTGCTGAAGCACATGCCGTCCCTGCCCATGTTCCCCCACGTCAAGGCCCAGCTGTGTGAGGCACTCAGACAGGTCAGATGATATGATGATGATATGGATACTTATCTTGTGCCTATCCTCGGTCAGAGACTCAAGCTCTAAGCACTTTACAAACATGGGGTCATTTGCACAACAGGCTGCCTACCTGCGTAGAGCCGACTGACGGTGGGAGTGAGAGAGTTGTTGGGTCAGGGGTTTGTTGATCTGCAGTGTGAAGTTGGAGGAGTGCTGGGAGATGTGTGTTTGTGTGTGTGTGTGTTTTTGTGTATATGTGTGTGTGTTTGTGTGTATGTTTGTGTGTATATGTGTGTGTGTTTGTGCTTGTGTCAAGGCCCAGCTGCATGAGGCGCTCAGACAGTTCAGATGGTGGTGGGAGTCAGGTATCCAGTTGCCTGTGTTTTCTGTGTGTGGGCCTGTCAGGTGTTTCAATTACCTGATTTTCTGTGTGTATACCTGTCAGGTGTTCCAGTTACATGATTTTTTTTTTCTGTGTGTATACCTGTCACGTGTTCCAGTTACATGATTTTTTTTTCTGTGTGTATACCTGTCAGGTGTTCCAGTTACATGATTTTTTTTTTCTGTGTGTATACCTGTCGGGTGTTCCTGTTACATGATTTTTTTTTTCTGTGTGTATACCTGTCAGGTGTTCCAGTTACCTGTTTCATCTGTGTGTAGGCCTGCCAGGTGGAGACAGACCCTCAGCTGATCAACAGCTACATCATCTTCCTGTCCCTGCATGCCATGGACCAGAGTCTGCACATCCTGGACGATCTGGCACTGGTGAGGGTAGTTCCCTTGATCGTGGCATGGAAAGACTTCATGATCGGTGTCATGGATAGCATACAGACAGACAGCAGAGATAACATTGATGTGCAAATACTGACTTATAGTGAGATATAGCATGCAGACAGCAGATATAACATTGATGCACAAATACTGACTTATAGTGAGATATGGCATGCAGATAGACAGCAGATACATTGATGTGCAAATACTGACTTACAGCAAGATAGATAGGATGATACATTTTAATTCATCAGGCAGACACATGGTTGGATTATAAACAAACAAACGAATAGGGACAATTGGAGAATATGAAAAAAAGGGAAGTTGTTTCCTGACTGTCAGGTATGAAGGAAAGAAAACAGTCTGCAGTAATTCTGGCTACAGATTTGGCAGGAGATTAGTTGCCAGTGAGGACAGTTGCAATAGATAAAGCATAGGACTTTCAGTGTATGGGTCCTGGGTTCGGGCCCATTATCAGAGTGTGGTGGATAAAGAGTTACAACTGGTTTCTCATACCTATCAAGTCGACATTTGTGCAGACATGCAAGTGTCTTACTCCCTCATGTGTGTACACAAAAGTTGACATGTGCACATTAAGTGTTCCATTGTCTGTGTCAGCATTCAGTTGGTTCTGGAAACATAATATAGTAATAATGATAAGAAGAATAAGAATAAAATGCAGGTTTATATAGTGCTGTACCCACTTGTCAGATGGGGCTCACTGCACTTTGCAATGAAATGAACAAAGTTAAGACTGAGTGACATAAAATATGTACAAGGTCAACCCAGTCTCATGTGACTTTGACTAAAATATTTAAGAATAAGTGACATAAAAATATGTAAATCAACACAGACAGCATCACAGTCTCAAATCACACAAGCACAAATCACAGCAAAACAAAGCACATCACATTCACCATAGTCAAAAATAAACACCAAGGAACCAGGCATCACAAAAAACACACCAAAATCATCACAAATGCATACAATCAACACAAAGAGCACATCCAGCAATAAGATTACAGCAAGCGTATACAGATGGAAAAGGTGTGTTTTGAGTGCTGTCTTGAATGCAGGTGTTGGGGTGTAATGGTGGTGTGACCCACAATTACACTGTTTAGGTACGATAAAAGAAAAGGAACGTTCACAATAAATTTTTGTACGAATCTTTGGAATAGACAGTGTGTGCTTGTCATTTGAAGAATGGAATTGTCTGGATGGTGAATAGACAGAAAGTAGATCCGAAAGATAGACAGGACAAGAATCAGTGAAGAAATTGTGACAGAGGACTGAGGGTTTGTATTGTATTCATGCTTGAATGGGGAGCCAGTGAAGGGAAGCGAGTAGGGGAGTGATGTGTTAATGTTTCTTAACTTTTAGAGCGAGTCCTGTCGCAGAGTTTTGAACTTTTTTAAGTTTGTCATCACAGTGTTAGGGGGCAGCCAACAAGAAGAGCATTTCCATAATCTAATCTAGATAGAACAAAAGTACAAACCAAAGTCTTGGTGGTTTCTGTGGTTAAATATTGGTGAATGGAGCTGATCTGACGGAGTGCTGCATACGCTAACCTACAAATGTGGTTGATGTGTATGTCAAGTGTCATGTCATCTGAAAGCAAGTACCCTAGATTGCATGCAGATACTGAGAAAGATACGTCTAAGGTTCCTACCAGGATAGATGAAGGCTTTGGCAAGTCAGAAAAAGAGCGCTTTGAGTGAATGAGAAGTGCCTCTGTTTTATTATCATTTAGTTTTATTATCATCCATGATTTGACATCTGTGATGCATGACTGTAAAGTCTTCATGGTTTGACGTATTTCTGTAGGGTGACGTCTGCGAAAGATTGATTGGAAACAAAGTGACTTTGGATGAGTGTATGAAGAGGTTTGGTGCACATGATGAAGAGTGTGGGACCTGAGACAGAACCCTGTGAAACTCGAACAAAACATGCAGTGGTTGTGATGTGAGAAGCATGAACACGCCTGGCATGAATACCTCCCACTCCCCCACACCCCCAGAAAAACATGTTATGGCTGCCAGAATGGCAGGCTAAAAATGATCATACACATGAAACTTCTACATGTGAGTGAACATGGGACTTGCAGCCCCAAAATGCAGGAAGAACACAAAGAGTGAAACAGTTTATTAGTTGGTCAGATAAATGGATATGGATGGTTTTGATAAAAAAAAAAAAATAAGAAAAAAGTGTGCTGTTATAGGCACAGCTTTTTGGCAGATTTTGTGCTCATTTTGCAAAGGCATTCTAAACTGGGAATGATTATCATTATCATTATCATCATGCAGGACGTGAGTCAGCTGATCGTGGAGCGGAACTCTGTGATGACCCACATCCTGCCGGACCTGCCGACGGAGCACAGCGTGGACTATGACCGCAGCCAGGAGGCCTTCCTGCTGCTCTTCTACACGTACCTGTCCAAGGCCCGGCGCCAGGAGAAGGGAGAGTACTCATGGGTATGTGCGTAGGGTTTTCCTTGTGTTTGGAAAGTACTGTGCTGCATTGTACTGTACTGTACTGTACTGTACTGTACTGTACTGTGCTATACTGTACTGTACTGTGCTGTACTTTGCTATAATGTACTGAACTGTACTGTACTGTACTGCACTGCACTGCACTGCACTGCATTGTACTGTACTGTACTGTACTGCACTGTACTGTACTGCATTGTACTTGTACTTTACTGTACTGCACTGCACTGTACTGCACTGTACTGTACTATACTATATTGTACTGTACTGCACTGCACTACACTGCACTGTACTGTACTGTACTGTACTCTACTGTACTCTACTCTACTCTACTGTACAGTACTCTACTGCATTGTACTTGTACTTTACTTCACTGCACTGTACTGTACTATACTATATTGTACTGTACTGTACTGCACTGCACTGCACTGCACTGTACTTGTACTGTACTGCACTGCACTGTACTCTACTGCACTGCACTGTACTCTACTGCACTGTACTGTACTGTACTGTACTGTACTGTACTGCACTGCACTGTACTGCACTGCACTGTACGGTACTGTACTGTACTGTACTGCACTGCACTGCACAGTACTGCACTGCACTGTACTGTACGGTACTGCACTGTACTGTACTGCACTGCACTGTACTGTACGGTACTGCACTGTACTGTACTGCACTGCACTGTACTGCACTGCACTGTACTGTACGGTACTGCACTGTACTCTACTGCACTGCACTGTACTGTACTGTACTGTACTGTACTGTACTGCACTGTACTCTACTGCACTGCACTGTACTGCACTGTACTGCACTGCACTGCACTGTACTGTACTGTACTGTACTGTACTGTACTGTACTGTACTGCACCGTACTCTACTGCACTGCACTGTACTGCACTGTACTGCACTGCACTGCACTGCACTGTACTGCACTGTACTGTACTGCACTGCACTGTACTGCACTGCACTGTACTGTACGGTACTGCACTGTACTCTACTGCACTGCACTGTACTGTACTGTACTGTACTGTACTGTACGGTACTGCACTGTACTCTACTGCACTGCACTGTACTGCACTGTACTGCACTGCACTGCACTGTACTGTACTGCACTGCACTGCACTGTACTTGTACTGCACTGTACTGTACTGTACTGTACGGTACTGCACTGCACTGTACTTGTACTGCACTGTACTGCACTGCACTGCACTGTACTGTACTGCACTGTACTGTACTTGTACTGCACTGTACTGCACTGCACTGCACTGTACTTGTACTGCACTGTACTGCACTGCACTGCACTGCACTGTACTTGTACTGCACTGTACTGCACTGCACTGCACTGCACTGCACTGTACTTGTACTTGTACTGCACTGTACTGCACTGCACTGCACTGCACTGTACTGCACTGCACTGTACTGTACTGCACTGCACTGCACTGTACTGTACTGTACTGCACTGCACTGTACTGTACTGTATTTGCACTGCACTGCAATGTACTTATACTGTACTGCACTGTACTGTACTGCACTGCACTGCACTGTACTGTACTTGCTCTGCACTGCACTGTACTTGCACTGTACATGTACTGTATTGCACTGCACTGTGTTCTATTGAATTGTATTGTTTTGTATCACTTTTTTGTCAAATCAGGTATCTCTGTGTGAAATTCAGGTTGTTCTCCCAGCGGAGAGTGCATTGCTACAGTGCAGTGCCACCATTTTTCTTTCTTTTTTTTCGTTCTATCTGTGAGTGTATTTGTTTTGCTATTAAAGTGGATTTTTATTTGGAATTTTGCCAGGGACTACTCTCTTCTTGCTCTTGGTTCTTTTACCTGCACTAAGTGTATGCTGTACATGGGGCCAAAGTTTAGCGTCTCATCTGAATGACTAGCATCCAGACTACCACTTGAGGTCAAGTGGAGGGGGAGAAAAATCTGGAGAGTTGGATTTGAACCTCTCACTTCCGAGGCAGATGCTTTACCAGTTGGCCGTGACACCACGTCTTATCTCATTTTCTCTTGTCTGTGGGGTTCTGTGGGTTAGGAAATACAGAACACAGACTACATGGAGTGATGGCCTAGAGGTAATGCATCCGCCTATGAAGCGAGAGAATCTGAGCATGCTGGTTCGAATCACAGTTCAGCTACTGATATTTTCTCCCCCTTCACTAGACCTTGAGTGGTGGTCTGGACGCTAGTCATTCGGATGAGACAATAAACCGAGGTCCCGTGTGCGGCATGTACTTAGCGCTTGTAAAAGAACCCACAGCAACAAAAGGGTTGCTCCTGGCAAAATTCTGTAGAAAAATCCATTTCAGTAAGAAAAACAAATAAAACTGCACACAGGAAAAAATTTTTAAAAAATGGGTGCCACTGTGGCATAGCAAAATGCTCTCCCTGGGGGAGAGCAGCCTGAATTTCACACAGATCAATCTGTTGTGATAAAAAGAAATACAAATTATACTACGTTATCAGAAATGCATTTGTGGTGTCTGTTATGTACACAGTGTATGAGAATCACAGTCAAAAAGTCAAGTGACAAATAGAGACTCAGTGTCTATCTCAAGATGAATCTTCATTGAATTTATATGGTACTGGTTGTAATATTCCTAAAGAGGATGAGTTGGTGGTTTAGTATAATTTTTCTTGTTGATATATGTCTATTTTCATTCTTCTTTTATTAGGTTGTTGTGTTCCAGTTGTTGCTAGAGTGGATGCATCTCTTTGATTTGCTGTTTTTCATTGCTTTTTTTTTATTGTTGCTTTTTTTAGATTCTAGAAATAGTAGACCAGTCAGTTATTTGATAATGGTTTTCTTGTTGACTGATTTACTGGCGTTCTTATCATTAATTGTTAAAATGTTACTAGCATGGATGAAGTGTGTTGGTAGATTTACTGTCATTCTTTTTAATTCATAAATCATTATTGCTGGCATGGATAAAACTCTTATTTTTTTCAAATTAGAAACGATAGCATTTATCATGCAATACACATTCACTAAAAGCACTACTTTTTGCTGAAATAAAACTGTTTATCGTGTAATATGTGTTCAATAAAAAGGCTAGTTGCTGAAAAAAAGTTTTTATATGCAATATATATTCAATAAAAAGACAAAGTTGTTGCTGAAAATAATTGCTTATCATGCAATACGTATTTTGTAAAAAGACAATTTGTGCTGAATTTTTTTTTTATTGTGCAATAAATGGTCAATAAGAAAACTAGTTTTTGCATGAAAAATTTTTTTTTGGTGCAATGTCTTCTTCATTCGTGGACTGCAACTCCCATGTTCACCTGTACCTGAGTGGGCTTTTTCATGTGTGACTGTTTTCACCCCACTGTGTAGGCAGCCATACTCCGTTTTTGGGGGTGAGCATGCTGGGTATGATTTTATTTTCCATAACCCACCAAACGTTGACATGGATTACAGGATCTTTAACATGCATATTTGATCTTCTGCTTGTGTATACACATAAAGGGGGTTCAGGCACAAGCAGGTCTGCACATGTATTGACCTGGGAGATCAGAAAAATCTCCACCCTTTACTCTTCAGGCGCCGTTACTGAGATTTGAACCTGGGATCTGCGGAATGAAAGTCCAAGGCTTGAACCACTCGGCAGTTGCACCCGTCTGGAGCAATATATATATTGAACAAAAAGACAAGTGGTTGCTGAAAGAAAGTGTTATTGTGCAGTACACATGAATTATAAAGACTAGTTGGTGAAAAAAAAGTGTAGTTGTTGCTGTTTCAGTCAAACACCCAGGACCAGATCATCCTGCAGTGGAAGTCCGGGGAGGCAGCCACCATGCACATTCTGGTGGTACATGCCATGGTCATCATCCTCTCCTATGGTCTGCCCACAGGTATGACTGCTTGATATGTCAGTGTGTGTGTGTGTGTTTGTGTGTGTGTGTGTGTACTTGTGTGCATGTGTGCGTGTGTGTGCTTGTGTGTGTGTGTGTGTGTGTGTGTGTGTGTGTGTGCGCTTGTGTATGTGTGTGTGTATGTGTACTTGTGTGCGTGTGTGTGTTCTTGTGTGCATATGTGTGTATGTGTGCGCGTGTGTGTGTGTGTGTGTGTGTGTGTGTGTGTGTGTGTGTGTGTGTACTCACACATGTGCAAGCGTGTGTTTTATGTGCGTGCAGCCAGCACCATACAATAAAGAGCTTGATAATGCACTGAAAAAACAAACAAATGAAAATTGATGAAGACTGAATACCGATAACCAGGATATACGCACATCTCTTTCACCAGTGGCCTAGCAGACAATTTTTATTTTTTTTTTTTTTTATTCAGTTTGGCTTTGTGTTTAGTATGAAAAATTTTCAGCCTGGTTTGGAGAAAGCCAGGAAAAAAGAATGGAATTCTGTTTGGTCCCATCTGTAGGGAGATGCTGGCAGAATCGGTTGGCCCTCTGAACCAACGCCCCCTGGTGATCAGGGTTCAAGGCCACACTTTTCGCAGCGTGGTGTTGTGTCCTTGCAAAAGGCCCTTTACTCAGATTTTCCCCTCTCCGCCCGGCTGTGAATGGGTACATGACAGGTTGGGGGAAGGTTTGAATGGCAGAAATAGAGGATTGGGCCTCACCTTCATTTTGCTGAGCCCTAGACACAGTGACAGTGGATATGAGTGCACTGCCCTGAGGCTGTATTCAAGACAAAATTCATTTTGCATTAAGTTAACATTTGACATGGTAGGGACCTGCAGGTACAGTTGACCTTGAAGGTGTAATCTTTGTGGTCAAGACGAGCGGTGCACTCCGGCAGCTAACCCATTGTCTAAAAATCCCTGTGATTTCCTTCTTTGTATGCTCTTTTACTTCTCACTGCACCACAGTTCAGAGCATTTGTATTTGTATTTGTATTTCTCTTTTTGTCGCAACAGATTTCTCTATGTGAAATTCGGGCTGCTCTCCCTAGGGAGAGCGTGTCGCTACACTACAGCGCCACCCTTTTTTTTTTCTTTTTTTTTCCCCTGCGTGCAGTTTGTTTGTTTTTTCCTATTGAAGTGGATTTTTCTACAGAATTTTGCCAGGAACAACCCTTTTGTTGCCGTGGGTTCTTTTACGTGCGCTAAGTGCATGCTGCACATGGGACCTCGGTTTATCGTCTCATCCGAATGACTAGCGTCCAGACCACCACTCAGGGTCTAGTGGAGGGGGAGAAAATATCGGTGGCTGAGCTGTGATTCGAACCAGCGCGCTTAGATTCTCTCACTTCCTAGGCGGATGCGTTACCTCTAGGCCATCACTCCATTGTTGAGAGAATTAGCAAAATACGTGCTGTCCCCAAAGCACGCCTGTTTTTTTTTTCAGCAAAAACAACGCTACTACAGGATCCACAATTTTTACCTCTGCTTTGCAGGCAGTCACCCTTAGCAGGTAGTAAGGGCAAATTTGCCTTTGGGTTTGAAGACCCGCGGGTAGACTCCAGTGTTCCTGAATACCACTGACCCTCGGGCAGTTTGCCTTGTCTCAGGCAGTTATGCTGGCAGGTATACATTTATCCGCAGGCACGATGGCCATACAAGGCTCTGGGATCTTGAATCTTGGACCTTATTTTTTTTTTTTTTTGATAACTGTGGGAACCCTGCGATTTCCTGTGGCAGACCCGAAGACGCAGGCGATGTACCGGAGCCTGCTGGAGATCTGGTTCCCCTGCAAGGAGAGCATGCCCAAGGCCTTCCTGCTGGACACCTCCGAAGAGGCCCTGCTGCTCCCTGACTGGCTCAAGCTGCGCATGATCCGCTCCTCAGAGCCACGCCTGGTGGAGGCTGGTGAGGGTTCTGGTGTGTGTGGATGTGGTACAGGCATGTTTGGATGTGGTGCAAGTGTGTGTGGATGTGGTACAGGCATGTGTGGACATGGTGTGGGTGTGTGTGGATGTGGTGCGAGTGTGTGTGGATGTGGTGCAGGTGTGTGTGGATATGGTGCAGGTGTGTGTGTGGATGTGGTGCGAGTGTGTGTGGATGTGGTGCAGGTGTGTGTGGATATGGTGCAGGTGTGTGTGTGGATGTGGTGCGAGTGTGTGTGTGGATGTGGGTGTGTGTGGATGTGGTGCAGGTGTGTGTGTGGATGTGGTGCAGGTGTGTGTGTGGGTGTGTGTGGATGTGGTGCAGGTGTGTGTGTGTGGATGTGGTGCAGGTGTGTGTGGATATGGTGCAGGTGTGTGTGGATGTGGTGCAGGTGTGTGTGTGGATGTGGTGCAGGTGTGTGTGGATATGGTGCAGGTGTGTGTGGATGTGGTGCAGGTGTGTGTGTGGATGTGGTGCGAGTGTGTGTGGATGTGGTGCAGGTGTGTGTGGATATGGTGCAGGTGTGTGTGTGGATGTGGTGCGAGTGTGTGTGTGGATGTGGTGCAGGTGTGTATGTGGATGTGGTGCGAGTGTGTGTGTGGATGTGGTGCAGGTGTGTGTGTGGATGTGGTGCGAGTGTGTGTGTGGATGTGGTGCAGGTGTGTATGTGGATGTGGTGCGAGTGTGTGTGGATGTAGTGCAGGCGTGTGTAAATGTGGGTCTGTGTGAATGTAGTGCGGGTGTGTGTGAATGTGGGTGTGTATGTGGATGTGGTGTGCGAGGATGTGTGTGTGTGTGGATATGGTTCGGGTGTGTGTGGATGGATGCAGTGCGGGTGTGTGTTGATGTGGTGCGAGTGTTGTGCAGGTGTGTGTGGATGTGGTGCAGATATGTGTGAATGTGGTGCGGATGTGTGTGGATGTGGTGCAGGGGTGTGTGGATGTGGTGCGGGTGTGTGTGGATGTGGTGCAGGCATGTGTGGGTGTGTGGGTGTTGGTGGGTGTGGATGTGTGTGTGTGTGTGTGTGTGTGGATATGATACGGGTATGTGTGGATGTGGTGTGGGGGAGTGTGGGTGTAGTGGGGGTTTGTGTATGTGGTTAGGGTGTGTGTGTGGGGTGAGGCAGAATGTGTGTCTATATGTGTGTGTGAATGTGTGTGTGGTGTATGTGTGTGTTTGTGTTCGCTTATGTGTGTGCATGTATTCACCAATATGACACGGTAAAGCACATTTAACTACACCTACAGAACCAGATCATATGTAAAACACACTTTCTCTTTTCTGGCTTCTTCCTCATGGAACCCACCCCCGTTTCTTGTCCACTATGCTGTTCCTTGCCCTTCTTTCAAAATTTCCTTGAAAACTCATTTATTTCCAGCTATTCAAATTAGTAACTATTTTTTTTTGGTCTTCACTATTACATTTTGTATTAATTTTTCCTTCTATTATTGTTACTATTTTTGAACGTGCACATAGACGGGCGTAATAGTCGAGTGGTTAAAGCGTTGGACTTTCAGTCTGAGGGTCCTGAGTTCGAATCTTGGTAATGGCACATGGAGAGTAAAGGGTGGAGATTTTTCCGATCTCCCAGGTCAACATTATGTGCAGACCTGCTTGTGCCTGAACCCACTTCGTGTGTATACGCAAGCAGAAGATCAAATACGCACATCCTTTAATCCATGTCTGAGTTCGGTGGGTTATGGAAACAAGAACATACCCAGCATGCACACCCCTGAAAACAGAGTATGGCTGCCTAGATGGTGGGGTAAAAATGGTCATACACTTTAGTTTAAAAGCCCACCCGTGTACATACGAGTGAACATGGGTGTTGCAGCCCACGATTGAAGAAGAAGAAATGTGCACATGTTCATGTACCTTGAGTGGCCAGGGTGTGCTTGCATGCATGCGTGTGTGTGTCTACATCTTGTGTGGAGTGGGTGTGGGTTTGTGGGTTGGGACTGGAGTGGGAGGATTTGTGCGTGCAGGTGTATTGCGTGTCTTTTTAGTATGTGTTTTTTTTATATGTCATTGTGCTTTTCATTGTAAATGCCCTGAGGTTTTGTATCATTAGATTGGGCATACCATTATCCTCTTATTATTATAATTATTATTATCATTGTTATTATTATAACTAAACACAGAGTAAAAACAAACTCCCCATGCACGGAGTAAAGCGATAACTTAACCCTTACCTTGGGGTAAAATGGGTTCAAACCCCACTGAACACGCTGTGTGTTTCACACTGTGCCGGCAGCACTGAGCGAGCTGGACCCGCGGCAGATGCTGCTGTTCGTGCAGTCGTTCGGCATCCCCGTGAGCAGCATGAGTCACCTGCTGCTGTACCTGGACGCGGCCACAGAGTCTGACCCTGTGACCCTGATGCAGATTGTGCAGGCCATGAACGACCCCTCCTACATCTCCCGCCTCATCCACATCCAGAGGATGCGGGGTGCTCAGGGCGGCGACAAGTTCTATGGGCTGGTCACTGAGGGGGGCACCATGCCAGGTCTGGATATAGCTTCTTCCGTGTTCTTCCCTTTTTTTTTTGTTGTTGTAGTTTTTGATTATCTAGCCGTATTATATCTGCTTGTATTGATGAGTTTTGTCTTTCATTGCTTTGTTTCAGAGTTATGCATGGGTGTGAAAGGTAGATGTGAAGTGCATTCATTGCAGGAGGTGGAAATGCCATACTTTTTTCCTGCATGTTGTGTAAATAGTATCTTCTCTGTTCTTCCCTTTTTTCTTTGCAGTTTCTCCAGTCTTATTATATCTGCTTTTATTATTTGTTTTGTCTTTCATTGCTTTGTTTCAGAGTTATACATGGGCATGAAAGTTGGGTGTTAAGCACTTTGATATTGCATTTGATGTTGCAGGAGCTGGTATTGGAACTTTTTCCCAGCATTTTGTGTGTGTGTATGGGTGAGTGTGTTTGCATTAGAGAGAGAAAGTCAATGTTTGTATATCAGAAAGATATAAAACAGTGATATGCTGATCAGTATTGGCTGCCTTAACATTTTATACCAGCACACAGCTTTCATTTTTATTTTTTTTAAATTGTGTGTGGTGGTGAGCAAAGGATATTTGGCAGATTGATGTGGTTTACATATTTTGTTGTTGATGATAAATCTATATGATTTACATGCTTTCATTAAAAAAAAATATTTGTCTAAAACCCTCCTTCTTTCAGCCCAGCCCCCATCCCCACTTTGTTTTCTGCATTCAGTTTATTTGGCCTTTTCCCATATCCTTTGATTGCTAGTAACTGGAATGAGGAATGATAAATAATTACTTTTTTAAAAGTATCCTTAAATCTTGATTAGTTTGGCCTGGTGAGTGTTGGTGCTGCTACTCTGACACAGTTTTGCTTCTCTCAGGTTATGAAATTGCCACTGTCAAGTTTAGTTGGAGGATGGCAGGTCTGACACTGGCGTTCCAACCAGAATAGTGATGGGTGTAGACAGACCAAAATGTTTTTAGAGGATGGCAGGTCTGACACTGGCGTTCCAACCAGAATAGTGATGGGTGTAAGACAGACCAAAATGTTTTTAGAGGATGGCAAGTCTGACACTGGCGTTCCAACCAGAATAGTGATGGGTGTAAGACAGACCAAAATGTTTTTCGAGGATGGCAGGTCTGACATTGGCGTTCCAACCAGAATAGTGATGGGTGTAAGACAGACCAAAATGTTATTAGATGATGGCAGGTCTGACATTGGCGTTCCAACCAGAATAGTGATGGGTGTAAGACAGACCAAAATGTTATTAGATGATGGCAGGTCTGACATTGGCGTTCCAACAAGAATAGTGATGGGTGTAAGACAGACCAAAATGTTATTAGAGGATGGCAGGTCTGACATTGCCGTTCCAACCAGAATAGTGATGGGTGTAAGACAGACCAAAATGTTTTTAGAGGATGGCAGGTCTGACATTGCCGTTCCAACCAGAACAGGGGTGAGTGTAAGACAGACCTTGCTAGTCTGGAATAACATTACATAGTGAACAGGCGTGAATGGGTACCTGACTTTGGTCAGGGAAGATTAAAAGCAGGAGAAGGAGAGGATTGGGCCCTGCCTTCCTATGCTGACCCCTAGACACACTGAATATGAATTGACCACTGCTGTGGCTGTAAAGGGTTTTGGGACCTTAACCTTAAGTGAAGTGCTGGTGGCCCTGTTCCTGACGCACGGTTGATGGTTTGCAGCAAACACATCTGAAGAGACAAAGATGGAGGTGGACCGACAGGGCCCCCCCACCTTCCACATTAAGCCTCAGGTCAAGTCTGAGAGTCCTGTGTCCGCCACTGGTCTGTCTGCAGATTTCTTCAAGGTAAACCCACTGTAGTTACAGTAAGCAGTGACATACAACAGCCACAACCACTGAGTGGTTTAAGTGTTGGACTTTGTGGGTTCTGTGTTCAAATTCTGATCGCAGTGCCTGGTGGGTTGTGGGTAGATATTTTTTGTGTTTTTATGATCTCCAAGATCAACAGGTGTGCAGATATACAGGCAGAAAACGACACTGGCATGTTAAAGATCATCCATGCTGGTGTTTGATGGGTTATGCAGACCATGAAAACACAATAGGGTAATGGCTGTGCACATAAATGCCCGCTTGTAATATGTGGTAACAAGGGAGTTACAACCAATGAAAAGAAGATAATGACTTGGGATGTATTCTGGTTCAGTAAAAAAAATCAAAAAAATCATTTCCTTATACTTATTGCACTGGTATAAAAGTGACTGTGACATTGTTAGCTCATGTACAGCCAGCAGTGCTGTTCCAGCATAATAATCCTGTGTGTTGTATGATTGTTGTGTTCCTGCGCCAAGTTTAATTGCCATCTTTATCAAGCTATGGTTGCTGTTATATTTTCAGATGTTCAGTCAAGAGACAAAGCCACAAGAAGCTATGAAGTTGCTTCAGCAGTTGTTGAAGGTAGGAACCTAGAGTTGTCTTGCTTAGTTGTCAGTGCTTTGGTTTCTTACTGTATACGTAGATTCACTGGTTCATAAACTGATAAAAGACTTGGATGAAGGTCAAGTTTATAATTCCATGCAATATGAACAAGATTTTTTTTCTGGCTCATTCCTCTGTGCTCAGTAATTTACCTCTCAGATTCTCCTTATATCTTATTTTAGATTTCCAGATTATGGTCAGCGGTGAAAGAAAGTTTACTGAGAAAATCTTGAGTTTCAAATTGATCTTCATCATTTGATAAGCCAGTCTTGATGGATAAACCTCACAAGCTGTTTGTTGTTTATCCAGATGAAAATGAGCAGTTTTGTTACTATGTTAGGATGGCAGAACATGGAAAGGAACCCTGAATCCCAGTGTGTAAAGATCTGCTTCTTGTCACCAGAGTGTTTATCTGAAGGAAAAGTGCAGTGTGTGTGTGTGTGTGTGTGTGTGTGTGTGTTTGTGTGTGTGTATCTCTGTGTGTGTCTGTGTGTGTCTGTGTGTGAATGCTGACAATTATAGGTGGTGTGTAGGTGGTGCAATGAAGGCATGGAGAGTGCTAATGTCTGGTGGTATTTTGACTCCAGGTGCTGTCAACTGATGGAGCCAGTGCAGCAGCTCTTCTTCAGTCCATTGCACAGGTGAGTATGTTGGAAAATATGCAGTCCTCTATGTGTGTGTGAGTGTGTGCACATGTGTGAGTGTGTGTGTGTGCGCACGCATATGCACATTGGGGTGTAAGTGTGTGCGTCTGAATTTGAGTGTGTGTGTGTGTGTGTGTGTGTGTGGACGCATGCATGAATACACGTTTGTATGTAGAAATTATCAGTGTAAGTGCTCTGTGTAGGTTTCCATGCACACAACACGACCATTTGCGTTAACATTCCTTTGTGTGCTAACATACATCAGAATACATCTTTGCACATGATCACAACCATGAACATCCCTGCATGTGTCAGCATACATGAGTATGCATGAACGTGTGTCATTGAATGACACATTTTCGTCACCTTGATAGATGCATTGATGTTAATGACGGAATAAATACACTAATGTGGACATTTATGTATCTGACAAAGAAGTTGCGGTGTGTGTGTGTGTGTCAGCGACTGGAGGCCGGTGAAGGGAAGGAATTTGTTCAGCAGTTGATGAAGCAGCCAGCCAAGTCCTGCCCTGTCTTCAGGACCTTCATCACCAAACATGTAAGCCTCATTATAAAAAAAAGACATAACGGAGTGGAGTGATGGCCTAGAGGTAACACGTCCGCCTTGGAAGCGAGAGAATCTGAGTGCGCTGGTTCGAATCACGGTTCAGCCGCCGATATTTTCTCCCCCTCCACTAGACCTTGAGTGGTGGTCTGGACGCTAGTCATTCAGATGAGACGATAAACCGAGGTCCCGTATGCAGCATGCATTTAGCACACGTAAAAGAACCCACGGCAACAAAAGGGTTGTTCCTGGCAAAATTCTGTAGAAAAATCCACTTCGATAGGAAAAACAAATAAAACTGCACGCAGGAAAAAATACAAAAAAATGGGTGGCGCTGTAGTGTAGCGACGCGCTCTCCCTGGGGAGAGCAGCCCAAATTTCACACAGAGAAATCTGATGTGATAAAACGAAATACAATACAAATACAAAATACAAAAATAACAACAACATAAACCTGATGATGTAGGTCATAAAATTGTGCATAAATTCGATGATTTAGTTAAAAAAGTTACACATAAACGTGATGATGTAGGTCACAAAATTATGCATACACGAGATGTACGACATGGGATGGTTGTTTTCATGTAGAAGTAGGATTTGTTGCAAAAAAAAAAAAAAAAAAAAAGAAAGTTGTTTTCATTTGATAATGTTATATTTTGACATTTTTTGGAGATTTTGTGCTTATTACTTAGAGAGGCACATAGCCCACTTGCAAACTGCTTCCTAATTTGATTACTGATTTTTAAGAATAGTTACAAAAATGTTAAAACTTGAAAGGACATTGAACTAGTAATTCCCTATAACATATAATGCTTTTATTTCTGTCAGTCAGTGATTTAATATAATGTATCTTCCTTCATATAATGTATCTTCCTTCGCCTCCATATGTCATTTATTCAGTGTACTACATAATTATATCCCTTTGCATATGAAGGTTGTTGATTCAGTATAACACATAATCATTGTGAACTGTAATTTGTTTTCATGATGCTCTTCATTTGCTCCTCCTGCATTTCAGTCTATGAGCTTTGTTTTCTAAGTCAGATGTGTATGTTTTTTTGCACTGATTCATTAAAAATGTTGTTTACTTTTTGTTTATTTTAATGAGCTCACAGAAGGGAAGTAATGTACTAGAAGAGGTCACAAGGTGAAGCTACTTTCGGTTTTATCACCTCAGAGGACCAGTACTTTGCACAGGACAGGAAACAGACCCCTGCCACAGTCTGCACCAGTGGGTCATGGTAATCATGTTAGATTAAACTTAAATTTTAGGAAACAGATTTCCCTGTTCTACACACAACTCTTTGCCCTTGTAGGTGGCGCTGCACCCCACACTGGCGCCGGTTCTGCAGACGATGGTGGACAAGGCGGGGCCGGGCAGCGGCTCATCGTTATCGTCGGTCATCGGTCAGTTCCTGAAGGCCCACACCCAGCACAAGGCCCCTTCACGCCGACGACAGGCGTCCCTGGACCTGGACAGCCTCAAGTCGCAGGGCAAAGTGGACCCCCATGCCTTCAGTCAGGGTGAGCTGGGGACATGGGAGCGTTTTTTGCTGGGAGGGACACAGTCCTCTGTCCACCCCTTGTTGTGTTTTGTGTTGGTGGGTAGTGTTTGTAACAGGACCTGAATTCTGTCTGTGTGTACCTGTGTGTGTGTGTGTGTTTGTGTGTGT
Organism: Babylonia areolata; assembly: GCF_041734735.1. Classification (NCBI taxonomy): domain Eukaryota; kingdom Metazoa; phylum Mollusca; class Gastropoda; order Neogastropoda; family Buccinidae; genus Babylonia; species Babylonia areolata. The sequence continues at coordinate 15,661,174 of NC_134893.1, read as the reverse complement.
TTGTGTGTGTGTGTGTGTGTGTGTATTATGTATAGATATATATGTGTTTGTATGCGTGTGTGTGTGCATATGTATGTGTGTGTGTTTTTTTTTTTCTCTCTCTTTTTTCATGTCTCCTATTTGTCAGCAAATATGTCAACAATTTGTCTTTTTGTGGTGATAAAGTATCCTCTGTCTTGTTTCTCGTTCACGTCCCAACAGGTGTGGAAGCGATGTCGGACGTGAATCGCCTGGAGCCCCTAGTGAAACAGCTGATGCAGGAGTCCCTGCGACAGTCAACGGCGTCGGAAGGCATCAGCGTGGCCTGCAGCATGCTGAAGCAGTCCACCTCACCGTCAGTGCCTTTGTGTTTGAGTGTGTGTGTGTGTGTGTGTGTTGTGTCGTGGGGAAATGTGTGTCTGTAGTTATGTCATGATGCTGCTGTTGTTAGTTGTTAGTGGTGTAGTTTGAGTGCAGTGATTATATTGTGTGTGTTTCTGTGTGAATGTGTTTGTGTGCATGTGTGTGCTGGACTTTAAAAAAAAAAAGATTGTTTATGTGTATGTGCTGTGTCGCAGTGAAATGAGTGCCTGGAGTCATGCTGCTGTTGTTAGTTGTTGACGGTGTAGTTTGAGTGCAGTGATTGTGTGGGTAGCGGGGTGTGTATGTTTGTGTGTGTTTCTCTGTATGTGTGTGTTAGAGTGTGTATCTGTGGCTGTATGTGTTTCTGTGTGAATGTGTTTGTGTGCATGCGTGTGCTGGACTCAGAAAAAAAAGATCTAAATCCCAAGTCCCCCAACAGCTCCCCCCCAACCCCTTCCCCCCCCCCCAAAAAAAAAAGAATTCTAAAAATGGTATTATACTTGGCCATAGAGTAATTTGTTCAGAAGAAAATCATGAGAAGAGAGTTATGGCATATCTGTCACAGGTCAAAAAAAGCTTAAAACACTAGAAGAGCCAACATTGTGTAATGACATGAATTGAAGTTTTAAACTTCTCTCTTTCCATTTTCTACAACAGAGGGTCGTCTTCCTTTGCCCGTGAATCTTTACTCACGGACTGGCTGGAGCTACTTGACCCGGAGATTATCAGCGACAACCCAGACCTTCAGGAGGAGCTGGTGTTCGGGTCCCGGTCAGCCGTGTGCACAGCGGGGAAGGAGAAGGAGAGGAAGAGAAGGACCCCCTACCTGCTGGCCCTGCTGACCCACCAGAGTCTGTGGTCCACCATGCGTCGCTGTCTGGCCAGCATCCTGAGGGCTGACAAACTGTCGCTGTGAGTGGTCACTCTTCAGTTCAGTTCAGTTCAAAGTACTTTATTGTTTGCTTCAGCCAAAACAGAGACTTCTCTTTCGGCTCACTGAAAATGCTCGCCAGCAAATATCAAAGTGAAAAAAACGAATGAGTTACTGACACACCCTTCCCTGATCACCAAGCACACATCAATTATCATGTAAAAAGAAAAACATCCAGGTAAGATGATATTACATTTTATGATAAAGTGAAAGAACTGTGTGTGTGTGTGTGTGTATGTGTGTGTGTGTGTGTGAGGCCTGTTGACGCTGCCAGTAATAATAAATTCTTCACTCGGCTGACTTGTTTTACCGACTTGTCACCGTGATCATAGGGCCTGTTAACACTGAATGATGACATATTCGGTACTCAGCTTACTTATTAACTATAGTGTCATTTGTGATTAGGGCCTGTTAACACTGAATAATGATGTATTCTGTACTTAGCGTACTTATTAATTGATTTGTCTTTGTGGTTAGGGCCTGTTAACACTGAATAATGATGTATTCTGTACTTAGCGTACTTATTAATTGATTTGTCTTTGTGGTTAGGGCCTGATAACACTGAATAATTATATTCTTTACTCAACTGACTTGTCACAGTGATCTTGACCTGTTCAGACATGTTCTTTACTTAACTGATTTGTTAACTGGCTTGTCACAGTGACTGGGGTCTATTAACACTGGGAATAATGACATTCTGTACTCAGCTGAGTTGTCACGGTGATTATGGCCTGTTAAAACTGGGGTTAACAACATATTTACTTACATGACTTGTTAACTGACTTGTCACGGTGACTTGGGCCTATCAACGTTTGGAATAATGACATATTCTGTACTCAACTGAGTTGTCACGGTGATTATGGCCTGTTCACAATGGGAATGACATTGTATTCTTTACTCCACTGAGTTGTCATGGTGATCAGGACTTAATAACACTGGGAATAATAATGTATTCTGTCCTCAGTTCACTTGCCTTGGTGATAAGGGCCTGTTTACGTTGGGAATTACGATGTATTCTGCACTCAGCTGACTTGTTGACTGACTGGTCGCCGTGATTAGGGCCTGTTAACACTGTGAATTACAACAGCCTGTACTCAACTGACATGTTAACTGACTTGTCTTAGTGATTAGAATCATTAACTCTGTGAATAACGACATGTTCTTTACTCATCTGACTTCTAGCTTGAATCTGTTCACATGAAGACAGGTGCTTGTGGTACAGAACAGAGATATGTTTCTCTGATATTAAAAAAAAGAAAGAAAAAAAAAGTCAAAGCACAGTTTTGCAGTCAGAACTTTGATTTATGTAACTGTTCAGCTAGTTTCCAGATGAGTTACTGAGTATGTTAATTTTGAGAAGAAGCAATGTATCCATGGTGTTTTACAATTTGAAAATTTATGTTTAATTACACATACTTAACCGTGACCCAACTAGTGCAGACTCTGGCAATGTTATCTATGTCAAATGCAGAAAAAGAAGCCTGTCCAATGATTTAAACTTTAAAAAAGAAAAAGGTACTTCTTTTGCTTTTTGAATTTTGAGTGAGTTGCGCCATGTTTTTTGTGAAGTGTCGAGGATCCTATTTAGAGAATCGGCGCTGTGTAAATTCACATCATTATCATTTAGAAAAATCAATTTAGCTTGATATTAGTATTGATGTGTACTGATTTCAGTCTGGACCCCACCTCTGTGCTGGACTTTGTGTGGGCCTGTCGACAGAGCCCTAAGATCTGGCAGGGGCGGGAGCTTAAAACAACACAGGTCAGCTGGTGGCTCGCTCAGTCCTTTGTAGCATGCATGCATCTGTGTTTTCATTAGATTGTGTGCATGCTTATGTCATGGTGTCGGGAGGCTGGGAGGGGGAGGAGAAGTAGTTACAGATTGTGTTTAGACTTTCTTTTTGACTTGGAGGGTTACGGCTGTGGGGACGGGGCTGCCAGTTATTGCGCAGACGTTTTGCAAGGCTGTCTGCAGTTTAAAATGGTGCACCAAAAGAATGTCTCATTGTGTACGTTTATATGTGTGTCTGAGTTTGTGTGTGAATGTGTGTGCACCTGTGTATGTGATACATTGTCGATGTTTCAGTATCAGTGTATCTGTTTGTGGCGTGCATATCTATATGATGGGGGATTGTGTGCCTGTCTCTCATGCGCATGTAGGTATTTGCATATGATGTGATAAATCTGATTTGATAAGCCATATCACCCACACATTTTAACCAAGTGTTAGAACAAACACTGGAGAAGGATAATAGTGATGACGATGATGATGATATTACTACTACTACTAGAAATAATGATGATGATAATAATTGTAATGATTGTAGTAATGATAATATTGATGTTTAATTACACATACTTAACCATGACCCACAAGTGCAGACTCCGGCAGGGGTCAGATTCCTGTCCTGTGCAAACTACTACCCGCCTATGCAGAGAAAAGGAAAGTAGCTACGGCCGATAACCTCCCGAAGTAGGTTACCTCCCCTATGCATCCCTGACTTGCGTCCTCTTTAATAAAAAGATAGGTATTTATGCAGTGCTGGAAATCAGAAGGATCATAAACAGACCCTGACCTCACTGTGTGGCGCCACGCTGCGCTGTTTGGTTTGTTGTCAGCAGGACGACATCTCAGAGGACGTGTTTGACTTCACCACAGACCAGCTTCTGGCGGTCGTGGACTTCATCGTGCTGGAGGCGTCTCAGCACCAACGGCACTCCTTTTCCTCAGACACCTCTGCCGACGCTGGTGCTCTTACCTCCACAGCCACAACTGTCAGCCTGACTAAAGGTGGCAGGGAGGGGGAGGTGAGGGGAGTGAGCAGTCGTCTGGAGCTGCTTCTGGCGTGCGTGTGTGATCGGGATGACAGGATTCGCTCCATTGTGTCTCACGTGCAGCGCAGAGGGCCCCTGGTGTCCAGGTAATGAGGCTGTGCTGTGCTTTTTTTAATATATTTTTTATTTTATTTTATATTTTTACTAGTGAAATGATATAAGCAAATCTGACAAACAACAGCAACAAAATACAAGCATAATAAAGCCATAAGTATGAAGTTCAAATCCGTATCTTCCAAACTCTTTTAGTGTCCCAAAATAGATACTTTGATTAAGAAGGGTTCACACAGGCAAACTAATTCAGCCATGTGCATTGTGTGTGCTGTTACTTTCTGGAACTTCCATCTGTCATTAGGCTGTACTGTGCTGCCTCTCTGGCTAGTGGTGTTGGTTTAGATTTCATGAAGCAGAAAATCAGCTGTTGAGAATTGTTTGTTTTTTTTTTTTTGTGCTACCCCACTGTCCACGCTGTTTTAGTAGCATTACCCGTCACACTGCTCCTGAATCCCCCATACACAGCCACACCTGGATTGATGTGTTGTAGTCCTAGTGCCAGCAGTCCACTGGGAGCTGTCGGTATAGGGTAGCCACAAATTGGTCTGATAATGTGTAAGATGTGTGGGATGGTTCTTTCACCAGACTTCAGGTTTTTTTCAGTTGCCTTTATTTGTAGATGGTAATGGGATAAGGGGAAAGGAACAATATAAGCTTTGGCTTTTTGTTGCTTCTTTATGTGTTTGGAGTGTCTTTGCTTTTGAGAATAAAATCATGTTGAAACCAAAGGAACAATACCTTTCACCCTTCTCATTAGCACCGTTTCAATGCTGGGTACATTGTATGTATTTGTATGAGCATGTAGTTATGTGTGCATGTACAGACGTGTGTGTGTGTGTGTGTGTGTGTGAATTGCATGTTAAGTGCTGGAGGATATTTTGATATGGTAGTTCATGCATGTGGTCGCATGACCTGACTACCCTGTGTGTTGTGTGTGTGTTTCAGGGAGGAGGAGGACTGTTATCTGGAGCTGATGATGGAGCTGTACCTCCACTTCCCCTACATCCTGGGCTGGCTGCCACAGTCAGTGTCCACCTCCTGGATGGTGTCGGACACGATCCACTCCAAGGTCAGTTAACCCCTCTCGCCTGATGCCCCCCTGTTTTCTCACACACACGTTACACCAGTCGTACAGGACAGAGATTCCCTCATTGCCAAACAGTCTCCGTTTGACTCATTCAACCCTGTACTTGCCTAGCAGTCAGGTGAAGAAACCTGGTCACTTAAACCGGTTCGTCAGTTCGCTATTATGCATTAAACTGCTAGGGAAGGGAAGTAACTGGAACTTAACTTCCTCACAGGCACGCAAAATTTCGCTCTGAAATTTGAACGGCTAGTGTGTTTTTTATCTGGTTTTCCACATTGATATGGCAAAACATCAAGGTCTTACTGCCCAGGAGGTGCTCTGATGAAATTATGATGGACTCTGGCAGTGAAGGCAACCCAGATAATGCCGATTTGGCTAACAATTCATCCGATAACGATTTGATGAAGCCTTATATTCGCAAAAGTGTGTCTTCACAAGTGACTGAGAACGTTGACGTGTTTGACTTTTTGCATTATTCATCAGTTGTTTCGCTTGTTAGATTAATGTTGTTCATTAAGCAATTTTCAGTAATTTAGACAATTTTTTTCATATTTCACCCACCACCCTCCCGCATATGCCCGGTTTTCCCCAACTCCCCATTCATCCGTATCCCCCTCCTCTTCTAAACGATAATATTCAAATGTATACATTAATACTCTAACAAAATGTCTTCAATCATTGATATGTGTGACGGGACATTGAACAAAATTCCTCCCTCCTCATCCGATAATTCTTGGGAAAGTGAAGAAGATGAAATTAGCAACCAATCTGGACAGAGTCACTGAGTGGCGGACATTTGAATCAAGAAGATAGCCCACAGCCTTCAACATTGACAGGATCTGACATTTTACTATTTCTGTTTTTAATCTAAAGTTAGACTTCAGCACCTTGCATCAAATTATGTTTCTATGATTATGTGAAATTTGGTAGCTATTGGTTAAGCGGTTGCTATAAATTTGTGCCTGAAGTGAAGCACCCCTTCCTGACGATGCAGCTGGGATGGTAACACTGACAGAAGACCTTTTAAAGGGCTGAAAGGGTTAATGGCAATACCTCAGCAGGTGAAGACTGGGTTTTTGGCACTATCATGGAGATTCATGTAGCAAGAAAATGCTTTGCCAAAAGGAATAACACTTGATATATAGGTGAATTAGTTTGTTACAGTATCATTCTCTCTTCAGACGAAGGCTGTGGACTACACAGTCATGCATTCCTCTTTTAATGCAAGCCTGAACCATTGACAGTTTTCTCCTCACATTTCTTGTTGGAATGATGTGGTTTGAATATGTGGTTGATAATAACATAGATCAGTCATGGAATGCAAGTTATTTCAACAGTAATGAATATTCAGAACAATATCTAACATCCTACCCGTGAGAGGTTCTGGTTCATTTTCAGAGAAAAAGATCTTGACTTAGAATTGAAGATCCTGAAAAGGAATTGGAGTTCTGTATCTGTATGCACATTACTGCAGTTGTAAATGAGATTTAGAAAAATGTTTTTCTATAACTTACACAGTTCCACCTATCATGGCATAACAATATCAGCAACAACAAAAACAATAAATAATTTTTTTTTTAAACCCAAAAAACAACAACAAAAAACAACCAACCACCACCAAACAACAGCTTCTATAATCCTCATTAGAAAATAGAAAAGAATTGTATCAAGTTACCGCACCTGAAAAAGCATTGGTATTGCATGCAGTATTTTAACTCTTTCCAGACGAAGGAATGCTCACGCATTCCTACACAAAACATATTCAGACGAAGGAATGGAATAGCATTCTCCGAAGGTAAAATTCCATCATGCGCTGTACACGTGATTTTGTGATTAACCAAGCAGAGTGCACTATTCTGGGTCACTCCACAATCGAACAGTATGATTGGTCAGCCTGGGATATGTGGCCTGTCTCGCACACACGCTGACAAAGTCACTGACCGGTCGTCTGCTCGTGTGCCAGCCTGTTAGCAAAGCGGGGTCTTCTCAGAATGTTGTGAAGCGAACAAGGCAGTGACGGCAACGTTTTAGGGTTGCCGAAGTACTTGAAATGCTACAAACTGAAGGGTCGGACATTGAAGAGGTGGATGATGATGAAAAAGAAAGCGAATTTAATGCAGAAAGCAAGCATGGGTATGGTGATTCGGGGTGAAAAATTGGCAGTATTTTCTACATATGGCAAAACTATAAAAATAAGATGAGAAATTTGCTTTTTTTTATATGTAATAAACCAGTTCTGAAAGTTTCATTTTCTTACACAGTATTTTGTATTTTTTGTAATTTTTTTCCAAACCCTTACAAATGGGCCGTCTGTGGGGAAAAGCAAGGGTCCTGGGAGAAAACTTGTCGTCCTGAGTGAGTTTAAGTAAGGAAATGTATACAAAATTTCATTATGTTATATTGTATTATATTTGCATTGCTCTTTGTCACAACAGATTTCTTTGTGTGAAATTTTGGCTGCTCTCCCCAGGGAGAGTGTGTCGCTGCAGTGCAGCATTACCCCTCCCCCCGGCCCCCCGTCCCCCCACACACCTCCCTTCTTTTTCTGCCTGCAGATGTATTTTTTGTTCTATCAAAGTGTATTTTTCTACAGAATTTTGTCAGGGACAACCCTATGTGCTCACACTCTCCCTCTCTCTCTCTCTCTTTTTCTCTCACTCCTTTCTCTCTGTGCATAAAGCATTTAAATTTAGAAAAAATTGTAACCTAGTATAATATGTTGTGCTAATGTATCTGTTTCATGTGATTTTTGAATTCTTGTGTTTATTCAAACAAATGCAACTCAACAGATGTTGTTTTATTACCTTTCACGGGGCTGTGTCCTGATGAACAAATCATCTGTATCCGTATCTTCTCTCTCTGTATATGTATCCATATATTTGTGTGTGTGTGTGTGTAGTTGGACACGGTGACCCATCGTCTGATTGGCGTGCTGGGCAAGGCGGGGCCAGGCAAGGCAGCTGACAACAGGATGAAGGATGCCAACATGGCCTGCCGCAAGCTGGCCGCACGACACCCCATGCTCATTCTCAGGTCTGTTCTCACTGAAAAATGGTCAGTAACTGCAACAACAAAGAAGAAAAGCTAGATTGTTCATGAAATTTTTTAATCTCTGTGTCTGTTTCAGGAAAAGTATGTCTGCCAAACTGCCATAAAAGATTTGATGAGAGCATTTGAATAATGATATTGAATTCAGGAAAACTGACTGGGAAGTCACTACAGGACTGGCAGTATTAAGTTTTGAAATGCTTGTTTTTGGTTTTTGTTGCTGTTTGTTTTAAAAAATCAATTAAAAATCTAATTATGTATTTATGAATGTAGATTCGTCAATGTTGTGTCAAAGAGAAAATGTGTAAGAGCTGAATGTCAAGATTTTTTTTTGAGGTGTCAGGGATTGGGTCTGTATTGAGCCATAAAGATTTGTGTTTATCAGCAGCCTTGTGTAAACTAACTTTAAGAGAAAGGTAGTGCATTTCTGTAACTCACACAGATTGTGAAGGAAATGCCTCATATTGCAGGGTTTTTTTCACATGACAGGCATGCACTCATTCACCATACATGCACTGAGTCATTTCAGTGATGAATGTAGTAATAGTGTTTAAAGACCTTTTAGCTAATGCACTCATTCACCATACACGCACTGAGTCATTTCAGTGATGAATGTAGTAATAGTGTTTAAAGACCTTTTAGCTAATGCACTCATTCACCATACACGCACTGAGTCATTTCAGTGATGAATGTAGTAATAGTGTTTAAAGACCTTTTAGCTAATGCACTCATTCACCATACATGCACTGAGTCATTTGAGTGATGATTGTAGTAATAGTGTTTAAAGACCTTTTAGCTAATGCACTCATTCACCATACACGCACTGAGTCATTTCAGTGATGAATGTAGTAATAGTGTTTAAAAACCTTTTAGCTAATGCACTCATTCACCATACACGCCCTGAGTCATTTCAGTGATGAATGTAGTAATAGTGTTTAAAAACCATTTAGCTAATGGCCTTAATGTCAAGTTGTTCAGGACTTGGGTCTTGGTTCGGTGAAGGTTGCGTTGTTCAGGGCGGGTGAGTCCTGTGTATTGTATCTAGTTTTATACACCCACCTCCTTCATCGTTTCAGGCAACTGCTGCTGTTGTGTTGTTTGAGGGGGGTAGTCCTGTGTATTATATCTAGTTTTATACACCCACTTCCTACGACATTTCAGGCAACTGCCACTGTTGTGTTGTTTGAGGGGTGAATCCTGTGTATTATATCTAGTTTTATACACCCACTTCCTATGACATTTCAGACAACTGCCACTGTTGTGTTGTTTGAGGGGGGTAGTCCTGTGTATTATATCTAGTTTTATACACCCACTTCCTATGACATTTCAGACAACTGCCACTGTTGTGTTGTTTGAGGGGGGTAGTCCTGTGTATTATATCTAGTTTTATATACCCACTTCCTATGACATTTCAGACAACTGCCACTGTTGTGTTGTTTGAGGGGGTGAGTCTTGTGTATTATATCTAGTTTTATACACCCACTTCCTATGACATTTCAGACAACTGCCACTGTTGTGTTGTTTGAGGGGGGTAGTCCTGTATATTATATCTAGTTTTATACACCCACTTCCTATGACATTTCAGACAACTGCCACTGTTGTGTTGTTTGAGGGGGTGAGTCCTGTGTATTATATCTAGTTTTATATACCCACTTCCTATGACATTTCAGACAACTGCCACTGTTGTGTTGTTTGAGGGGGGTAGTCCTGTGTATTATATCTAGTTTTATACACCCACTTCCTATGACATTTCAGACAACTGCCACTGTTGTGTTGTTTGAGGGGGGTAGTCCTGTGTATTATATCTAGTTTTATACACCCACTTCCTGTGACATTTCAGACAACTGCCACTGTTGTGTTGTTTGAGGGGGGTAGTCCTGTGTATTATATCTAGTTTTATACACCCACTTCCTATGACATTTCAGACAACTGCCACTGTTGTGTTGTTTGAGGGGGGTAGTCCTGTGTATTATATCTAGTTTTATACACCCACTTCCTATGACATTTCAGACAACTGCCACTGTTGTGTTGTTTGAGGGGGTGAGTCTTGTGTATTATATCTAGTTTTATACACCCACTTCCTATGACATTTCAGACAACTGCCACTGTTGTGTTGTTTGAGGGGTGAATCCTGTGTATTATATCTAGTTTTATACACCCACTTCCTATGACATTTCAGACAACTGCCACTGTTGTGTTGTTTGAGGGGGGTAGTCCTGTGCATTATATCTAGTTTTATACACCCACTTCCTATGACATTTCAGACAACTGCCACTGTTGTGTTGTTTGAGGGGGGTAGTCCTGTATATTATATCTAGTTTTATACACCCACTTCCTATGACATTTCAGACAACTGCCACTGTTGTGTTGTTTGAGGGGTGAATCCTGTGTATTATATCTAGTTTTATATACCCACTTCCTATGACATTTCAGACAACTGCCACTGTTGTGTTGTTTGAGGGGGGTAGTCCTGTATATTATATCTAGTTTTATACACCCACTTCCTATGACATTTCAGACAACTGCCACTGTTGTGTTGTTTGAGGGGGGTAGTCCTGTATATTATATCTAGTTTTATACACCCACTTCCTATGACATTTCAGACAACTGCCACTGTTGTGTTGTTTGAGGGGGTGAGTCCTGTGTATTATATCTAGTTTTATATATACCCATCTCTTACTGTGTTTCAGACAACTGCCACTGTTGTGGTATTTGAGGGGGTTAGTCTTGTGTATTATATCTAGCTTTATATATATACCCATATCCTACATTGTTTCAGACAACTGCCGCTGTTGTGTTGTTCGAGGAACTGAGTCTTGTGTATTATATCTGCTTTATATATATACCCACCTCCTACTTTGTTTTCAGACAACTGCCGCTGTTGGCGGCGGTGGTAGGGGGGAGAACCCAGCTGACAATCGGGGAGATGCGTCACCGCAACTTGCTGCCGCTGTTTGTGCATGTGATGGGACTTCTGGAACTGCTGCAGCCACAAGTCTTCCACCGCCAACACTCCTCCCTGCCCGCTGTCCTCCACGCTTTCTTCAGTCTCTTCAGGGTGAGAGGGGAGGAAGGGAGGGGAGAGAGAGAGAGAGAGAGAGAGGAGGTGGAAAGACGGAGTGAGGGAGAGGGAGGGAAGGAGAGAAAGGGAGAGGGAGGAATATAAAGAAATAGAGAGGGATGGGAGGGAGGGAGGGGATGGTGAAAGGAAATTGACGTACCTCTGTGAGCATGTGTGTTTCTGTGAGTTACACATGCTATGGAGTCATGTAACACAGTGTGTGTGTGTGTGTGTGCAAGTCTGCATGCGTACTGGAGGTTGTGAGTGTGATGGGAGATGGGCTGTGTGTATGAGTGCATATCTAAGGGTGCTCATGCAGTAGAGACCTGTAATGCAGTGTGTGTGTGTGTGGACTGCAGGCGTATTGGTAGAAGATTGTGAGTGTGGTGGTAGTCTCTATGCATGCGTGTGTGTGAGTGAATCTTGTATCTCTGTTAGAGTGTATATCTATTGGTTGCAACAGAGCCCTTTAACGGTGTGTGCGTTTTGTGTGTGTGTGTGTGTGCGTATGTGTGTGTGCATGTGTGTGTGCATGTGTGTGTGCATGTGTGTGTGTATACATGTGTGTGCGTGTATGTGTGAGGACTGCAGGCCCATGGGAAAGAGAAGCCGGCGGTGGGCAGCCTGGTGTACAAGATGGTGGTGTTCCTGCAGAACTTTGTCACCTATGACCCTCAACGCGCCAGTGCCCTGCTGCAGCAGTACGTCCACCTCCTCAGGTAACACACACACGCACGCACACACACACACACACACACACACACAACTAAGTTACAATAACTACCATTCGTATAGTGTTTTAACCCTTGACTGCTGCTGATGAATATGCTTGTCAGTGGAGGGTTTTCACCTCACTGAGATAAGACTGAACTTACAGGTCAGTTTGTTAGTCAACGTTCTGTATGTGACTTCTCCCCTCTTGGGGTTGCATTAATTTTGTTCATTCAAACCAATTGCACCACTTGAAGGTATACAAGAAATGATAAATAAACCTCAAACACATGCCATTCTAATCTCATTTCACCAAGGTCTAGTAGTTAAAGGGTTAAGCATGTCTTAACATTGTTCATTATATATATTTCTGTGTCTTATTCATACTGCATTTATTGTTAAAAGTACTGAGAGCTGCAAAGGAAGCGCTGCATAAATGCTCATCATTATCATTATCATTATTATTTTAGCTTCCAAGTTGTCAGGTCTCACTAAAAATGGGACGTCCATTGTTGTCAGCGACCTGTCTATGGTGTACCCCAACATGGCGGAGCTGAAGTCGCTGCTGACGGGACTGACGCTGCCCCGACAGAACCAGAGTGACACGGCAGACGACGTCAGTGGTGGTGAGAGTGCCAGCAGCGGCGGAGGGGTGGAGCCGGGCACGGTCAGCATGCTGCCCCAGAGCTGTGGAGTGCCCTACGTGCAGGTGCTGCCTGTGGTGAAGCGCATGCAGCCTGACACGCCCATAGAAGGTGGGTGGTGTGAGGGTGGGCTTTGTGAGAAAGGCATGCAGCCTGACTCGCCCATAGAAGGTGGGTGGTGTGAGGGTGGGCTTTGTGAGAAAGGCATGCAGCCTGACTCGCCCATAGAAGGTGGGTGGTGTGAGGGTGGGCTTTGTGAGAAAGGCATGCAGCCTGACACGCCCATAGAAGGTGGGTGGTGTGAGGGTAGGCTTTGTGAGAAACGCATTCAGCCTGACACACCCATAGAAGGTGGGTGGTGTGAGGGTGGGCTTTGTGAGAAAGGCATGCAGCCTGACACGCCCATAGAAGGTGGGTGGTGTGAGGGTAGGCTTTGTGAGAAACGCATTCAGCCTGACACGCCCATAGAAGGTGGGTGGTGTGAGGGTGGGCTTTGTGAGAAAGGCATGCAGCCTGACACGCCCATAGAAGGTGGGTGGTGTGAGGGTGGGCTTTGTGAGAAAGGCATGCAGCCTGACACACCCATAGAAGGTGGGTGGCGAGGGTGATTTACGCTCAGACCAAATATACTGGTGAAGCCGCAAAAACGAAATTAGATAAACAAATAAGTATATGTATCTATATATACATCTCTCTCTTCTACCTCTTTATATATATATAGCCCAGGTATAGCAGCCCTGGCCATGAGCATAGTATTATAAGATTTTATGTCTGCTTCATTATAATTCTGTACAGTGTAGAATGCAGTATTCATTTCAGATTTTGTGTTTATCTTTCACAGTGTGGACGAATAACAGTCATTTCTACATTGGCACAAGATGTGGTGGGAGACATGATTTGTGTATGTTCATGCCAAGATCAGACACCTGTCAGAATAATATATGTGAATTGATTAATGTATGAATGTGTGCAGATCTTATCACCGCTCTGAGTGAAGTCAATAACACATCCAAAAGAAGAGTGGCCATTTTGGAACATTTTGGAGTGAGTTATGTTTCTTGTTTCTGGTCTTCGTTGGTTTATGTGGGTTTTCTTATTTTGTATTTTAACGCTTTCATTGCCAGAGGTGCAGAGCTAGCTGACTGGACAAACCAGTTGAATGGCAGTACACTTCTGTCTAAACCAGCTGTGCAGCAGAGGGAAAACTGTGTCACCACCAACCCACTGTAACCTGCCATAACTTCGCTTTTACTCATTCAGTCTTCTTCATTCATAGCTCATTTTAAAGGGCAAAGAATACAAACTATGATAAGCATGTTTATTTGGATGAATACATTGACTGAAGTTCTAAATCAGTTGATGAAAATGAAAAAGTATGTACTTTTGAGTAGTTTTCACATATTCATAGTTGTTTTAAACATAAAATACACCATTTCAAGTGAACAATGAACACACAGACTGGGAAATACAACTGGAAACATAGACATAACACACTGTACTAAAATGTGCACTCACCCATGTGCAGGTTTGAGAAGAACACACACATACACACAGAATATCACCAGCATTCCATTAGGGAAAACACCACCACCACACACAATGTATGTAATGTAGCAAAACTTGGAAAGTGTCATGGTTCCTTTCACAGATGTCTTTGTACATTATTAAATAATGTATTTGTGTCAATTTGATATAGCAAAAGAAACACAAAAACTCACAAAAGACACCACATCCTATTCGGAAACACCAACACCTCACACACTGTATGTTGCAAAACTGGAAGGTTTCATGGCTCCTTTCACAAATGTCTTTGTACATTATTAAATGTCTGTGTTATTTATCGATCATTCTCAACTGGTCTCTGTCAGCAACAAGCACTACAGCTGGCGAATTATCGTCTGTACTCATTTGCAGTGCCTCCGTGGTGTTGTAAACACACTTTCGTTTGTTTCCTGAAGTGCTGGCCATGCTTCAACTAGAGAAATCTGCTAGATAAATTTGGAAATATTTGACAACGTACACCAACTTGCAACTCAAACATAATAGGCGTTCCAGAAACACGTAGTGAACATTTCGAACTTGTGTGGTTTCACGAAAAGAAGAACGAGCGAGGTTGGTGAATCTAGTGTACAAGTCGCTGATCAAAATAGTCCGTTAAATGGTCCGTCCTTTGGTTCCGGTCAAAAAGAAATGAATCCTTCCTCCTTTCTTTAGCAGCAACATCTCCCACACAACATGTTTTCATCAAAATTGTCAGAAGGAAATTTTCAAAATGTGCTGTTTGGAGATATTACCAGCATAACATAAAGAACTATAAAATATCAACTCTGTAAACAGTCATTTAATTCATTTTTATGCACTTACTGTGAGAAAAAGTTAATCTTTAATTGATTGATTTTTTTTTTTTTTCATTTTTTATGAATAGATGCACATTTTTTCTTCATTTGCTCATTAATGCTGGGATAAATCAAGGCCTCTGTGTGCAATGCCTGTGCCACAGATATCCTTTGAGTAGGCATTTGTTCATTTTGTTTCTGTATTTCAATGGCTCATGTTTCACTGGTTCCAGAACTGGGTCTCTATCAGAAACACTGTGTGCAGAAACATTGATGATGGTCATATTTGAGGAGTAAATTTTTACAAGCTGCAACTATTAATGTTTTGAAATAGAATGTTTATAGTATCCCAAGTTTCAGTTAGAAAGTTTGTTTATAATATTCCCAGTTTCAGTTCCACCTTTTCACACATAACACTTAAAATTTTCTTCTGTTTTTTTCTTAAATTTACATACACATTGCAGTGGGAGAAACAGTTTATCTACTTTGATTTCTCATACTGGCAGTAAGCTGGGTGCCGTCAGGGGCATATATATGACAGCTGAAGAATCATTGACTGGGTGTGTATGAGTGTGTGTATGTGTGTGTGTGTGTGTGTGTGTGTGTGTGTGTGTGCACGTGCATGTGCATGCATGTATGAATAGAATAGAATAGAATATTTTATTGTCATGAAACATTACAGTCAAAAGACACAATAAAAAAATAAACATTTTATGAAAAGAACCTTGGTAATGCATGTGTGTGTATGTGTATGTATATCTTTGTGAGTGTGTGTGTGTGTGTGTGTGTGTGTGTGTGTACATGTGTGAGTACATTTATGTGTGTGTGCAGAGTGAACTGAAGGGGTTGATGACTCACGTCAACGAGCACTGTCGCTCCACCGCCTTCTCCCTCATCATGCGCTACATCCACCACTGTCCCAGGTCAGGCTGAGTGTCTCCTTCTGCTGTGTGTGTGTGTGTGTGTGTGTGTGTAAGTGTGTGTGTGTGTGTGTGTGTGTGAGTGTGTGTATGAGTGAATGTGTGTGTATGTGTGTGTGTAAGAGTGTGTGTGTGTGTGTGTATGTGTGTAAGTGTGTGTATGTGTGAGTGTGTGTGTGTGTGTAAGTGTGTGTATGTGTGAGTGTGTGTGTGTGTATGTGTGAGTGTGTGTGTGTGTGTGTGTAAGTGTGTGTATGTGTGTGTGTGTGTGTGAGTGTGTGTATGTGTGTGTGTAAGTGTGTGTATGTGTGAATGTGTGTGTATGTGTAAGTGTGTGTGTGTGTGTATGTGTGTGTGTGTGTAAGTGTGTGTATGTGTGAGTGTGTGTGTGTGTGTATGTGTGAGTGTGTGTGTGTGTGTGTGTGTGTGTGTGTGTGTAAGTGTGTGTGTGAGTGTGTGTATGTGTGAGTGTGTGTGCACACCATATGTATCATGCGCTACATCCACCACTGTCCCAGGTCAGGCTGGGTGTCACCTTCTGCTCTGTGTGTGTGTGTGTATGTGTGTGTATGTGTGTAGTGTGTGTGTGTGTGTGTATGTGTTTCCATGTGTACACACATATGTATAATGCACTACATCCACCATCATCCCAGGTCAGGCTGGGTGTCACCCTCTGCTGCATATATCTGTGTGTGTATGTGTGTGCTTGCATATATATATCATGGGCAACATCCACCACTGTTGTATGTTGATGTATCCACTGTATTTGTTGGTGTTGACAGGAAAGCAGACCAGTTCCTGTCCAGTTATCTGAACTGTCTGCAGCACAGCAACCCTGAGGTTGTGACGTCAGCCCTTCAGAATCTGGCAGAATTCACCGTGCTTTGTCAAGGTGAGCGCTGGCAGACTGATGGACATGCAGATTTTCTGTCTTATCACTTACAGGTCTCGTCCCCTTGGCCCATGACAGCTTGACTTGAGGGCTTTTGTCAGTAGATGGTTAAACTCTACTTATCACTTTGTGTGATTTTCTTCACACATCGCCTGGTGTGTTCTTGGGGAAATGTTAGATTATATGACTGTTTCAGTGTTGTTTTTTGTCATTGTGTGATGGCTGTTACAGCCTTAAAATGGCCCCTTCGTGGTTTTGATACTGACAGTGTTTCTATCGCTGATATGGCCCTGAGCAGTTGGCTTGGCTATAAGAGGCAGTAATCATCTTTCTTTCTTTTTTTTTTCTTTTATTTATCTGGATATCCCATCTATCTGTTTTTTCCTTTTTATCATCCCAAAATGCCCTTTCAAACTTAACCAAATCAGACCCAGAAAAGAGCAGAAAGTGGCTAAAACAAGGTAGTGAATCTCACGAGAATCTCATTAATGTAAACAGGAATAACTATGCCCATAGTAATTATGTGTATAGCGGGCGTTGGCAGGTGCTCAGCAGTAAGAAAGTGTGGATTTTTAGCGGCTGCTGGAGAGCGCTTAGCAGTAACAAAGGATATACTTCTGATCACCAGTCCTAAGGGTTCAAGGCCTCATTTGGGCCAGGTGTTGTGCCCTTTGGGAAAGGCACTTTACTCCGATTTTCCTCACTCTACCCAGGTGTGAATTGTGTACCTGACGTGGCTGGGGGAGGTTCAAATGTTGGAAGGAGATGATTGGGCGTTGTCATCCCATGTCAAGACCGAGACACAGTGGATGTGAATTCACTTACTCAGTGGCCATGATAGAAGCATGTGTTTCATGGCGCTGTGTGTCTTACACCCTGGACTTGTGTGTTATACAAGCATGTGTTTCATGATGCTGTGTGGCTTACACCCTGGACGTGTGTGTTTGCAGACGAGGCACCCATCCTGCTTCAGAAGGCGTTTGATGTGGGAGTGAGCACCACCATCAACACCGCCCCCTTCATCAGCGAAACCCTGCAGCTGCTCAACATGGAGAGCATCCTCTACAACAAACAGGGTGCCGTTGTCTTTTGATGACTGCGTCACCTTTCTCTTTCCCCTACAACAAACAGGGTGCCGTCGTCTTCTGATGACTGCGTCACCTTTCTCTTTCCCCTACAACAAACAGGGTGCCGTCGTCTTCTGATGACTGCGTCACCTTTCTCTTTCCTCTACAACAAACAGGGCGCCGTCGTCTTCTGATGACTGCGTCACCTTTCTCTTTCCTCTACAACAAACAGGGCGCCGTCGTCTTCTGATGACTGCGTCACCTTTCTCTTTCCCCTACAACAAACAGGGTGCCGTCGTCTGCTGATGACTGCGTCACCTTTCTCTTTTTCATCTTCTCTGCTGTGTAGTATAGTAATGCTGATGACACCTCACTTCTTGAAAACTCTCAGCCGAGAGAGTGGGGATCTGATTTGAGCAAGACATGAAATACATATATCAACACTGTTGTCACCTCATTTCTTGTTAACCCCTTGACTGCTACATAATGGTGAAATGAGATCAGTGTGGTTTGCATTTGAAGTGCAACCAGTGCTTTCTGTGTACTCTCCTAAGTGGAGTGTTTGATTTTGCTGAACAGAGTGATGCAGTCCCAGGAGGAAGAAGTCCAGATACAGAGTGGTGACTGACAACCTGACCTCTGAGCTTTGTCTTATCTCATTGAGGTGACAGCCCTTCACTGAACAGCGTACCTGTCAGCGGCAGTCAAAGGGTTAAAGTAATTCAATCGTGACAAATTGATTGGTGACCTGGACTAATTTGATTTCTTGTTCGATAAGAAGTAATGGCAGTCCGTCTCTTTTTCTTTTTCTCTTCAGTAGGGAATGATGCAAAAGTATGTATATTGTCACAACCCATTCAAGAATGTAACAAAAAGTCTAGCTTTGTTATTTGAGTGACTTGGAAGAACATATAAATGATACATTCAGACATTTATAATTTATTTGAAAAAAAAGGATACTATATTGAAAAACTAGATACCAGATTATACTGAAGCGAGCAGAAAAAACATTCACTTTCTTTTTACAGTGAAGGTTTGAATATGACACATTTCCAGAATGCTTAAGATGTGAATTTGGCAATTTTGTGCCCAGGTATTGTATTGCGATGTAATACTTTTTGTCACAACAAATTTTTCTGTGTGAAATTCAGGCTGTTCTCACTGACTTTTGAGTTTATATGTGTTGTTTTTATTGGTCGACGGCATACCAGGATTGTCGTCTGGATTGTGGAAGGCAGAGATGGTCTGCTCACTACTCTGAACAAAACATTCATTGAAATGGTAATTCAGACATTTTTGAGAGATTTGTGCATGGAGATCTCGTAAACAAGTGTTCTTGTTTGTTTGGGTTTTTTTTTATGTTTTTTTTTTTTCCCAGTGGTGCTCCTTTCTGAACTGTCAGGTGTAATAAGCCGAACAAGATACAAAATCAGGAATGTGCGAGTGAATTAATGTCAGGAGTGGATGTGGTTTGGGAATGATTGGTATGTAGATATTTTGTTTCGTGGAATAAATGTGAACATGAAAATGAGGCTGTGTTTGCTTGTTGATGAGGACAATGTATTGTGTGGACTGTGTGTGTGTGTGTGTGTGTGTGTGTGTGTGTGTGTGTGTGTGTGTGAGATGAAATGCAGTGATATTTACACTCAGTAGCTGACATTAAAATCAAAAAAATGTGGCAGCTTGCAAACAACAATATTTCAAACATGGAATTGGGCCTTTCTGCAGTGAAGGCATTCAGAGCGTTCTGTTGACAGATACCCCTGGAGGATTATTTAGAGAACTTTTCCTTGAAGTATTTTGCCAGTTTGAATTGTGTCTGATGACAAAAGAGCTACTAAAACCTAATGAACTCAAAGAAACACATATGCATTCACATATGCTCCGATTCACAAGTTTGCATGTGCATGCATGCACTCACACATACACACACTTCTATAATACGTTGAAATCAAAGAAGAATAAGCATTCTGAGAAGAGAAAAAAGATATGCATACTAGAAATATATTTTATATTTATTTAAGGTAATTAGTGTCCCGGTTAATTCAACAGAGACTGAAAAAGCATGTAAGGCAGACATGAACTCAAGATCTCACAAAATGCTACGGGTTACGTGTGGTGTTTCACACAAGTTTTATAAGAGATGGTGGGGTGGGAAAGTGTGTGTGGATTTACGTGTGTGTGTGTGTGTGTGTGTGTGATAAGTGCAGATCATATAAAATACCGGAAAATCATAATCTTGAACCACATGAATGCTATTCATAACAAGAAAAACCGAATGAATGTATATGTATGTATGATGATAACAAATGTTGAAGTATATTTCAGAAATCACCAGTATCTGTGACATTAATATTAACAACAGTTAGAAAAATTCCTGAGATATGGTCATGACTGAAAATCACATTAATAATTTTGAACAACAAGCATACAAAGACATGACATTAACAAAATAAATTTTCACAGGTGTCATTAGTCTTTTGATTGTAAAATATCATTATTTAGTACTGAAAACAGTGTGCAGATGTTTCAAGTATAGCTATGTACAACCCTTCACAAAATTCATGACAACAGCAAATGTTACTTCATTATTGTTTCTCTCTCTCTCTCTCTCTCTCTCTCTCTCTCTCTCTCTCTCTCTGTGGAAGATAATTAGGGTATGAAAATATGTATAAGCACTTGTGGTTTTCATAATATCAGCCAGCACAATGCCCTGCATTATATTCTTTCACAACAAGAAAAACATAGCACTTTGTGCTTGCCCACTATTGTTTGTGAATCTTCATTCTGGAACTGTTTCTTGCCTTTCTGAATTGTAGCAAAATCATTGTGCAGTACTTACATACCGGTACTCATCTCTGGTCAATTTCCAAATCCTTTTTTTCTGATGACCATAGCTAACAACATGCATAATTCTTGGTCTGACAGTAATGATGAGTGATGATGGTGATCAGCTCTTGTAGGAAAATAATGATAACGTCTTTAAGGGTGCAATGAAAATGGCTGTCTTATCTATGGTAATGAAGATGAACACATGAAGAATGGGAAGATGTTCACTTTTTAAAGGGCAATAAAGAAGATCACCTTTTGAACAAACCATGACCTCCAACGTAAGCTGTGGACTGGACCAAACTGTGGCCATCAGCAGCCACAAATCTAGGACAGACATTTAAGGGAGTGAATATGGAAGACAGTATGCTGAAGGACTGAATGTAACCACTCTCTGAAAGACACTGAATGTAACCACCTTCTGAAGGACTGAATGTAACCACCTTCTGAAGGACACTGAATGTAACCACCTTCTGAAAGACTGAATGTAACCACCTTCTGAAGGACTGAATGTAACCACTCTGAAGGACTGAATGTAACCACCCTCTGAAGGACTGAATGTAACCACTCTCTGAAGGACTGAATGTAACTACTCTCTGAAGGACTGAATGTAACCACTCTCTGAAGGACTGAATGTAACCACCTTCTGAAGAATTGAATGTAACTATGAAGGACTGAATGTAACTACTCCCTGAAGGACTGAATGTAACCACCTTCTGAAGAACTGAATGTAACTACTCTATGAAGGACTGAATGTAACCACTCTATGAAGGACTGAATGTAACCACCTTCAGAAGAACTGAATGTAACTACTCTATGAAGGACTAAATGTAACTACTCTATGAAGGACTGAATGTAACCACCTTCTGAAGAACTGAATGTAACTACTCTATGAAGGACTAAATGTAACTACTCAATGAAGGAGTGAATGTAACCACCTTCTGAAGAATTAAATGTAACTACTCTATGAAGGACTGAATGTAACCACTCTATGAAGGACTGAATGTAACCACCTTCTGAAGAACTGAATGTAACCACTCTCTGAAGGACTAAATGTAACCACTCTCTGAAGGACTGAATGTAACCACTCTCTGAAGGACTGAATGTAACTACTCTATGAAGGACTGAATGTAACCACTCTATGAAGGACTGAATGTAACCACCTTCAGAAGGACTGAATGTGACCACTCTCTGAAAGAATGAATGTAACTACTCTATGAAGGACTGAATGTGACCACTCTATGAAGGACTGAATGTAACCACTCTCTGAAGGACTGAATGTGACCACTCTATGAAGGACTGAATGTAACCACTCTCTGAAGGACTGAATGTGACCACTCTCTGAAGGACTGAATGTAACCACTCTCTGAAGGACTGAATGTGACCACTCTCTGAAGCACTCTATGAAGGACTGAATGTGACCACTCTCTGAAGGACTGAATGTGACCACTCTATGAAGGACTGAATGTAACCACTCTCTGAAGGACTGAATGTGACCACTCTCTGAAGCACTCCATGAAGGACTGAATGTGACCACTCTCTGAAGGACTAAATGTAACCACTCTCTGAAGGACACTGAATGTGACCACTCTCTGAAGGACTGAATGTAACCACTCTATGAAGGACTGAATGTAACCACTCTCTGAAGGACTGAATGTAACCACTCTATGAAGGACTGAATGTAACCACTCTCTGAAGGACTGAATGTGACCACTCTCTGAAGGACTGAATGTGACCACTCTCTGAAGGACACTGAACGTGACCACTCTCTGAAGGACACTGAATGTGACCACTCTCTGAAGGACTGAATGTGAACACTCTCTGAAGGACTGAATGTGACCACTCTGAAGGACTGAATGTAACCACTCTCTGAAGCACTCTATGAAGGACTGAATGTGACCACTCTCTGAAGGACACTGAATGTAACCACTCTATGAAGGACTGAATGTAACCACCTTCAGAAGGACTGAATGTGACCACTCTCTGAAGGACACTGAATGTGACCACTCTCTGAAGGACACTGAATGTGACCACTCTCTGAAGGACACTGAATGTGACCACTCTCTGAAGGACACTGAACGTGACCACTCTCTGAAGGACACTGAACGTGACCACCATTCGACGGGCAATGAAGAGAACGGTCACTTTCTGATGACGACACCGTTTCTCAGGAAGCGGAGATTCGTGCAGTGACGGAGCGATCACACTTGGCCACCAGCAGGTTCAGTCGCGGTCCACCGGAACGGATCAGTTTCATGGCGCTGAAAGGGACACACACAGATCACGATGCTATTCTTTCGGAATGTTACAGTAATGGGTTGCACGTGTTATCATGAACAAGTACAAGAATGAATTATGTGCTTAACCATTACAAATTCAAGAATTAATGATGATACGCCATTACCCGTTATCTCGGATGTAACAGAATCTGTCAGGTGTGAGGAGAAATGCTGTTTCGAATGGGCTGGAAAGTGACAGTGACCGTGAACATAATCATGTGTATCATTAAAACGATCTCTCTCTCTCTCTCTCTCTCTCTCTCTCTCTCTCATCTGAAGCTCCATCAACACAAAGGGAACTGAAAAAAAACAACAACAACAAAAACACAAAACAAACAAACAAACAAACAAAAAACAAACACCTGTCGTACCTGTTGTAGTCAGAGCCGACAATGCTGCGACCGTTGACAGCCAGGATCCTGTCACCCACCCTGATGTGACCACACAGGGCCGCTGGGGTACCCGCCATCACGTTGCGTACGTAGATACCCGGCAACTTCAATGGGGTGTGCTGTCAAAACATACCATGAAACTGACATGATATGACACTGTTCAGCTATTTCATTCTTGGATGTTATGTTAAATCTGGACTTTTTCGAAAATGTTTGCTAGATTGAAATAACCATCATACGATTTTGAAATAGATAATGACATAAGATATATTCAGCATACTATTGTGATTTAAAACCAAATAATGACGTGAACGTAGGCCGTGCTGGCCTAGAGGTAACGCGTCCGCATAGGAAGCGAGAAACTCTGAGCGCACTGGTTCGAATCACACCGGCAGTCGCCAGTATTTTCTCCCCCTCCACTAGACCTAGAGTGGTGGTCTGGACGCTAGTCATTCGGATGAGACGATAAACGAGGTCCCGAGTGCAGCATGCACTTAGCGAACGTAAAAGAACCCACGGCAACAAAGGGGTAGTCCCTGGCAAAATTCTGTAGAAAAATCCACTTCGATGGGAAAACAAATAAAATTGCAGGCAGAAAAAATTATTCTGAAAAATGGGTGGCGCTTTTAAACCCCCTTCGTGTGTATATGCAAACAGAAGATCAAATACGCACGTTAAAGATCCTGTAATCCATGTCAGCGTTCGGTGGGTTATGGGAACAAGAACACACCCAGCATGCACACCCCCGAAAACGGAGTATGGCTGCCTACATGGAGGGGTAAAAACGGTCATACACGTAAAAGCCCACTCGTGTGCATACGAGTGAACGCAGAAGAAGAAGAAGAAGAACGCTGGCAACAGGTGGTGATCGTGAGATTATGAATTGGCCATCGCCGTCTCAATGCCCACCTGCTCGGGAACATGAAACTAGTATCACATTTTCCATCTGTTA
>NC_134893.1:15626794-15629294 GCF_041734735.1 Babylonia areolata | reverse complement strand
TGTCCTTCCAGTGGCCGATCCATCCATCAGCCACATCGGCCGTACATAAAATCCACCAGCCATTTAATGTATTAGTCTCATCATCTATCTGTTTACGTCAGTCATCCACTATCCGCTACTAACCCAAACCATGCACCCATCAGTGTGTGTGTGTGTGTGTGTGTGTGTGTGTGTGTGCATGCATTTATGTGTATACGTGTATGTGCCTGTGTTCGTGGGTGCGTGTGTGTAAGCTTGCGTGCGTCAGTGCATGCGTACGCGTGTGTGTATCTGTGTATGTGGTGTGCGTGCGTTCCTGGTGCGTGCATGCGTGAGTGCCCGCTTGCCGTGTGTAGTGAACATCTTACCCTTCGTGATCAGCTTGTTGAACAAAGTGGTGGTGACAAAAAAGACGAGGTACATCACCAGCTGGATGGTGACGTCACGGTGGAGGCTGACGTCCTCGCTGACGTCAAGCGTGACGCGTAGCACGTGCAGCACGCGCTCCATGGCTGACTTCATTGCACGTGCACTGTCGGCGTGAGCGGAGGAGGAGGGGTCTGAATCGGGAAGGAGCATCTCCACCACAGGAGCGTACAGTACCTGGAGAAATAATAATCGAAGAAAGCAAAATAGTGAATGTTTAAAGATAAAAAGGACACACACACACACACACACACACACACACACACACATCTATCTACCTATGAGCTATGATAAAGCACCTGGTTGCTATAATGTCCATGAGAGACATACACATGGTGTACACACTGTCCAAGGAGAACTCAAGACCCTAGTCTGAAGCACACCTGGGGGTACCATTCAGAGACTGGGGCCTTCTGTTTTTTTCTTCTTCTGCGTTCACTCGTATGCACACGAGTGGGCTTTTACGTGTATGACCGTTTTACCCCCCAGTAGGCAGCCATACTCCGTTTTCGGGGTGTGCATGCTGGGTATGTTCTTGTTTTCATAACCCACGAACGCTGACATGATTACAGGATCTTTAACGTGCGTATTTGATCTTCTGCTTGCATATACACACGAAGGGGGTTCAGGTACTAGCAGGTCTGCACATATGTTGACCTGGGAGATCGTAAAAATCTCCACCCTTTAACCACCAGGCGCCGTCACCGTGATTCCAACCCGGGACCCTCAGATCGAAAGTCCAACGCTTTAACCATTCGGCTATGGCGCCCGTCAGAGACTGGGGCCAAAAGCAGACAAGAGTGGCGGTTCTTCGTTGCTGCTCTTCATGCCAGAAAGCATAAAAGGCAGTAAGTAAGTATGTACGTAAGAGCTCAGCACTAACTACTGGCACCAACAGTGTGTTGAACAGCACCTCCTGACGTGCACTTTATGATAACCTGTACAGGTCTATTTAATTTAAAAACAAACAGACAAACAAACAAACAAAATCAACACTTTCTTTTCCGGGCCCTCAAAAAGAACCTAGATTGTAGACATCCCTAATGATGTAACATGTATGTATTCAAAAAGACAGATCACCACATCATCATTGTTGGGAGTAGCAGTAGTTGTAGCAGCAGCAGCAGCAGCAGTAGGAGCTGCGGAAGTAGTAGTAGTAGTAGTAGTAGTAAACTGCTGGATTATCATTATTGTTTATAATCTTGTTACTGCTCTTGCTATTAATGATGACACACACATTCAAATTTCTTTGTTTGTTCAGTTGATATGCTAATTGTCATGCATAGTTTATTTATTCATTACAAGTTCCATCATTCATTCACACTGCATTCTCCCTTTGAAATAAGATTGACACACAATGAACTGTTTCACTGTCATGATATGCACGTCCATTCGTTTGTTTGTGTGTTTATTTATTTATTTATTTAAATTTTGTTTTATTTATTTTCCTATTTATTTATTTAACTTTTTTTTCTATCTACTCATTTATTTATCTGTTCATTTGTTATATTCTTTGTTTGTTTATTCATATACATGACTCGTTTCCTCGGACAAAACAAAACATTCATGCAGCAAGTGCATTTACCTTGGTGATGCCATAGACCGCCTGTTGAAACACAAAGGTGATAGTCTCCCCAAGGCCAGTGATCAGCATCTGCACGCTTTCTGTGACGTCATCGGTGGCCTGTGGCGCCACCCAGCGGGACCGGAAGTGGTCAGAAGTGAGGTGGCTGAAGAGACGAACTGTGTTGGAGAGCCAGTAGAGAAGTTCCAGCAAAGGATCGCCGCTGCTGTGTCCGCCGTCTGCAGGGGTGCCTTCTGCTGCCGCGTACAGATTTCTGGAACAATAATTACATATCTGGGAGAATAACACACACACATAAAAAAGGTTTAAAAAAAAAAAAAAAAAAAAAAAAAATTTGTGTCCCCCGATCCTGCTGCCAAATATATGGCCAGGAATAGGAACCCGAAAGAGGTGCATAGAGTTTGATATTAAACAACACACCGATAGAGAACTTCTTTTCCTTGATTTTTTAAATATTTATTTATGATTGCTCTTGCTTTTAATCATTTATAAATTTTCATTTACTTATTC
>NC_134893.1:15589294-15619294 GCF_041734735.1 Babylonia areolata | reverse complement strand
CAACCTCATCCTCATCATCATGACGATCACCATCATCATCATCACCACCATCATCATCATCATCACCACCACCATTATCATCACCACCTCCACCGCCATCATCATCACGAGCATCATCACCACAACCATCATCATCACGACCATTATCATCACCACAACCATCATCACCACAACCATCACCATCACGACCATCATCACCACCACAACCATCATCACCACAACCATCACCACCACGACCACCATCATCACGACCATCATCACGACCACCATCACCGCGACCATAATCACCACGACCATCATCATCACCACAACCATCACCATCACCACCATCATCACCACGACCATCATCATCACCACGACCATAATCATCACCACAACCATCATCACCACCACGACCATCATCATCACCACAACCATCACCATCACAACCATCATCATCACCACGACCATCACCATCACAACCATCATCATCACAACCATCACCATCACGACCATCATCATCATCACGACCACCATCACCACCACCATCATCATCACCACGACCATCACCATCACCACAACCATAATCACCACAACCATCACCATCTCCGCGACCATCATCACCACGACCATCATCATCACCACCACCATCATCATCACCACGACCATAATCATCACCACGACCATCATCACCACCACAACCATCATCACCACCACGACCATCATCATCACCACAACCATCACCATCACCACAACCATCATCATCACCACGACCATCATCACCACCACCACCATCACCACCACCACCATCATCACCACCACCATGACCATCACGAAGTAAGGGTCCCCAAGCCACCAACTCACACTGACACGGTTCCTGACGGCGGACAGCAGACGACGGAAAAAGCCGGCCTGGTGCTCTGCAGAGAAGTGTCTGGCGGCGTAACCATGGCAGCCCAGCAGCAGGTGGGTGGTGGTGAGAGGGGCGTGGGGGGAGGGGGAGAGGGTGGTGACGTGTTCCAGCACCTCCTCTTCCCTGTCCCGGGGGTAAGGCACCGTCAGCTCTCCGTCCCCAGGGCTGGAGGGGTTGGGGGGGACAGGAGGACAGTGTGGGGGTACGGGTTGCGTGGGTGGGGATGGGGATCACGTTTTTAGTCAACTCTCATCAGTTCTGTGTTACACTCTGTGTGTGTGTGTGTGTGTGTGTGTGTGTGTGTGTGTGTGTGTGTGTGTGTGTGAGTGTGCGGTTGTGTGTGTGTGTGTGTGTGTGTGTGTGTGTGTGTGTGCGTGCGCGCGTGCGGTTGTGTGTG
This sequence comes from Babylonia areolata, assembly GCF_041734735.1. Lineage (NCBI taxonomy): Eukaryota > Metazoa > Mollusca > Gastropoda > Neogastropoda > Buccinidae > Babylonia > Babylonia areolata. The sequence goes on along the minus strand of NC_134893.1, from coordinate 15,618,005 downwards.
TGTGTCTGTCTGCGCGCGCGCGCGCCTAATTCATCATTTTGTTTGTTTGTTTTTTTATTTTGTTTTTGTTTTTGCAGCTGACAAACTACACAAACTGCAGTTTTTTTTTCTTTACATAGTTTAGTATGAACATTTTTTGATGAAAAGAAAAAAAAAGAAACTTGGGTAAAACAAACTACCAACGAAAATGGCATCTATATAACTTAACTATAAAAAAAAGAAAGAAGAAACAAGAAAGAACAATTTAACAAACAAACGAATGAAGGAATGAACGAATCAAACAATAATGATCAACCAACCAATCCACCACCAGCCACTTGCTCTCATCCTCTACTGAACACAGAACGGGTGGAGACTGAAGTCACAGTAAAACTTTTCTGCTTTCTCGAAGTTCCTTCATCAGAGAGAACACACAGTACGAATACAGCTAATTTAAAAACCTTCACAAATAGTCATCATGTACATAAATCTTCAGGTATCCTACCTCCAAAAGCACAAGGTGCAGGATCACGTGCTTAAATCTGCAAGTATCCTACCTCCAAAAACACAAGGTGTAGCACGCATATTGGACTGGTGGCCAAGCGGTATTGCGCCCGACGAGGGAAGTGACTGAGTGTCTATGCGTTCGAGTCCCACGTCATGTATGCCTACAAGCCAGTCTTACGGATGAGACGAGGAACCCGAGGTCCCTGCTTGTGCAGCATGCACTTGGCTGCACGTAAAAGAACCTACAGCAAGCAAGAAAAGGGTTGTCCCTGGCAGAATTCTGCAGAAGACTCCATTTTGTCAGTAAAACAAATATACTTGATGACAGAAACCCCTTCTCCCCCCCCCCCCCCCCCCCCCTACCCCCCCCCCCCCCCCCCATTTTTTTATTTTTATTTTTTTTAAGGAAGAAAAAGAAAACATAATATGGGTGGCATTGTACTGTGGCAATGCGCTATCCCCACGGAAAGCAACCAGAATTTCGCACAGAGAAATCAGGTGTGACAAAAAGTAATGCATGGTATAAGTAGAGTGGCGTGGCGAATGCAGATCTTTACCTCTATGACCCAGTCCCTACCCCCATCCTCCGCCCCTGCCTACTCCGCCTCCCCCCCCCCATCCCCCCTTGCTCCCCTCCCGCGCACATAGATGAACATTGATGACATGCTTTCTGAAAGTATTGAGCTTCATACCTGTCTTTCTTCTCGTGATAGTCCAGTTCACAGTACTCATGGTCCTTGTCCTCCGCCAAGTGAGTCGTCGGCTCCTGCTGCTGCTGCTCAGCTGTCTGCCTGTCCTCCACCCCATCTCTGACCCCGGCCTTGTTCACCTGGGCGTACAGGTAAGAGCAGCCAGAGTACCAGGGCAGCCTGTCAGGAATATCGTGCCCCCGTGTGGGATCCTTGTACAGGAAGAGGTACTGGTGTCCCACCGCCAGAACGTCACCTGCGTGGACCGTGGCCGTGGTCTCCACGCGAAGTCCGTTCACGAACACCACCGCCCGCTGCAGGACTTCCACCCGTAAGCAGTAGCAGTAACGCTGACCTTTGGCGGGCGACGACTGTGAGGCGGGGTCCGCGGGCAGGATCCTGAGGTTCAGACGGCAGTGGAGTTGCTGCACGTCCTCCGCCAGCAGGGGGATGTAGGTGGTGGTGAGGGGGTGGGGGTGGCTGCCGATAGTGAGGGAGGGGGACCTCAGGGGGTACAGGAGCAGGTCCCTGTGGATGTCGTGACCGCGGAGGGTGAGGAGGTAGGGGAAGGTGGAGGGGCACACCACGCCACAGCCCAGGTCGGGGTCCCCCGTGGGCCCCACCCTGAGGTACTTGTCAGGGGGCTGGACCTCTCCCCCGCCTTCACTCTCTCTCGGCACGTCACTCTGCTCACTTCTCTTCCTTCTAATTTCTGATGACGTCAGCGAGGACGGAGGGAGGAAAGGGGTGGGGATGGCACCGGGAAGAACTGTGGATTTCATCGTCAGGCTGGAGTTTGGGACATCAACACCATCTTGAAGGGGTCACGACGTTTATGTTGTTTATGATTTGTGCTGTCAAACTGTACCACAAGCATCTACAAACAAAACCTGTCAAGACAGACGAACACCTAAATCCGTTTGCAGGATAAATCACTTGGTCCGCACAGTTATAACGAATTGAAGTGAAAGATGAAGCACACATATTCTGTTTTTTTTTTCTCTCCACAAACAAACAAAAAGAGTAGGGAGGAGAAAAGACCACGGAACAGAATCTCTGCCAGACTTTCAAAATGTTAAGCACAGTTTTCTTTTATCCTTGGTGATATACCGTTTTATCAGCTGAAGTTCGTTCACTTTTTGCACTTCAAGAAGAATAGAATGTAACCCGTGGCTGTTTTTTTTTTTTTTTTTTGTTTTTTTTTTTTTTCGCTCAGAAAGTCTGATGTTTTCCCTGCTTGGATGACGCGCAGTTCGTGATTATACTATTTCTATAGCTGTCGGTGAGGGGCATGTCAGGAACAACATACGTATATCTGCTGGCCGATATCTGAAGACCAAGTAAAGTGTCTTTCTCTTTCCTTCACAGTTTGTATCACGATTTCCATATTATCATACTATAAATCAGGTCACGTTCTGTTCGACAACTTCTGCTGTCAGAGGGGGGAAAGCCCCACAGCAACAAAACACCAAGTCAGTTCCGGAAACAGCTGTAGACTCCTGCACACCCCTAACTGAGGAGTTCCGACTGATTGAAACAAACACTGGAAAACTGCCTTGTACTGGATGTATATTTCCCCCGCCCCCGCCACCACCACCACCACCACCACCGTGACTGCACCACCTTCGCTCTGTCCCCTTGTTGTCCCTCCTCGTCGGGCCCCTCCTCCACCGCCCACCCCACCCTTCCACACCATCGCCCCCATCCACCCACCCCCACCCCCTTCCACACCAGTTCCCCCCTACCCCCACTCCCTTGTCCCCCAGCACGCCTGAGTGACCACACCTTCTCCTCCAGCTGCAGGATGCCATGCTAACGGGAGTGTGACGGATCGTTTGGTAGGGTGAGGGGGCGTGGGGAGGAGGTGAGGGGGGGGGGGGGGGAGCTGTTCCCAATGTCCGTCGCAAACAGCAGTGTCTGATCGACTCCTGATGTCTAGCTTCTACGAAACAGTAATGCGACAGATCTATAATATATATATATATATATATATATATATATATATATATATACACACACACACACGAGGGTCATTCAATAAATAAGGTGAATTTTTCGGTATAAGGACTTCTAATACAGATAGAAGCTTACTTTTTTTTCTTTTTTTTGTGTTTTACTTCTTTTTCACATGGAATTAATTTGTTTTGCAGATTAAAAAAAACTTTGAGAGTTTTGGCGATTAACAAAGATGCCGACCAAGAAGCATGCTCCAGGATTGAACAGCGGTCAGTTATCAAGTTTTTGGTTGCTGAAGGGTGCAAACCAGTTGAAATTCATAGGAGAATGTCAACTGTGTATGGTGCCACATGTTTCAGCCGAAAAAATGTCTACAAGTGGGCTAAATTGTTTAAAGAAGGACGGAGCAGTGCTGAGGATGAAGACAGGCCTGGAAGGCCTACAGAAGTGAGGTCTCCTGAGGTGATCGAATCAGTCAATGACCTCATTCAGTCTGACAGAACGGCGACAGTGGATGACATTGCAAGGACTTTGAGCTTATCTGTTGGGACAGCACACAAAATTGTCCATGATGACCTTGGCTACTCGAAGGTCAGCTGCCGGTGGGTGCCAAAGATGCTTACTCCAGAGCACAAACAGAGCTGGGCTGGGAACTGCTCCCTCATCCCCCTTACAGCCCAGACCTTGCCCCTTCAGACTTTCACCTGTTTGGTCCCTTGAAAGCGTTCACGAGAGGCACGAAGTTTGAAAGTGACGATGAAGTCAAAAGTGTTGTGAGCGACTGGCTGAGACATTAGTCCAAAGATTTTTACGCTGAGGGAATACGGAAGCTTGTGCACAGATGGGAAAAGTGTGTGACAGTGCTGGGAGACTACGCTGAAAAAAAAAAGAAGTAAGCTTCTATCTGTATTAGAAGTCCTTATACCGAAAAATTCACCTTATTTATTGAATGACCCTCGTGTATATATATATATATATATATATATATATATATATATATATATATATATATATATATATATATAGAGAGAGAGAGAGAGAGAGAGAGAGAGAGAGAGAGAGAGAGAGAGAGAGAGAGAGAGAGAGAGAGAGATTTGTTATATGCCACGTAGGCTAATAGCCCGATAAGTTGTCGAACCTGTGAGCGCTTCGAAATGACCTGGCCTCCTGCAACATGGGTTAATCACTGAGGTATTTTTCAATGGCAACGGGGGTTAATCACTGAAGTATTCGTCAAGAGCAACAGTGGTTAATCACTTAAGTATTTGTCAACAGTAACAGCGGTTATTCACTGAAGTATTTCTCAACAGCAACATGGGTTAATCACTAAGTATTTGTCACCAGCAACAGGAGTTATTCACTGAAGTATTTGTCAACAGCAACATGAGTTAATCACTGAAGTATTTGTCAACCGGAACGTGGGCTAATCACTGAAGTATTTATCAACAGTAACATTGGATAATCTCTGAAATATTCGTCAACAGCAACAGGGGTTATTCACTGATATATTTATCAACAGCAACATAGGATAATTACTGAAGTGTTTGTCAACAAGAACAAAGGTTGATCACTGAAGTATTTGTCAACCGGAACGTGGGCTAATCACTGAAGTGTTTGTCAACAAGAACAAAGGTTGATCACTGAAGTATTTTGTCAACAACAATAGGGGTTAAATCACATCACTGAAGTGTTTGTCAACAGCAATGGGAGTTGATGATGTTCGTCCTTCATATTCGAAGATGACCGTGGCTTCAAATATCAGATGGAAGATCGGTGGCTGTGGGTCCGGAGGTGACTGATGAGGCCAAACCAGGCCCTGAAGGCTCGCTCACATGTGGGACATAAGTGAGTGGGTGCTGTCGTGGCAGTGGATGCTGCTCGGGCCTTGCGAACAGCACGCTTTCGTTGCGCCTCGGTGAAGCGCCTGGCTTCAGCTGTACGGGCTCCTGTTGTGATCTTACTGTGCCAAGCTGGACGGTCCAGAGCAAGCGTCTACCACGACACTTGTGGTTATTAACTGAAGTATTAGTCAACAGCAACAGTGGTTATTCACTGAACTATTAGTCGACAACAGCTGTTGCCTGTCGACATTAGTGTCAGGTGTGCCTGGGAGGTGTGTGTGTGTGTGTGTGTGTGTGTGTGTGTGTGTGTGCTGTTTGCTTCACTGATCATCACAGTCCAAGGCTTACCTCCCCTGCCTGTCCCACTGACTTCATCCCTCCCTGCCCGACCCCTGACCTCACCTTAGTCAGTGCTCTGCCAGGTGTGTGTGTGTGTGTGTGTGTGTGTGATGGAGAGAGAAAGAGAGAGAGAGAGAGAGAGAGAGCATGTGGGTGTCCTGCCTTGCTTTGTCGCCAAGGATTGTTTGCCTTTTGTCCCTTTTGTTGTTGTTTTTTTCATGTCCCCCAAAGGGGTCTTTTTTGGAATAGATCTTGACTTCACTCTATTGGCAGACGGGAGAGACTTAGAGGCCTGAGATACCATTGGACTATAGAATCTCATCCTGTCTGTTGGTGGCTGGTGGGACAGGCCATGCAGTCATTAGCGGGGTAGATAGGACTGCCATTCACGACTATTGGGTTCGGTGTGATCAGATAACTGTGTGCCACGTTCAGAAAAAAAAAAAACAGAGCTGGCTGCACGCACAAGGGCCATAAAACAAAACCATCAGTGCAGTGCTTCAGGCAGTGAGTGAATGGACTCTCTTTGTGTCTCCGTTCTGTCTGTCTTCAGCCGGTATATATACACGTCGCGCGCGCGCACACACACTCTGAGCCACATATATGTGCACGCGTACTTACACAATTCACACACAGAGACACATACACATGCACACACACACACACACAGAGAATCATACACACTCTTTATATTACACAGTCTTTATTTTGCACACTGATATGCACACGCATGCAGGAGCACGTACACACACACACACACACACACACATCGCCGGCGAGCAAAACACACACACACAAACACACACACACACGCCCACGCTTTTTCAAGGCCCCCCACCAAAGATATATAGTCTGACTGTAAAAGCCTTTGGATGCAGTATCAGTTTCAATTTTCTCTGCTTTACTTTCCACTGAGTCAATCGGTCCATACATCATTATCGTCTTCTTTTAATGTTATCTATTTGTTTGACAGAAGATTTATTCAACACTAGGGGGGCTTCGTGGTTGGAAGAAGGGGTGTCATGTGAATACTGAGTGACGTAAATGATAATGATATCTTTCAGGAGGAACTGACAACCACACAGGTTGGCCTGCTCGATCAATGAAAGACCTCTGAGGGAAGGGTGAGACATAGTTGACTTGAGATGACTTGACTTGACTTGGCTTGTCATTTTGTCAGACTTTTAATGGTTGGAATTGACTGTATCGTTTCCCTTTTCTTTGCTGCGTTTGTGGGCTGTGTTTACTGGCCATACGTAATCGGTTCTGAGAGTGGACGTTTTCGTCAGTAGTGTATGCATGTGCGTATGAGAGCGTGTACGTGTGTGTGTATGTGTGTGTGAGAGAGAGAGAGAGATTTTATGTAACTAAATAACTTTACTTTGGAAGTAGCACTATGAACGTGTACTGACACACACACACACACACAAACACATACACACGCGCGCGCGTGCGCGCACACACACACACACACATCGTGCACGCAGACCCAAGCACATTACAGAGAGATAGAGGCAGACAGATTAAAAAAAACAAACAACAACAACAACAAAAAAACCCCAAAAGAGAGGAACCAGCACTGTATATAAAACCAACACACAAAAAACAGAGACAGCCTCTTCCGACAGTGCGAGAAAGGATCACAGGATATTTGAAGCTGACAGTTGTAGGAGGCACTTGTATTGCAGCTCACAATAAGAAAGACGATCGATCATCCGCCCACTCCACCGAAAACACAACACGGCAAAGTTAACAGGCGTTCCATGTCGGGGAGGGGGGCCCACCAACGTCTTCGTACATACGTCAAGTCAGAAATCGTATGCCCGTAATTATATATACGCTTGACTTGTTGCAAATGTACGGGTTGGTGGTTCAGCGCCGGCATTGTAGCCCAGTTGTAGTGAAGAAACTATTCAACTCACACTGCTGACCTATATAGGCCGATTCATACCTGAATCAATACATATATATATTCATACCTGACCTGATCTGGTGAAGAATGAGGTGAAATGAATGGAGATGAAATGATAACGTTTTCTCTTAGTTCGCGCTGCTTCTTTGTTGTGTGATCGCTTTGTGTGTGTGTGCATGCGTGTGTGTGCGCGCGCTCAAGTGTATGTACATGTTTGTGTGTGTGTGAGTGTGTGTGTGTGTGCGCGCGCGCGCACCTGAGTGTGTTTATGCTGTTTGTGCCTGTGTGTGTGTGTGTATGTGTGTGTGTGAGTGTGTGTGTGTGTGTATGTGTGAGTGTGTGTGTGTATGTGTGTGTGCAAATGTGTGCGTTTATGCTCTTTATGCCTGTTTGTATGTTTATATATATATATATATATATATATATATATATATATATATATATATATATATATATATATATACACGTACGTGTGGGTGTGTTCATTCAAGAGGTCTATCCAATCATTTGTGTGTGAGAGAGAGAGTACGCGTGCGTGTGCGTGTGCGCATGCATGTATGTGTGTTCATTCAAGAGGTCTATCCAATAATTTGTATGTGTGAGTGTGCGCACGCGTGTGCGTGTGTGTGTGCATGCATGTATGTGTGTTCATTCAAAAGGTCTATCCAATCAGCAGGTACATTAGAAAAAAACCACCCCCTCAAAAAAACTAATAAATGTTAAAAATTCGATCATACCAATAAGTAAAAACACATCAAGATTTTAATTTGGCTGAATAAAATATTGGTTACTGATGCTGAAAGATGAAAAAGAAAAAGACTGGATTGTACTTTAATCATTCTAAAACTTGTTCATTTTACTAATATTGCAAAAATAATTCAAAGTATTTCTTGAGGGGGGAAAAAGAAGCACAAATATGTTACAATACTAACAGAGATTCCCTATGAGAACAGCAAAGTCTTGCCCTAAGTTCAAGGAACAATTTTGAACAACATCATTTTGCATTACATCAGTGTCAACAGATCAAAGAAATGAAGCATTTCTTCCAACATTATCATGTATCAACAGGTGAATGACTGTGAATATGCGCTCTGGATGTGGAGTGATGGCCTAGAGGTAACGCGTCCGCCTAGGAAACGAGAGAATCTGAGCGCGCTGGTTCGAATCACGGCTCAGCCGCCGATATTTTCTCCCCCTCCACTAGACCTTGAGTGGTGGTCTGGACGCTAGTCATTCGGATGAGACGATAAACCGAGGTCCTGTGTGCAGCATGCACTTAGCGCACATAAAAGAACCCACGGCAACAAAAGGGTTGTTCCTGGCAAAATTCTGTAGAAAAATCCACGTCAATAGGAAAAACAAATAAAACTGCACGCAGGAAAAAAAAAAAGAAAAAAAAAAGGGTGGCGCTGTAGTATAGCGACGCACTCTCCCTGGGGACAGCAGCCCGAATTTCACACAGAGAAATCTGTTGTGATAAAAAGAAATACAAAATACAAAATAAAACTGTGAGCAGTAGGCTATTACTTTTTGTCATGACTACTGCGTGTATTGTCATTTTACTTTTTGTTTGTTTGTCACGATATCTGGTTTATATAATCTTTAACTGTTCAACAATACACATGATTACGATGCAATCAATGACAAAATAGCATCAACAAGCTCAACATGAGATTAGATTTATTGTCACCAGAGGAATCGGCCTTATAGAAGAGGAAAAAAAGAAATTTAGAAGAATAAACTATATTTGGCATGCACAACTTCAAAGCAGCTCAGCTTTTGTGCATGTGCGTGTGCATGTGTGTGAATATGTGCGCACGTGCGTGTGTTTGCCTGCATTCCTTAAGGGGGGAACAGCAGCACAAGTCACAATAATAATAGAGATTCCCTCAGTGTCAACACAGATTTTTGCATCAAAGAAAATTTTCTATGGTGTTAAGCTCAATGAACTATTTTGAACAACATCGTTTTGCATTACATCACTGTCAACAGAGATCAGAGACCATTGATGAAGTATTACTTCCAACATTATTATGTATTAACCCCTGAATGGCACTGTGAATAATTACGTGCTTTGGATGTAAACTGTAAGCATTTGGCTATCATTTTTTGTCATGAATACTGCTGCACTGTCATATTATCATTATTATTTTAATAATAATAAATAATAATAATGGTATTTATATAGCACTGAATCTTGTGCAGAGACAAATCAAAGCGCTTTCGCACCAGTCATTCACACGCATGCATAACTCTAAAACTGTAGAAACTAAAGACAAGGAAGAGGCAGGCAAGAGAGATAAGATAAGATAAGATAAGATAAGATAAGATAAGAATAACTTTATTATCTCCAACTGGAGAAATTTGGTCAGGTGCATTATCACAACATAGACAAGTAAACAACATGGGGACCATAACTGTAAAAGTCAAACAACAGCTTTTACGAATATTATGAAGATACAAATGTAAAAATATCACATACACCGTTTCATACATACATCCACACACTACAGGTAATAACTAGTATTCTTAAAGTAAAAACAGAAAGAATTAAGAAACATTGTTTGAATATAATTATAAACATAGCCTACTATACTGCACATTGATTATAATAGACAGATAAGAATAAAGATAAACTGCGGAAAACCGCAACCAGATAATCAGCACACACCCGCACCCCCCCCCCCCCCCCCCCCCCCGCACCCCACACACGCGGATTACTTGATTAAACAAGAGTAATAAACATAAGTTCTATGTTTATTTTGGGAAGAGGTGGGTTTTAAGGCCAGACTTGAAAGAGCTGAGTGTGGAGACTTGACGAAGCGAAAGAGGAAATTCATTCCAATTGCAAGGTCCAGAGACAGAGAAAGAACGGCGGCCAACAGTCGAGTGTTTGAATCTGGTATGCCTAAATAGAGTGGATCCGAAGCCGATCGTAGTGAGCGAGATGGAGTGTAGAGATGAAGGCAGCCGCAGAGATAGGAAGGGGCAGTTTTGTGAATACATCTATAACATAGAGTGCTGATCTTGTACTTTATTCGGTGTGAGACAGGGAGCCAGTGTAGATGTTGCAAAAGAGGAGTGATGTGCTCAGATCTTTTCTTTCTGAGGACGAGTCGGGCAGCAGAGTTTTGTATGCGCTGAAGGGACTGAATGGATGAAGCATGCAAACCAGACAATAGAGAGTTACAGCAGTCAAGGCGAGAGAGAATGAGAGAAACGACAAGTCTAGGTGTTGCGTCAGTGGACAGATATTTCCGGACGGCACTGATGCGCCGCAGTTGACAGTAGCATGACTGACATGTCTGACTGATAAATTTTTGCATGGACAGTATGTTTGTGTCTGGACCTTTTATTTGGAATGAACTTCCTCTTTCGCTTCGTCAGGTCTCCACACTCAGCTCTTTCAAGTCTGGCCAAAACCCACCTCTTCACAAGATAGCCTCCTTTCCCAACCTCTTCCTTGTCTTCAGTTTTAGAGTTATTCATGTGTGTGAACGACTGGTGTGAAAGAGCTTAGATTTGTCTCTGCACAAGATCGAGCGCTATATAAATACCATTATTATTATTATTACTACATAGCTGTGCTGTCATTCATTTTTTTTCTGGTTGATTTTTGGGTTACCCTGTGAAATGCTACACTGTCAATGCTGTAACTGGCTTAGTTTGTAGTTTACTCTGTAAACCGCTGCTCGTCATGATCATCTTCTGGTGATATGTAGGCAAACCGACAAACTGCTATGTGGGCCATGGAATTTTTTAAAAATTAGTTGGCTACCAAAGTACAGCAGTGTTATGTTTATGTTTTGTTAAATTTGTAGGTTACCCTATGTAATGCTGCGCTATAATCATCTTCTTTTGGTTAATTCATTGGTTATTTTGTGTGTTGCTGTAGTGCCATTTGTTTTCTTCCGGGTGATATGATTATAACATTTTAATTTTACTATCAGCCAAGGAGGTTTCAAAACAAAACGATATTTTTAAAATGTAGATGACTGACTGACTGAATCATGTATAAGTGAACAAATAATAGATAAAACACTTACAAACAGACAACCCCCCCTACATTTTTCTTGGGCGCGTGACACAATGTGCACAATATGTATGAAACAGGTGATTATGACATGATCTCATGATATAATGGCCCATTTGATGATAAAAAAAAATGAATCAGCTAAGTCCTAGAATGTAAGAAATATTTTCTTCAGCAACATTCATGGATGAATAAATTACATCTTATGGATATGAGGTAATTTTCTTATTTCAAAGATGACTGGAAAAAAACAACAAAATAACAAGCACACACATCCACAAAAAAAAAAAAAACAAAAAACAAAAACCACTCAGTTCTCTCTCTCTCTCTCTCTCACCAGATTAATTGATTGCAGATGGCAAGAATGGAATGCTCATGTGCAAGAAAGTGATAGATTTCATGTGTATTATCAGATCAACTCTTTACATTGTGTCCCAGCGTATTTATCCATGAATTTGGCAAAACATTCAAAATATGTCATGACAAGATTTAGGTTTGGGCTTTCAGATAATGCAATTCATCATTTTCCATACACACAGCATAGTGATCATGATCTTATTTGTCCATTGTGCACAAATGCAGAAGAAAACGAATTACATTTCATGTTTTGTTGTCCAAAGTTATGTGAACTAAGGTATAACTTCATACCCCAGAAATATTACTCTCAGCCTTCTATGTTTTAAACTAGTTTTGCTTATGACGTCACGTCGTGAAGAAGAAGTCAAACAGTTTGCAACTTATCTATACAAAGCATTGAAAATCCGGTCATTTAGTTGTTCCTGATTATCAATCTAGGTATTGTTTTGTTTTATTGTATCATATACTGTGTGTCATAATGTTTTCAAAATAAGTTTACACACCACCCCTTCATAAGGAGCTAAGGCCTTTTTTGAATAAACCATCCGAATCCAAATCTCTCTCTCTCTCTCTCACGCACACACACACACACACACACACACACACACACACACATGCACAAAAAAAAAGAAAGTCAGTAAGAGAGAGAGATACATTCATGTCAGTGTTTGGAATTAAAAAAAAAAATTCAGTACCACAACCAAGCGCTCACAATTACTCTGCAGCAAGTTAAAAGACAAAAATAGCACCAGCCAATTAAAAAACAACAACTAAAAATCAATTACTAACCACCAAAGCACATGCACTCATACACCACCACATCAAACATGCAAAAAACAAGAACAAAAAAGAAAAAAAAAAAGAAAAAAAAAGAAGCCCCAAACCAAAAGAAGAATTATTTCAATGTAGGGTCAGCGATGGCTTGCTTGGGGTCACAGGTGAAGGACACGGTGATGGCATATCGCACGCCCTCGGTCAGACGCTCGACAAAATGGGGATTTTCTGATCCTGACGTGAAGAACGACACACGGCCTGCAAGCCAAAATGTTAACGCACACATTAACTGTCTTTTTTGTGTTCTAGTTTCTTAGAGTAGCACAAAGAAACAAATACACCCATGCCCCCAAACAAAACTCCCTCGCTCTCCCCCATATCTCTCTCCCTCTAAGCAAATGTTGATTGCCTGATAACAGCACAACAAAGTCAGTCATACAATGACTCTTGCATTGCAGATATATTCTCTCAAATAAAGAGGTGTGTGTGTGTGTGTGTGTGTGTGTGTGTGTGTGTGTGTGTGTGTGTGTGTGTGTGTGTGTGAGTGTATGTGATTGTGTGTGTGTGTGTGTGTGCGTGTGTACATGTGAGTGCATGTGTGCTGTATGTGCATGTGTGCGTGCATGCGTGTGTGTGTGTGTTGTTTGTGAATGAGTGCTGCACACATATCTCACACATGTTTAATGCCTGCAAATGCATGGATACATATATGCACTTATCAAACTGCATCATGCTACACAAGGCGTGATATGGCTCATTCTAAAAGGCCTTTAACACATCTTTGCACAAAACACAATAGTCGTAACCGTAATATGTGATTTTCAGCGTGTTTGACAGAACAGAAAGGAGTAAAATCACAGTCCGGAAAAGCAAAAAACAAAAAAACAAAACAAAAAGAAACCCCCAAAAGCCACAAAAAACCCAAAGTGAAGCAAAGGTGATCACCTAGCCTGGGCTCCACAGTTCTATTCTTGCCATCCTCGTCCATGAATACAAAGCGTCCCCCTTGAAAATCTTGAGCGTAGGTGGTCAGGTACAACAAAGATGTGTAGTGAAAAGACCCGTACGTTTCCTGCAAAAATGCACTTGAAACAAAGGAGTGTTGAAAAAACAACACAAAAGAAACCCCAAACACCACACACACACAAAAAAAACCAACCAACCCCACACATAATGTGAAATCTAAAACCTGTTTATAAAACTGAATCTTGTCAACCAAATGACCCTGCACGTGGACAAATGTGTGGAAAATACGTATTACCTCTGTTGCATCCTATCACCTATTTTGGCATTCTTGTGCTCACATGTACATGCACACGTTAATACAAGCACACAAACATACACAAATACAGTCATCCCGTCACACACGTGTACACACACACACACACACACTACACAAACACACACATACACAGATACAGAAACACACAGATCATAATTGTAACTTAAGACAAGTGGTCAGTAATATCTATGGTAATTATATATGCTAATCAAATTGTGCTGGACAATCCTGCGTGCATTATGCATGAACAGATGAGAATGTGTGTGTGTGTGTGTGTGTGGGTGTGGGTGTGGGTGTGTATGTGAACTTTAATTAATAGCAGAATATTAGTGCTGAAGATCCTTTTCTTTTCATAAAATAACTGACGTTTTATACTGAATTTCTGCAGATGCCTCTCTCTTTAAAATGTTGTTTTTAAAGTATGATGTTAAAGATTCATTTGTTAACATTGCAGCAGCAGTGACTAAAGACAGTTTTCACGTTTTAAACTGGACAAGGAGGACTTATTGTTAAACCTGCATCACACAAAACATCGTCAAATGATCAGTGGATAACAACAGCAGATGTTTTGTGGTGCCACAATCTAGTACTGAACAATACAGAAACAACAACACCAATGAAGTGGATCAATCTCTTTGTGAAGTCAGCTGGTTTCAGGCGGATGGCCCAGAGCCAACACCACTAGTCCTACTCCTGTGTGCAACCCTTCCTCCCACCCCGCATTGCAGTTACGGTCAATCTTGGCTTCAACAACATATTCAGAAAGGAAATTTTCTATCTAAAATTACGTTTAAATAACATACTTACCGTGACCCAACTAGTGCAGACTGCGGCAGGGGTCTGACATTCGTGTCCTGTGCAAACTACTATCCGCCTATGCGGAGAAGATGAGAGAACTACGGCCGATAACCTCCCGGAAGTAGGTAACGTCCCCTTTGTCCCCCTGGCTAGCGCCCTCTTTTGACGGCAGCCATTCAGAATTATATTTTCAGTTTCAGTTTCTCAAGGAGAAGTCACTGCATTCGGACAAATCCATATACGCTACACCACCATCTGTTAGGCAGATGCCTGACCAGCAGCATAACCCAACGTGCCCAGTAAGGTTTTGAGTGCATGCATTTATATTTGTGTACCTATCACAGTGGATTTCTTCTCTAGAATTTTGTCAGAGGACAACACTCTTGTTGCCATGGGTTCTCTTCCGGTGTGCCAAATGCATTTACAGTCAATCTTGGCTTCAGCAACACACTCATTCAGAATTAGATTTTCGGTTTCAGTTTTCAGTTTCTCAAGGAGGCGTCACTGCGTTCTGACAAATCCATACACGCCATATCAAATCATGGAGTCCAGCTATGGCGTGAGTGCCTTTTCCTGTTTCTCATCTCCATCGTCTTACCTTATCGACATGCTTGTGCCAGTACTCATCATGGATGGTGTGGGGAGGGGTGGTGTCCATGCGTGAGAAGAAGGTAGGTTTGGTCAGGAACAGCTTGCCCACAGGTATCTCAAACTCCTCCGCTATGGCTCTGTGGATGTGGTCCTTCACTTTCCTGAAAGATGGCCAGCATGGTAAGTTTTGGAAGATGGTGTGGTATTAAAAAAAAATTTTCTTTTGATTGATACGGCCAGTTATTTTGGTTGATTCAGAGTATGTCTTATCTGGGTCAGTTCAATGAATGTGTGTGTATTGAGTGTATATGTACATATGACAAACTGAATTAAGGACAGACAAAGAAATAAAACAACATGAACAACACCACAAAGTACAAGAAAACATCCCCCAACAAATGTAGCAACATCTAGGCACAATGATATCTAGTGAAATGCTCCGTGTGTACTCACCTATATACCTTGAAATCCTCTTCAGAAAATGGGGACTCAGCAATTCTGAAAACAAACATTAACACATCCCGTTATAATCTGAATATATTATAGTGTGCAAGCAATAACCCCCCCCCTCACACACACACACACCCCACCCCCCTCACAAATTGACACGAAGTAGAATAATCATGAAAGAAACACATAAATTTCCTGCACAGTTTGATCCAGTATTTCCCCATACTATCTTAAAAAAAAAAAAGAAAAAAAGAAAAGAAAAAAAGATAGATAGACAGATAAATAGATAGATGAAGAAAGACTCTGAAATAAAGCAGAGAGCTGATGAGATTTATTGGAATCAAGCATGCAGTAGATTAACTGTTATTTTTCATGTGAGTCAAACAACACTATCCCACCCCCCATCCCCACCCCCATCCCCTTTTTGTACAAAAGATATTGTTCCACAGCAGCTGATGTCATGGCCACCAAGCCATTGTGGGAAGCCAGACACCTTGGGTCTGAAAAAAAAGGCAAGATATCCCCCCCCACCCCCCACCCCGCATCCCCCCCCTCCACACACACACACACTCAACACACACATACATACACAAACTCAGCAATTGACAGAGAAGACAAAATGAAAGGGAGATTACTTATAAATGTTGACAAAACTGTCTCCCATGGACAAGGCACCGGAATGTAGGTCCAAAATGGAAGCCTGGAGCAAAAAACAAAACAAAACACAAACCCCCAAAATACAAAAACCAACCAATAGTGAACGCCTAGCAAAATGATAAAGTATTTGAAATGACTTCTGTCAGTAACCATTCTGTCAACAATTATACTTTTCACCATCTACTTCATATTTTTTTCTGTTTCCACTTACCCAGCAACTAGCTTCTTTACATACTTTCTAATTCCACTTACACTTTTACTAGGTATTTAACATTCTTTCCATCTTTCCGTCTCCATTCATGCACACATGTTTTGGGCTTACTCCCATATTCTACTTATTCAATGTATACAATTATTTTCTCTAACAAATAACCAGCATTTGATTATTTAGCAAACAGTTAAATGGGCTTCTAGTCTTATAAATGGATCAAGAAAGAATGAAATTAGCATAAAAAAAGACTGAACTCTGAATTATGAACGAAAAATGGACAATACCTATGGCTACTCTTTGACAGACTGTCACAACCCATAAGGGGTTGCCCATGAACCCCCCGCAACTTCCCAGACTAACTAACACCCCGACAACACAAAACACAGAGACATAGATAATTCAGCTCAATTCTTTACTATTGTTGGACTTGGAATACCCTGGTCCAGACACACAAATTTAAACAATTAACTATAGCAACACTCTCCTTTAGTTACACCATAGCAGCATGACCACGACAGAGTAGGCCCTAGTAACGGCAGCACAGATCTGCGTGAAAAAAATGTCAGTTCACTTAAACCAAACTCAAACTCCCCCGTTGAAGGCCAGCATCACTGAACTGGCTTTAGTTGTATGCCTGCAGAATCGGAGAGGGTGGAACGGGATGAGGGACTGTGGGTGAGGACGATGGAAAATATGGGGGTCGGGGAAAGAGGTGGGTGTGAGGGAGTTTGGAACAGACAGGGATGAAGTGGAATGATGACCACTGAAAAGGCGAATCCTGGAGTCCCGTCGGGGTGGCAGTCAGGGGGAACCCACAGGAATAAGTCACAGGGAACAAATCTGTAACAAGACTCCCATATCTCTGTAGACTATGCTCTAACACGTTATGAGAGAGTACCCCTCCCCCTCCCTTTCCTTAAGCAATACACATTACGCTAAGTAGGCGAGTAAGTGGATATTGATGCAGTCGCTTCCACACCAAAAAAACTACCAATGCCAAATATACATGAACTGTTATGGTTTCTCCAATAAAGAGTTACGCCACACATAAACTGAAAAAGTCATTACAAGTAACCCTAAATGACAGTCAATATTTATCTTACTGGTTTCTCCAGAAACAAAACCCAAATAGGCAATATTAAATCTCCGTGTCACGATACAAAAATGTTTTGGAAAATCTACACAGTTTTCATTGTAAAGAAAATAAGTTTGAGACAATAACTCGAGCTGAATACATGTCAAAATAACACACTTAACACAACCTTTTATTAATTCCCCCCAAAATATCTAGAAATAAAAGACTATTGAATTTAAAAGATTTCCATTAAAACAATCCCAAAATGCCAACAAATGTCACAAGTTACAACACTAACACCACGAGGACAAACTATACAACTCCCCCCTCACCTGTCACCAGGAATCAAGCATACCACTGGTCCAGGAGAGAACACAGAACACAGACCCACACAGAGGCAGAAGGGGGTCACACAAGAATCGAACCCCACGACTGTCCAAGAGGGCACCCAACAGCTCGCATGCTGGCTCGGCGACCCTTCTCTTTCCAAAGCTCGGCACAAAAGGCAAAGCAAAACCCTTCCTTCAAAACGACGTTAACTCCAAACTCATCTCAAGAGTTCAGAGCGAGAAGGACTAAGGACATGTCAGACACACATCACAACAGATTCACGTGCTTCAGTTCGGAACAGAACTGAGCACACAAGAGAACAATAGAGCAAAATGGGGGAGAGAGAAGGAGGGAGAAATGGAGAGGGGAAGGGGAGAGGAGGGGAGAGGAGGGGAAGGGAGACAAACACACGCACAAATGAATGCCACGAGCCGTGACAAAGACAATGGCATACATTTCAAACCCGTTATGAATTATGCACTTAGTTTTGATTTTTAAGGGGCAACCACACTTATTCCTTATTCAATATTTCTCCTCTCTTCATCTCACTCATTTTCTTTTAAAATTTTTAAAAAAACAAACAAAAAACCAAAAAAACACTCATTTTCCTAAAAAAGAAAAGAAAAGAAAAGAAAACAAAACACACACACACACACAGAGAAAAACAGAGATGTATTGGAAATCATGTTTTCTGATCTTTAACACAATTCAAGCAGATACATCTTCCAATCAAGTGCTCCAAAATGGTGATTCTGCAGTATCCTGCATCTGTAAAATCAAACCCACTTGACCAGAAGAACCCTGAGTGAGCATGGTAACAGAACAACTGTAAAGAAATCATTTTAGTGAAAAAGACTTTTCCTCTGTATTCATTTAACCTGGTCTGATTTTTGAAAGATACTCACCCCTCCTCTGGATCCACCGAGAGACAAACCTCTTTTTGCCACCCTGGAAGCAGACAGCATCACACAAGTCTGTTGATATGGAAACGACCACTTCCTGATCAACACACTACAGCATCAGACATACAAATGTGTGCACACATCCACACATACATACACACTAATGTGCACATACACACATACAGATATACAAATGTGTGTATGCACACCCACATGCACATACACAAATACATAAATGGACACACCCACACCCACAGGCACACACACACAGACACACAATGTGCACAGACACAGACACAGAGACAGACAGACACACACACACACAAATGTGTGCACACACACCCATTTAGACAAATGTACACTTACCCACATGCTCACACACCCCACAGGAACACATACAGACACAGAAATGGCACACAGACAGACAGACAAACACACAGACACAAAAGTGTGCTCACAAACACACACAGATACCAAATTCACCCAGCTAGCCAACTGCTCTGTGCTGAGCTCTCCAGTGCCAGTCTACAGTATACCAAAATTGATCACAAACAGTATACTGCACCCAGTAAGCAAAACATATCCCTGCGGCTGATGGTGTGACATACCGAAGTAAGTATTCAGCATCTTCTTGAGATACCAGGCTGTCTGTCACTGCTCTGCCACATTGTTTGGGCTTGCATTCTAAAAAAAGAAATTTAACTGTGTACAAAGACAACATCATACTGTTGACAGAAAGAAGATGTTGCAAAATTGAACTCCTTTCCTGCTCACTGAAAATAGATGACAAAAAACTGAATGCCTTTAAAAGTAATTTCATTAAGCTACAAAGTTGAAGATTAAACCTTTTTCTAAATCAACAAAAATAGTAGATTCATATTGATAATTAAACTGGGGTGTCCATCTGAAGAACGAGATGTTAATAACTGCTGACAGAAAAAACACACCAAACAACTGAATTTAACTTTTTCAACATTTTAACATGCATGTCAACAGAGTATAATCATTTCCTATATAATTTTCCCCTGTCCACCAAAGTTTAAAAACAACAACAGATGACTGACAATGTGTAAACGTGAGAACACACACAGGTGAGTCAAAAGCTCAACCACATGAGCATGCACACAGTACGCGCATATATTTGACTTTCATACATAATAATTATTGACAGTGTGCAACACTGCAAGTGTGCATATTTCTTCACATTGGTTTATTGTATTTTGTTTTAGTAAACAAACAATGAATGAGTGACAAGAAGAAAACTCACTTGCACAAGCTTACACACACACACACACACACACACACATACATACATTCACAAACATACACACACACACACACACTCACTCCCTCTCTTTCTCTCTCTCTCTCTGTGTATCTCTCACACCTTAAACACACATATATGCACAGACACAAAAGACACACACAAATCCACACACACACACACACCTTACCTGTAAACTGTTCATCCTTGTAATCAGCTGAACAAGGCACAGAAAACCTCAGTTTATCATGTGTTACCTGTGCACTGGCCAACGTCACCTCTGTGTCAGTAAACAGGGATGTCAGTGGGGAACGGAACACGTAGAAAGACAGCATGACAATCATAGTGCTCACTGCCAGGCTGGTTTTGCCCATCAGTGATTTATTACCCATTGATGATGTCTTGTCCCCATTTTTCACTCTGACAGATTAAAAAAAAAAAAAAAAAAAAAGAAGTTGAAACAGGAATCGCAAGAATATCTTTACATTTTTTCTTTTTTTTCAAATTTCACCCACATTTCACCCTCATTTGCCCAGTTTCCCTCAACCCTCCATTCATTCACATCTCCCACCCCTTCTAACCGATAATACTCAAATGTATTCATAAATACTTTAACAAAATGTCTTCAATCACTGATATGTGTGACGGGACATTAAACAAAATTCCTCCTTTTTCACATCAACAAAACTTTCTTTTTCTTTGTTCACCACACTAATCTTTTCTAGACTTCTTGGATAAAAGATTACTATGGGTATTTTCTTTAAAAAATGTTATTATATAGAAAAGGAAGAAGATAATAAAGTTCTATGAGTTCTGACATTCTAAACAAGTTTATACAAAAGAATAAGAATTAAAATCTTGATTATATCATGTAGATTTGGTTATAAAAATTTTCTTTGGTGGATTATTCAGATTTGTACATTCAGTTCTAGTTCAGAATAAAAAATGGTATTAATGGTCTGAGTTTCTGCTTGAAAAAAAAGTCTGTAAGAAAACAAAAAATAAACAACAAAAACAATCAAACAAAAAAAAAAAACCCAAAAAAAACACCAGGAGATATTTACTTTACCTTTTATTATCAGCCTGTTTCCCTTTTTCTTTTGTAGTTGTCTCTGCTTTGGCCTGGTGAAGTAAACACACACACACACACACACACACATACATGTATACACACATACATTGATCTATTTTCATTATCTCCAGCCATCCACCAATTATCAACTGTTTGCTTTCGTTCCTTTCATATCAATTTATTTGTCTATTATACTCATTTTTAATACCTTTATTTGTTCATCTATTTCTTTTGATTCCTTTGATGAAATATAATGTTAGTGTTATGTTCATCACTTAGCTTTCTTCTCAGTGACTGTGACTGATTGAGTCAGTGTGTGTGTGTGTGTGTGACAGGGACTTAGACAGAGACAGAGACAGACTGACAGACAGAGACAGAGACAGAGACAGAGTGTGTGTGTGTGTGTGTGTGTGTGTGTGTGTCACAGTGTGTGTGCACACGTGCATGCCTGTAAATTGATGTACCTGCTGAATTAGCAGGTTTGTGGGCACCCCCTGCCCCTCAGTATATATACAAATGCGTTTTGTATATGAGTGCATTATCATGATGATTCTATTTTAAAGATAATTTATAAAATTTCACAGCACAATGAAGTAATCTGACCTCCCCAATTACACCCATAAAGTTATAACTGAAAAAATCTAAAAATTGATGTTAAGAAATTCGTCGTTTCACTGTTGTTTATGGTAATCATTTTCGTGTGACATATTACTGTCATTCTTGTGTTTTCAACATCAAGTTACACATGGCCAATGGAAGTCTGCAGTGGACCGTAACAAATGGCGCGCTGCTGTGCACAAAGGCGCCAAGTTGTGCGAGGCCAACAGGACTGCTGCAGCTGTTCAGAAGAGGCAGGCCAGAAAGTCACGGGCAAACAAGCTCCCTGACAGTGATATGCCTGTCTTTGTCTGCCCCAACTGTCAGCGAACATTTCGTGCGCAGATTGGACTATTCAGCCATCTGCGCACTCACAGATAGACTCATGAGCATCCTTCCCCCCACCCCACCACCACCCTCCCCCCATCCCCCATCTGGATGACAACGATGGTCATCATCGATCTCGATGGACACACCACCACACATGGCCAATGGAAGTGCGACACGTGGGTTCACACTTGACTTGACTTGACTAGACGACGGTTTAGGCCTCTCCCGAGGTCTGTTCGTGTTCCTAAAGAACTATTACTGAAATAGTAGTTCAGACTGCAAGCGTCGGTCAAAATCCCCGAAAGCCCATCAAATGCATGACACAGCGCCTCCGCATATTATGAAAAATAATTACAATAAAATAAGATTTATACATGCGGCACAGAATCGTTTGAAAACCAAAACTTCTGTTATTGTTTCTTTGTCTTACCTGTTTTGCTTTGGACGATGCCATGTTCCAGCTTTTCGGTGAGTGATTTCCCCTCGCCGCCAAGCAGACGACGTAAGGTTTTAGCAGACGATGGCGAAAAAACAAGTTTTTAGATTTGTAAACACGAAAGCAACTAAAACACACGATGATCACAGGGTTTGCTATATAATTCAACTCTCTATTGGCAATAAAATTAACATATTTCGTCTTGTGTCGAGAAATGAGAAAAACAAATGTTTGAAAAGTTACCTGCGACTCGAACAGAACCAGCCACTTGTAATACTAGTACCGCACCATACTTTCAAAATGACTGAATAAGATGTTAGATGATAGTACTAAATGGTATTGTTGCTCAAATATATATGCTATGACTTTATCAATTACTAAATTACTGAAAATAAACATACCATATTAACTATTTTAACATCGAGACTGCGGAGCTACTATCATCTCTAGAGCAACTAGCAACAGGATCAACAAAATGGAGTAAAACAGCGGAACCACTGAAAGCTTGACGATAGACAACAGCATGGAGGATATATTTGGCTTGGGATCAAGACGATCCATGAAGGATCGGTTTCTTGGTGCTGAAGATTCTGGGTATGTGTCCATTTTTTGGTCTGTGGTTTGGGTGATTACATAGGAAAATGCCAGTCAATATACAGTAATTTGAGTAAATATCAGGTAATCGATGGACCTCGCAGAACCGTAGCACGGTAAAACCTCCAAAGATTGAACTGACAGAACTGTATGATGTGGAGATTCAGCATATTTATGTAAAAAATAATATAAAACTCGTGCACGTTTTTAAACATTGGATTCGAATGTTTGTGCTTCATTGCGGACAAACGTAGGATGCCAAGAAGACTGGATTGGCAAGATAAACAGGATTATTATTTTATGAGGAAACATGGTAAACATGCAAGAGTTAGCAGGAAAACAGAAAAAGATTTAGGAGTCAACATAGATAGCGAGTTGAAGTTTTCAAAGCACTTAGAAATCCAAGTGAAAAAGCAAATACAAATTTGGGTCTTCTTCGGAGATCATATCAGTATACCTTGATGCTTATACCATGAGACTTGTTTACTGCCTTTGTAAGGCTTCATCTAGAATATCCTAACTGTGTTTGGAGCTCACAACTAGAAAATGACAACAACAGCAACAAAGAAAAAAGGGGAAAAAGTGTCTTAAGAAGAGCTACAAAATGTGCATGGGGACTACAAGATAAAGAGAATGAAGAAAAACTGAAAATCCTGAAACTGCATAACATGCATTATAGAAGAGATCATAGTGATCTAATTGAGGTATTCAAATTCAAACAATGTGTACTGTAAAACTAGATTGTGTCACCATTTCTTCTGAAATAGCTTTGAGGAAACATGGAATAAACAGGACTCTTATATGGTGAATACTTCAAAGTTGAATTTTGAATTATATACACATGTGTGTGATGTTAAACATAATGTGTATGTAAATATCCATGCTGACAAGAGATAAACATGCAGGAGACGGGACTGTGCACAGATAGGCTGCACATTAAATGATATCTATAAGCATACACATGATAAAATGTCAACACCAATTAATGCACACAAATGTGCATACAAATAAGCATGTACACATTTATACACCTGCACACACATGAATGCATGTTTGCACTTGCAATACACACACATACATGCTCACACACACACACACACAACACAACACAACACAACACAACACAACACAACACAACACAACACACACACACACACACACACACACACACACACACACACACACACACACAAACAAACATGTGTGCAAGTGCACACCCCGTCCTCCTCCCCCAAACAACCACATCCACACACACACACACACAACCACACACACGCGTGTGCGCATGCGCAAGTGCACTTATAAAGTACAATCACACACCTGCATGGTTGCATACAGAAATGGTAAACATTTATGGCATATATTTAATATTTCCAATGCAGATAGCAAGCATTATTTGATTAGTATTAATTAAAAATATGAGTGAATTGATATATGTCATTATATTTGTCCAAACAGAGAAGAAAAAGAAAAAGCTGACTTGCAAGAAAGAGAGAAAGGGGAAGATGAAGAGGAGGAAAGAGATGAGGAGGAGGAAGAGGAGGATGAAGAAGAGGACGATGACATCGATCTGGATGAAATTCTTGGGTAAGTTAACATACTTTTAACTTCAGTTATTTTTAGTTCCTGATTAAAGTTGATACAATATTGGCTACAATTTTCAGATATGTTTGGCATATGTGTTTGTAACTGCAGAAATAACAGTATTTAAATGATTTTCTGTATGCATTCTTGAATACTTGTTGAAACAACAAGCTCTTTTGTTATTGAAAAACATTTTACCTTTGCAGGTTTACATTGCACCACAAGACCCACAAGCAACTGTCTGTCATGTAGAATCTGAATGATAGAGATTTTTTTATTTAGGGGGGATGTTTAGGGGCAGGGTGTGTGTGTGTGTGTGTGTGTGTGTGTGTGTGTGTGTGGAGGGGTGGGGGGTGGGGGGGGGGGTGGGGGGGGCTATCCTCTTCTTTTCCTATCAGTATAATTTTTTAAATATCCATTTATAGTACATGCAACCAATTCACACGGCAAGACATGACATCATTTGTGCAGGTTATTTGATTGAATAGCATGTGTATTGCTTTCCTTATAGCACATTTATTGTTTTCCTTGCAATTATTTTATTCACTTAATTTATGTATTGCAGTGACGCTGACAGAGAGCGAGGGTGGCAGGATGTGCGTGTGAAAAATGCCAGGCCCCCTCATCCTCTGACTGTCACCCATGTCAACCAGACACTGGATCTGCAGGTAAACATATTTATTCTGTTACATATTTATCATTAACCCTTTCGCTGCCAGGGAAATAAGATTTAAGTGAAATCTATTTGCCAGGGTTTTTTCACAAAAAACGGGTATAAATTTTCAAAAAATTCTGTGCTCTTTGTTATTGGAGAAAGACCCATAAAAGTATATATTTTCTGAAAGGTAAATGAATAAAGAATACAAAACACATGCTGTTTTCCCATTTTATATATTTTTAGTGACATGCTGTTGTTTTGAAATCAGTGTTTTGTTTTTTGTCACATTTTCAACTTGTTCATTACAAACATTAGTCAGGTAATTTGCACAAAAACATCATATTTTCTGGACAAATGGATATCTGCAAACACAAAATCATACTAGAACAACCACAATATATATATATATTTTTTTAAGAGATAGATACACAATACATTGTGACTTCTCCAAGTGATACGATGGATGTGAGGCCACGCCCCCTCAGTCTGCACCCCCTTCCTCCTCACCCCTCTCACACGGTCACTTGATTCAGTTGTCATCAGACCGCGTTGGCTGCGTGCCAAGAATATCGCTCTGCTGCTAATTCGGTCATCTGTCGTCTGCTAACATCTGTACAGCCGGTATCACTCACTGACAGTCGCATCTTGGCCACTCTCTTGATTACTCCCTTTATTTTCTATCAGATCGTCCTATAAATGTTCATCACTATCTTCTTCGAATTTACGCTTCAATTCCTTCTGAGCATCAGCTAAAGAAAGAAATCTTGGTTGATTTAGTTCGTCACGATCGCATGTCTTGAGCACGGCGTCAGTCCGACATTTTGTTGAGCGAGCGAGGAGAGAAGTCAGGCAAACACTTGGACAGTGACCCAACCATAACGTTCAAATAAAGGACTGCTTCATGACGTAGATGGGGTTTCTAGCTATGAATAGAATCTAGAGAGATTCCCCAGGCTAAAGCTACCACTATTTTTGCCAATGAAGTGAATGCAAACCAGGGAAAAGTCAGAATATTTCGATGACGAGTTATCTCGTCATGCAGGCAGCGAAGCATACATGCTTGCCATGACGAGTTATCTCGTCATGCAGGCAGCCTAGGGGTTAATATGGAGTTTTACATGCTAAGACCATGTCTGTGACAAGGGGCTGTCAATAACAAGTTGAGAACCTAATGCCACAAAGGAAAGAGAAGAGGCTGTGGATTATACTACAAGGCTAATGCCCAGAAATGGTATTACATACAAATTAAAGCAAGCAGGAGGCAATTCTTGGCAAAGGGGATGCATGTGTCTGTGTTTTCATATTACAAGGTTTATGTTTGTGTGTCATTCTGGTATATTTTGATGCTGTATAAATTTTCTTAGGTCCAGATACTGTGGCGTATTGGAAGTGGTGTGTTATGTGTACATGTGCATGCATGCATGTTTGTGCATGCTTTTGTGTTTGTGTGCATGCATCTGTGTGTGTGTGTGTGTGTGTGTGTGTGTGTGCACATGTTTAGTGTTTGTGTGTATGTACATAAGTGTGTACATGGGTAAAAATATTCACAAAAATACAATGTGTGCTTGATGAGATAAATAAGGTAAAAAAAAAACAACAACAACAAAACATAATTTGGAGAATGGATCTGAAATATTTCATTTTTCAACAAACATTGCTTTAAAAAAAACAAACCATGTAAGCAGGTTTCAAAAATAAAGACATCTTTTGACATTGACTATGACTTGTAGCTCTTAGACACATTCCGCTATTGCTAGAATGTATGTAACTTCATAAATCTTCTGCATCATAATTATGTGTCCCACAGAGACTGCAGCAGTCCATGTCATCAGTGAAGGCGGAGGACCAGAGCTCGGAGGAATGGCTGGAGAGCCACAGCGTGGAGCACCTTCGCCTGACCCTGCAGGACCTGGTGGACAAGGGCAAGATTGGAAAGTGAGTGCTGCCTCCTGCCTGTCTGATGGGGCACAGGGTTCAAGTCTGTTTCTTCATTATGTACGAGGGTAACAGATGAGAAAGAGACTTTTTTTTTTTTTTTTCAACATCCAGCCCCGTATTGAGAGAAAGACGCGGGTATTGTGGGAGATTGTTGTATTGTGTTGAGTGGAAGAGAGAGAGTGGAGAGTGAGAAAGGGGGAAAATGGAATGTGTGTGTGTGTGTGTGTGTGTGTGAGTGCGTGCACGCGCGTGTGCATGGACATGCGTGCATATGTGTGTGTCTGTGTGTGTGTGTGTGTGTGTCTGTGTGTGTTGTTAGTGGTTGTGGAGGTGGTTGTGTGTGTACTTGTGTTATATGTATATGTGTGGATTTCTGTATATGACAAGCTTCATTTTGTTTGTTGATATCTGTGTGTGTGTGTGTGTGTGTGTGTGTGTGTGTGTGTGTAGATATATATATATATTGATTTTGATTATGTATTGACAGGTTGAGTCCTGACCAACAAACAGGCAAAGTAACCCAGCACATCCAGTTTGATGCT
The DNA here is from genome assembly GCF_041734735.1 of Babylonia areolata. Classification (NCBI taxonomy): domain Eukaryota; kingdom Metazoa; phylum Mollusca; class Gastropoda; order Neogastropoda; family Buccinidae; genus Babylonia; species Babylonia areolata. The sequence goes on along the minus strand of NC_134893.1, from coordinate 15,590,307 downwards.
TTCGATGTCAATGAGTTCGAGTACAAGATCAACATGTGAGTGTCCCATAAAGATAGGTCTTAATCAAACATTTTCTCTCAAATGATTGAGTTTACTGGTTTGTTTGTTGGGTGGAAATACTAATCATTGTTTGGGTAGTGCTTTTTCCAGTGATTTCCCTCTTTTTTTTTCTCAGTCTTATATGCATTTGTTTGTCTTGAAACCCATTTGGTCATACTGATACAGGTTTAAATCCAGTGGGTTTTTTAATAGTTTTTTTTTTTTGTTTTGTTTTTGGTTTTTTTAATCTGTTGTGATGGTTGTGTTGTAAAGAATTTTGACTTTAAATTCAATATTTCTGAATTAGACCTTCCTGAGAACTGCATTTTGCATGCTGTGGTATTTTTCATGGGTTAAAAGAATTATTTTATTATTTGATGTTGTATTTTCTTCTTTTTTATGTCTATTGTAAACAACTTAACAATACAGAAAGGATTAGTATGATTATAGATATAAGTCACATCGACAAAGTAGCCTACATTTGAAGTTTTTAAGTATGAGTGTAGAAGATTTACATGGGCCTGTGTGTTAGTTCATATATGCAGTGTACATAACCTTCATATTAACTGTTATTTTTCAGGGCCATTGAAATGTACACCAAGAGAATCAAATGGCTTCTGCAAGGCAGCAAGAGGGTAAGGAGTATGTGTGTGCATGTGTGTGTGTGTTTGTGTGTGTGTGTGTGTGTGTGTGTGTGTGTGTACTGTCATGTGGTGTAGCCTACTTTGCTGAACAAAAGTAATGCAGTCCCGTCAACAAGAAAAATCCAAATAAAGATTGATGACTGACATACATGTGTGTATGCAAGTATGCATTTGTACATGCATTACTTGCTTGCCTGTGAGAATGTGTGTGTGTGTGTGTGTGTGTGTGTGTGTGTGTGTGCGCGCGCGCGCGCATGCATGCATGTATGTGTGCATAGTGCAGGATTATGTGTACCACAGATGCCCCCTCTCCACCTGTGTTCTCTGCCA
>NC_134893.1:15566794-15581794 GCF_041734735.1 Babylonia areolata | reverse complement strand
TTGGTTTAGTTTCAGTTTTCCAAGAGGTGTCAAAGCATATAGATTGATCCATATACACTGTAGGACATCTGCTTTATAGATAAAAAATGGGAGGAAGTGGGAATGAAGTTAAGGCAGATGCGTGGACTCCATGTGCTGGTCAGCCTTTATGGTCTACCAGACTTACAGAATTTGCATACATATATATTGAAAGTGGATCAAGGAGTTTTATGAGTTTTTGTCTGTGCATATTGGAAGTCTAAAGAATGTCTGTGTACTTGATGAACATCTTTAATGTTCGGCACCCAGAACAGTTAGGATATTGGACACGATGACCTGCTTATGCTTGAAAAAACAAACAAACCCTTTCCCCTATGCAGTTTAGTCTCAAGATTGTTCATCTGTTAATGACGACACACTCTCAGTGCTGACTGTTGTGGTGTTGCAGAAAGCGATGGTGCAGTTTGCGTGGCATGATGGGTCGACAAAGAACATTCACGTGGACATGACCCAGCTGTTTGAGTACCAGAAGCAGCTGAAGGAGATCGTCAAGCTGTATGAACGGCGGGTGGACTGGTTGGCCAGTGGCAGTCGCCGCATCTTTGGCACTCTGGTGGAGAAAAAGTGAGGGGTGTAGAGACTGCACTTGTTGTCATGTTGGTGTGTTATGCGTGTGTGTCTGTGTGTGTGTGTGTGTGTGTGTGTGTGTGTGTGTGTGTGTGTGTGTGTGTGTGTATTGTGTGTGTGTGTGTGTGTGTGTGTGTGTGTGTGTGTGTGTGTGTGCACATGATCACAAGATTACAAGATCACAAGATAATTTATTGTCCTTAAATGGAGATGCTTGGTGTGGTGGCACACAGTTAAATTCTATATAGTACTAATATAGACATGCATAAGCCATGTATGTGCTCATGTACACATGTGTGTACATGTATAGGTATGAGTGTGTGTGCATGTACATGTGCATCTACATGTCCACATTATCATTATTATTATTATCATTTATTTATCATTATTATTATTTAAAAACATTTGAAAATGATAAAAATGTATATATTTATTTATTTGCCAATATATATTTTTTTGATTTCTTTTTCTCAAGGCCTGACTGAATGCGTTGGGTAATGCTGCTGGCCAGGCATCTGCTTAGCAGATGTGGTGTAGGGTATACAGATTAATCCGAACTTAGTGATGTCTCCTTGAGAAACTGAACTGAACCGAACTGCATGTGCATGTATGTTTGTGTGTGTAGGTATGTGTGCCTTCATTCCTCATGCTATCAGCTTAACTTTGATGTCGCACAGACAGCAGAATGTCCATGGTCAGTGATAGTGTGTGACTGACTGTATGTGTTGTGTTGTGGTGTGGTGTGGTGTGTTGTGGTGTGTTGTGTTGTGTTGTGTTGTGTTGCAGCATCGTGTTACTGGTGGACAACTCTGTGTGACAGTGTGTGACTGACTGTACGTGTTGTGTTGTGTTGTGTTGTGTTGTGTTGTGTTGTGTTGCAGCATCGTGTTGCTGGTGGACAACTCTGTGTGACAGTGTGTGACTGACTGTATGCATTGTGTTGTGTTGTGTTGTGTTGTGTTGTGTTGTGTTGTGTTGCAGCATCGTGTTACTGGTGGACAGCTCTGTGTGACAGTGTGTGACTGACTGTACGTGTTGTGTTGTGTTGTGTTGTGTTGTGTTGTGTTGCAGCATCGTGTTACTGGTGGACAACTCTGTGTGACAGTGTGTGACTGACTGTACGTGTTGTGTTGTGTTGTGTTGTGTTGTGTTGTGTTGTGTTGCAGCATCGTGTTGCTGGTGGACAACTCTGTGTGACAGTGTGTGACTGACTGTATGCATTGTGTTGTGTTGTGTTGTGTTGTGTTGTGTTGTGTTGTGTTGTGTTGCAGCATCGTGTTGCTGGTGGACAACTCTGTGTGACAGTGTGTGACTGACTGTATGTGTTGTGTTGTGTTGTGTTGCAGCATCGTGTTACTGGTGGACAACTCTGTGTGACAGTGTGTGACTGACTGTATGTGTTGTGTTGTGTTGTGTTGTGTTGTGTTGTGTTGTGTTGCAGCATCGTGTTACTGGTGGACAACTCTGTGTGACAGTGTGTGACTGACTGTACGTGTTGTGTTGTGTTGTGTTGTGTTGTGTTGTGTTGTGTTGCAGCATCGTGTTGCTGGTGGACAACTCTGTGTGACAATGTGTGACTGACTGTACGTGTTGTGTTGTGTTGTGTTGTGTTGTGTTGTGTTGCAGCATCGTGTTGCTGGTGGACAACTCTGTGTGACAGTGTGTGACTGACTGTACGTGTTGTGTTGTGTTGCATTGTGTCGCATTGTGTTGTGTTGTGTTGCAGCATCGTGTTGCTGGTGGACAACTCTGTGTGACAGTGTGTGACTGACTGTATGTGTTGTATTGTGTTGTGTTGTGTTGCAGCATCGTGTTGCTGGTGGACAACTCTGTGTGACAGTGTGTGACTGACTGTACGTGTTGTGTTGTGTTGTGTTGTGTTGTGTTGTGTTGCAGCATCGTGTTGCTGGTGGACAACTCTGTGTGACAGTGTGTGGCTGACTGTACGTGTTGTGTTGTGTTGTGTTGTGTTGTGTTGTGTTGCAGCATCGTGTTGCTGGTGGACAACTCTGTGTGACAATGTGTGACTGACTGTACGTGTTGTGTTGTGTTGTGTTGTGTTGTGTTGTGTTGCATTGTGTCGCATTGTGTTGTGTTGTGTTGCAGCATCGTGTTGCTGGTGGACAACTCTGTGTGACAATGTGTGACTGACTGTACGTGTTGTGTTGTGTTGCATTGTGTCGCATTGTGTTGTGTTGTGTTGCAGCATCGTGTTGCTGGTGGACAACTCTATGTGACAGTGTGTGACTGATGTACGTTTGTGTTGCAGCATCGTGTTGCTGGTGGACAACTCTATGTGACAGTGTGTGACTGATGTACATTTGTGTTGCAGCATCGTGTTGCTGGTGGACAACTCTATGTGACAGTGTGTGACTGATGTACGTTTGTGTTGCAGCATCGTGTTGCTGGTGGACAACTCTGTGTGACAGTGTGTGACTGATGTACGTTTGTGTTGCAGCATCGTGTTGCTGGTGGACAACTCTGTGTCCAATGTCAACTACCTGGTGCACATCCAGCACTCCATCCGACTGCTGCTGGAACAACAGGTGGCCAACAAAGACTTCTTCAACATCATCTCGTGAGTCTGCTGGTGCTGGGCCTGTGTTAGCCAAGCGGTTATAGCACGTGGATGTCCATCCTGAATGGCCATGGTTCAAACTGAATGGATTTTAGTTAAGTCAAGTCAGATGAGATGATAAACTCAGGTCCCACGTGCAGCATGCTTTTTTAACACAAGTGAAAGAACCCAGACAACGAAAGGGTGTGTTGTCCCTGACAAAATTCCTGTTGAAAAATTCACATTGATAGTGAAACAAATGCACGCGCAGATAGAAATACAACAACAACCAAAAAAAGAAGAAAAAAAACATGGGTGGTGTTGCAAAGCACTCTTTAGGGGAGAGTAGTCTGGATTTCACACAGAGAAATGTGTTTTGACAGAAAGAAATATCACAGTAACAATCATTGTTGATGGTAAAATACAACCTTTGGAACATTTTTTTTTTTACTGTGACTTCAGATTCCATTGCTAAGGTTACTGCATGGGACATCCATTCTGGATGACCATGACTCAAACCCTGAGGATTTCATCAAGTCAGAATGATCTTTTTTGAGGGTAAAATATAAACTTGCAAAGCTTTTTCTCATTCTGACATCAGACAAAAAAAAGTAGAACAAGAACAACAACAAAAAAACAAGAAAAGAGAACAATGCACAGTTTTCTATCCTTATAAATTCTACATTGGATGTAGATTTTCCCAGTCTTCTGTGTCAGCAAACACACTACTTCCTTAACCCATTATGTACGTGTTATGCCAGAGATCAGACACACACATTTAAGACCCACTTTCCATGTCAGTCTTTGATAGGTTAAATGGAAAAACAAACATAAATATGGTAAATATGGTCAAACAAGCAAAAGCCAGTACTTCAAATCAGGACAAGGTATAACTGGTGCAGTGTATGAACACAGAAAAAGGGGGAGGTATGAATGCATTTCTCAGTGCAAATATCAGCTGACATCTGTAGCGACCTCTCACAAGTCCACTGACATATTTGATTGACTCATTGTGTGAGTGCATTATCAGACAGAAACAAATTATGGTTTTTAATACAAATTTTCTGTGAGTTTACAGACAATAATTGAATAAAGCTGCACTTGATCTTATCTTTAACTTTTTCTGACTATATGTTATGGTATTGTATTGTATCTTACCTGACCTTGCATTATTTTACCTCACCTTACATTCTCTCATGTCACCTCGTCTCACTTTATCTTATCTTGTTTAAAATGTTTGTTTAGCTCAGTCTACATTGTGCTTGATGTTGTGCTGTGTGAAGGCTTGATATGTAAGACTGAAATGTGTGCATTGTTCAGATTTTAAATGGTTAATCATTTTCCTTTTCCTTGACCCACTTTGCTTTTGGGGAGGTTGGGAGGAGGGGGGGTGAGGGGAATAAAGAATGGAAGTAAGTTGTACATTGCTGACATGATGAGCATTGGGTGTCAGTAGGGCATACATGACTATGTATCTGTGAATTGCAAACACACCCTGTGCACAGGTTTGGTGGCAAGGCGGTGGCTTGGAAGCCCACAATGGTTCGACCAACACCAGAAAACTTGCAGGAAGCCTGGAAGTGAGTGGTTCAGCTTTTGTTTTGTTGCTCTGTTGTTGTTGTTGTTGTGCTGTGGCTGTGATGTTTGTATATCATACAGAAGCAGTGCTCTACCTGTGAGGTTTGAGCTGACCAAGGAATGCACAGTGACATCAATGAAGAAAAGAAAAGATTGAGGATTCCCCCTCCCTTCCGCCCCCCCCAACCCCCTCCACCCCCCCCCCCCCTAGCCCCTGCCCCTTTTTTTAACCCATGATATAGTGATAGTGATAATGAGCACTGCAACTGAATAATGTAGGAGAAAAAGAAGAGATCATACTTCCATCTCAGTCAAAAGTAGCAGAATGCACATTCACATTCACAGACAGGCATGTATGCATGTACATCACATAACTCATACGCATCCATGTATATGCGTGCATGCATGTGCATGTGCATGCGTGCACTCACACACACACACACATAAATGTATAAACAGACACACACAAGAATCATCCTCACAGACATGCTTCTCACTCATTTTCAACACGAACACCACACACCATCCCACCAAACTAAACTTTTCCATGATCTTTGTCACCCACCCACCACCCCCGACCCCCACACCGGCACACAGTTAACCGTTCTGTGCATGTGTTGCCATGCCAACAGATGGGTCCTGGAGCTGCAGTGTGGGGGCAGCAGGAACTTCCTGTCCGCTCTTCGCATGACCATGGAGAACGATGAGGAGCAGAAACATCACGTCTGTGAGTCATGGTCTTTCTCAAAAAAAATTCTATATTTTTATTGTTTTGCCCCTCTTCAGGTATTAGATTTGAAGGATATATGTATATACATTTTTTTTCTTCTCCCCTTGCAGTGACAGTTGTATTTGTCAAGAAAACATATGTAATCAAATTCCATTTTGAGTCATCAAAATCACAAAACACATAGCTGGATTACATCCAAAACCAATAAAATGTAATTAGTTGCAAAGGATTTTTGTATTTAGCATACACTCCCTCTCCCGACACTCCCTCACACACACACGCACACACACACACACACACACACACACACACACACACACACACACACACACACACACACACACACACACACACACACCAATCTGTGCTACATGAAAAAAGGAGCACAAATGTGAACAACAGTGTGGTAACCACCAGTTATGAGCATGTTCTTCCTCATCTTCCCTCTCCTTTTATTGACTCACTGTCACTGTGTGTGTGTGTGTGTGTGTCTGTGGTAAACTTTAACATTGCCATTTTCTCTGCAAATACTTTGTCAGTTGGCACCAAATTAGGCATAAAAATAGGAAAAATTCAGTTCTTTCCAGTCATCTTGTTTAAAACAATATTGCACCTGTGGGATGGGCACAAAAAAATATTTAAAAAAAGCCAAATTATATGCAAACTGCATTTACTGTTATATTTACATTTTTTTTATTCTCTAAACTTGGTACTTTGATCTGATATTCTGACACAACAACAAGAGCAGTCATTATTATCATTTTTTTGTTCAAACAGGAACTTCTTTTGCTAAGCATGGAAGTTATATTTATTTTGTAAACATTTTGGTGCAGGTAGTAAAAAAGGGAAATTAATCTGTAATTAATGCTAGGGGACTTAATTTGCTTTAAACTGATCTTTCTCATCTTAAACATTATACATCTTGAAATTATACTCAATACATAAAAAGCTTGTGTGTTTTACTCTCAGTGTACAGGGCTTTCACTATGTTCATTCGCCCAAGTGGTCTATTTCGGAAAATACTAAAATCAATACGACGATTGAACTTTATAGATCTGTTGGCTGAGCTGTGAAGGTCATGGGCAAAAATCAGTTGCGTACACAAATTTATACACATTCAAAGCGCGTGCTCATATTCTTCGCGAACATGAACGACGCCATTTTGTTTCAAGTTGTTGACCTGCCCGTTCAATCCTATATTCATTCGACAATACACGATAACATGTGATGGAAAGTTGGAGAAGGAAACCGTTAAATATTTATTCAGAGAAAGATTTGCGAACACCTCATCACTTACTGGATTATGCCCCAAACTGCCATAAAAATATCCACAGAATCAGTCGGAATTCACAGTTTAAAACAATAAACCATGTGAGTTAATACCCTTGAATTGATGAAACGTAAAAATTTCCAGTCTTGACTTTTCTCAAAATTAAGTCCTTTTCACTTCATAAGACGTTTAGAAGTACTTGTACTTGGCTCTGCGTGTTATTAGTTTAATAAAATACTCAATTTTCATATCAACTTTAAAACTATAAAACTAGAATGAACATAAAAGAGAAATTGAATCGACCGAGTCAACCGGGTGTAACTAACTGAAACTTGTACATCTATCTAGATCCAGAGAAAACGGCTAAATGTTGCTGTGTGATTGCGGCGATAGTCACATCTCCTTTAATTGCCCTTAAAGATTTTTTGAATGCCCAAGATACACCAGAATAATATGATCTAAACAGCGTTCTCACCGCAAATACCGCAATCGATTTATCGCCCTTTAAAAAAGCATGTTTAAATATTATATTTTTGAACATCAGTTAAGGAGCCACAATAGTGTAATGGGTAAGACAGTTTCTTCTCACCCGAATACGCAGAGTTCGAATCTGCCGTTAGGACTTTTTTTTTTTCTTCTTTTTCTTTTAACCCGAAGCTTTATAATAACAAATACAGAACACATTTTAATGATTAGATTTTTTTTTTTTTAAGTGTATCACTAGTGAGTCTTCAAGGCCTTGCCTCTCTTGTTGATATTATTTTCGAATTCCTTTGATATGATGTGTATTTGAAATGGACTAAAAAAATCTGCTAATTACCTAAAACAATTTATTTATTAAAAAACAAAACAAAAAACAAACAAACACACAGGCAGATTTGTAATAGTCATTGGAGGACATAGAAACAAGTTCAGCTTTGATAAATGTTTATGTCCACAGATGTCCAAGGTGTCTGCATCTTCACAGCCGCAACAAAAGATCTACCTCATTATTCACCAATAACTGTTTATACCTCTCAGATGTTGAAGGTTTCATCACTACAGCTCCACCTCTTTATTCACCAGCAAATGCTTGTGTCCACAGATGTCCAAGTTTACATGACTACAGCTCCACCCCATTCACCGATAAATGTTTATGCTGACAGATGTGCAAGGTTTCATCACTACAACTTGGCCATATTAACCACCAACTAATGTTTATGTCCACAGATGTCCAAGGCTCCATCACCACAGATCCACCTCATTATTCACCGATAAATGTTCATGTCCACAGATGTCCAAGGCTCCATCACCACAGATCCACCTCATTATTCACCGATAAATGTTCATGTCCACAGATGTCCAGGGTGTCTACGTCTTCTCCAGTGGGGTGCCAGACCAGGATCAGGACGTCGTCATCTCCTATGCCGAGGAAACGGCCTCAGGGTGGAACGCCGTCATCCACAGCATCCTCTTCAACGTGGACGACTATGACGAGTTTGGCGCCATACCTGGTCGCTATGCCAACATCACCCGCACCTCGGAGTGCCTGAGACAGCTGGCGCACTGCACTGGGGGGCGCTTCATGTGGTTCAGAGAGACAGGTCAGTGGGTGCCGCTCATTGCAGTCAGAGTGCCACATATGTGTGGTTCGTCCGTCGGGATCGACGAGGACCATCTAGTCATCCTGGGGGTGGGTGGATTGGGATCTGTGGGTGCGCAGATGACTGGTCAGGCCAATCCGCGCCCGGAAGGTTCTGACGCAGTGTGGACAGGGGATGGTGGCGGCTGTCGGGGACTTGCTGGCACTGCTTTTCCTGGCCTGTCTGCGTTGCTCTGCTGCAGCGATTCTGTTGGCCTCACAGGATTTGGCACCTTTGTGGACAGCTGAACGCCACTTTGGTCTGTCCATTGCATTCAGCTCCCATGTGTCGTGGCTGATGCTGAAGGCCTTCAGAGAAGCTTTCAGAGTGTCCTTGAAACGCTTCTTTTGGCCTCCATGGGAGCGCTTGCCATGTTGGAGTTCGCCGTACAGCAGTTTCTTGGGGAGCCGGTGGTCTGGCATGCGAACTACATGGCCTGCCCAGCGCAGCTGGGCCTGCATCAAGATGGTGTAGATGCTGGGCAAGTTTGCACGAGTGAGCACTACATATAAACTGGGTGGAAGCACACAGTGCAAGGGATGTGTAGAAAGGGGAGTGTTTTAGTTCAGAGAACAGTATTACCAGCTGTGCGTACCATGCTTTTTTTTTCTCTCAAAGCCTGACCAGTGTGTTGGGTCTATGTGAAGGCAAGGCATTTGTTCCTATTTCATTTTTTGTTTTTTTAAAAGCAGATGTAGTGTAGCTTATATGGATCAGTCCACACGCATTGATTATTCCTTGGAACTGAAACCATAATAATTTGCATACTGCTCTACTCTATGTTGAGAAAGTATTTTCAGATGTTAGCATATTGGCAGTGTTTCAACAGTAGCCATCATGCAGACCATTGCAGAAGCTAGGAGTGCCCCATGCAATGGCATCAGTCTTTCTGTTTTTGATGGAAGTTTATCATTCATTTGTGTTATTGTTTCTACTAAATGGCTCTGACATGCTTTGCATGCTCAGATGAGATGATAAACTGAGGTGTGCAGTGATGCTGCATGCACTTAGTGCATGTAGAAGAACCCATGGCAGCAAATGGGTTGTCCCTGGCATTCAAATCTTTTTTTAGAATAATCAACTTTTATGGGAAAAACAAACATGCAGACCAAAAAAAAGGAGGGGGGGTGGGGTGGCACTCTCATTATAGTGACATGCTCTCTGTGTGGAGAGCAGTCTGAATTTCACACAGAGAAATCTGTTGTGATAAATGAGTAATGCAATACAATGTTATTAAGACAGACTGAAGAAAGTTTTAATTGCTAAGCCAGCTTGGCATTTCTAAGATTGCTTAAAGCAATCCATGCCAAGACTGGACAGATTGGGTCAACAGACAAAAACAGCAGAACAACATGTGGACAAGTAGGCAGCTGGGTTGACTTTGATGGGCGCAATAGCCGAGTGGTTAAAGCGTTGGACTGTCAATCTGAGGGTCCCAGGTTCGAATCACGGTGACGGTGCCTGGTGGGTAAAGGGTGGAGATTTTTACGATCTCCCAGGTCAACATATGTGCAGACCTGCTAGTGCCTGAACCCCCTTCATGTGTATATGCAAGCAGAAGATCAAATACGCACGTTAAAGATCCTGTAATCCATGTCAGCGATCGGTGGGTTATGGAAACAAGAACATACCCAGCATGCACACCCCCGAAAACGGAGTATGGCTGCCTACATGGCGGGGTAAAAACGGTCATACACGTAAAAAGCCCACTCGTGTGCATACGAGTGAACACAGAAGAAGAAGAAGAAGGGTTGACTTTGTCTGTACTGGGTGGATGGAGGAAGGTGGCATTGTGGTTAAGGCACTAACCTGTCAATACACTGACTGTGAGAGCCTGGGTTTGAATTCTGGTCTTGTCCTTTCTCCCAAGTTCGACTGGTAAAACAAACTGAGTGTCTAAATGTTTAGATGAGGCGATTGACTGAGGTCCCATATTTTGTATTTGTATTTCTTTTTATCACAACAGATTTCTCTGTGTGAAATTCGGGCTGCTCTCCCCAGGGAGAGTGCTTCGCTACACTACAGTGCCACCCATTTTTTTGTATTTTTTCCTGCGTGCACTTTTATTTGTTTTTCCTATCAGTGTGGATTTTCCAGCAGAATTTTGCCAGGAACATCCCTTTTGTTGCTATGGGTTCTTTTACATGCGCTAAGTGCATGCTGCACACGGGACCTTGGTTTATCGTCTCATCTGAATGACTAGCATCCAGACCATCACTCAAGGTCTAGTGGAGGGGGAGAAAATATTGGCGGCTGAGCCGTGATTTGAACCAGTGCGCTCAGATTCTCTCACTTCCTAGGCGGACGCGTTACCTCTAGGCCATCACTCCACTTTGCACACTGGAAAAGAACCCATGGCAACATGCGTTGTACTTTTGAAAAAATGTTGAGCACTCTGACAGGTACACAAATATGATGCATGCACCCATGGCCTTACTAAGTGTGTTAGGTAGGATGTGCTGCAAGTCATGCATCTGCCTAGCAGATGTGTTGTAGCATATAATGCTTATGGATTTGTCCAAATGCAGTGAAGCCTCCTTGAGAAACAGAAACTGAAACATTAATGCTGGGCCACCTTTCTGTTTGCAGGCATCATTGAGAATGATGACATCCAGCTGATCAACTCAGAGATCCAGCGTGCCCTCAACTTCTCTCGCAAATGCAGTATGCTGGTCGATGCTGTCAAGAAAAAGTACAAGAACAGATTTGTGAGTTCTGGTTGCAGGAAGAGGCAGTCGTAGTTTGTGTGCAATAATCTGTTTTGTTGTTTAATGGAAAGATGAAAATTTTTAAAAGCTGTGACTGAAGGAATCTTGTCCTGTTAAGAATGTGTTTCTATGATAAACTAATTGATTAATCAAAACTGTTGAAGAATGAATTTCTAATAAGTCAGTGGACATCAGATATTAAATGACAAACAAGTACAGAAAGTTTACTCTTTTGCTTAAAAAAAAAAAGCACACAATTTCAACTTCTTTAACAACTATAAAGCAGCAAAAGTTTCAATATTTGTTTTTGCAGTTTGATCTTTTACAAAGTTGAGACATGTATGCTGTTTATTACTTCTCTTTTCCTATTAAAAACAACAACATGTCAGTGAAAATAAACGACAGTTATGTTTTACTATCATACGTCCTGTGTCTATGCAAAAATATGCATCCTTTTTTTTGGCACACAGAATAGTTAATTTACTGTTTTAGCGTTACCCTGAAATGGAGGAGGTGAAAGCGTTACCTCCTTCTGGTGCCTCAGACTCTGCCAACTCACAGAAGGCTCTTCCATCACCACAGTACTACAGCTATGGCAGCAGCAGTGGACAGGTAGGTGGGGGTGGGGGCACAGAGTGTTAGGCTGCATGTTGTCATTGTTTTTGTTTATGTATTTATTCATATATCTATGTATTTGTTTATCTAGGTGTTTATATGTTTATGTATTTATTCATATATCTATGCATTTGTTTATTTAGGTGTTTATATGTTTATGTATTTATTCATTTATTTATTCATTTATAAATCTTAAATTTATTCAAGATGTGGAGTGGGGTGTGGGTTTGTGGGTTGCAGTTGGAGTGGGAGGATTTGTGCGTGCGGGTGTATTTGTGTGTTTTTAGTATGCATTCATTTTTGTATTTTTCTTTTCAATGTAAATGCCCAGGACTTTTGTTTCATTAGATTGGGTGTATGAAATGTCCTTTTATTATTATTATTTTGTTTATTTATTCAATTATTTATTTATTTATGTATTTATTTGTTTGTTTCATTATTTATCAATTTATTTATTCATCTGTTTATCATTTATTTACTCATATGTGATTATTACCTGTTTTCTGGATTGATACAGGATAGAAAACCTAGGATGCTTGTTGTGTATCTTTTGTCTTTTTTTCTTTGGACATGTTTGGAGCATTCCTGTCAGTCTGTGTATGAAACTGAATTTAAACGTACATATGCAGGCACTCACACATAACAAGAAACAAGACCTCATAAAGCTAGAATGTTTTGAAAATTATTCTAGAAGGGGTCTCCATCATATAAATTCATTGTTCCAACGAACCAGCACATCTCAGACACACGGCACATGGTACACAAACTGACTCCCTAATTTTTTTTTTGTTTTTTGTTTTGTTTTGTTTTAAATAATCAGCTCACACTGACAGTGAATGTACCCATTCAGAATACAAGGACTGTACTGAAGCGCTAGGTGTGGGTTCCAGAAAGAGGACCTGGATGAGAGACACGAGCGTCGTGCCATATCCTGGAGACCTTCCAGTGCTTCCAGAGTACGGGAACCCAAGCTGACGCCAAAACGTGAGTTCTTTGTTGTCGAGATAGTCGGTTATGTAGTGGTACGTTTTGTGGCTCTGTCTTTGAGTGTGACTAGTTATGAAGGAAACTGAGTAAATACACCCCCCTGTGTGTCTTTGAGTGTGACTAGTTATGAAGGAAACTGAGTAAATACACCTCCCTGTGTGTCTTTGAGTGTGACTAGTTATGAAGGAAGCTGAGTAAATACACCCCCCTGTGTGTCTTTGAGTGTGACTAGTTATGAAGGAAGCTGAGTAAATACACCCCCCTGTGTGTCTTTGAGTGTGACTAGTTATGAAGGAAACTGAGTAAATACACCTCCCTGTGTGTCTTTGAGTGTGACTAGTTATGAAGGAAACTGAGTAAATACACCTCCCTGTGTGTGTCTTTGAGTGTGACTAGTTATGAAGGAAACTGAGTAAATACACCCCCCTGTGTGTCTTTGAGTGTGACTAGTTATGAAGGAAACTGAGTAAATACACCTCCCTGTGTGTCTTTGAGTGTGACTAGTTATGAAGGAAACTGAGTAAATACACCCCCCTGTGTGTCTTTGAGTGTGACTAGTTATGAAGGAAACTGGGTAAATACACCTCCCTGTGTGTCTTTGAGTGTGACTACTTATGAAGGAAACTGGGTAAATACACCTCCCTGTGTGTCTTTGAGTGTGACTAGTTATGAAGGAAACTGAGTAAATACACCTCCCTGTGTGTCTTTGAGTGTGACTAGTTATGAAGGAAACTGAGTAAATACACCTCCATGTGTGTCTTTGAGTGTGACTGGTTATGAAGGAAACTGAGTAAATACACCCCCCTGTGTGTCTTTGAGTGTGACTAGTTACGAAGGAAACTGGGTAAATACACCCCCCTGTGTGTCTTTGAGTGTGACTTGTAGTAAATGAAAGTGTGTTGATGTGCCTCCCTGTGTGTCTTTGAGTGTGACTTGTAGCAAATGAAAGAATGTGAATGTGCCACTGTAGTCATTTATGTATGTTACATGTTTGTCAGTGTATGTGAATGAGTGCTCAGTTCATCGATTGGATGATCACATACCACCAAATAATTCACCAGACACTTTCAAACTAGGCAGACGTCCCCCCTTTCCAACACATCATGGCGTGGTGTGTGTTTGTGTGGCAGCAGCTCCTGCCCAGAGGACGAGGCCTACATCAGCCAAGGACCCCATGCAGTGCACGCGCGCGTCTAAGAAGACAGTCACCAGTGCCCATTTCTTCCTTGAGGGGAAGAAACATGAAACTGGTCAGTCCGTGCTGGATGCTTTGATTTGTTGTTGTTGTTTATTTGTTAAAAAGACTTACCGTTAGAAGGTTATGTTCTGTTGTTATTGTTTCATTTGTGTTTGTGAAGTGAGTCTGTGTTATGACCATGTTTTTGGTGTATGTGTATGTGTGTGTATGTGTGTGTGTGTGTGTGTGTGTGTGTGTGTGTGTGTGTATGCTGGCATATGTGTCTATGTACGTTTGTGTGTCTGTGTGGTAAACTTTAACCTTGCCATTTTCTCTAAAGTACATAGTCCTTTGACACAAGATTTGGCATGGAAATAGACAAAAACATTACTTCTGTCCGCACATTCCAATATAACGACAGTGCACTACCAGAAAGAGTACAGGGAACAAGAAGCATTTCAAGAATAATTTCACCACAGTTATAATTTGCTTCTTTCACCAAAGTTTACTTCATTTATCTTTCATTTTACAGTTTATACATCTTACAATTTATACACAAATGAAAAGCACCCATTTCATAATTTTTAGTTGAAGTTGTTTTTGTTTTTTTTAATTCCGCTTAGCATTACATTGACAAACACATCTGCCACAAGCAGCCAAATTTTGCCATGGAATACTCCTGGACATAAATCTTAATTGATAAACCCTTTTTTACAAACGGATCTCACTCATCCAAAACATACAGTGTGTGTTGTTGTGGGTTTGACAGGTAATTCAGTGAACATACAGTGTGTGTTGTTGTGGGGTTGACAGGTAATTCAGTGAATATACAGCGTGTGTTGTTGTGGGGTTGGCAGGTAATTCAGTGAACATACAGCGTGTGTTGTTGTGGGGTTCACAGGTAATTCAGTGAATAAACAGCGTGTGTTGTTGTGGGGTTGGCAGGTAATTCAGTGAACATACAGCGTGTGTTGTTGTGGGGTTGACAGGTAATTCAGTGAACATACAGCGTGTGTTGTTGTGGGGTTGACAGGTAATTCAGTGAATATACAGTGTGTGTTGTGGGGTTAACAGGTAATTCAGTGAACGTACAGTGTGTGTTGTTGTTGTTGTGGGGTTGACGGGTAATTCAGTGAACATACAGCGTGTG
>NC_134893.1:15544294-15561794 GCF_041734735.1 Babylonia areolata | reverse complement strand
CCATGATTCAAACCAGTGCGCTCAGATTCTCTAGCTTCCTGGGTGGACGCGTTACCTCTAGGCCATCACTCCACAATATCTCTCCTAAAGAGAGAGAGAGCGAGAGAGAGAAAAAAAGTGACAAGGCTGCTGTATAAATAAAAAGGTGGTGAACTGGGAAGGCTGAAAAAGCAGAGAATAGTGAAAGAAGAAAAAAGATAGAAACAAAGAGAATAATCAACAACAAAAAGAGAGGAAATTTCTAGCACAGAACTTCAAAAAGACGAGGATACTATTTATTGTGAATGACCGAAAGACCCACAGCATCCCATGGGGAGGGGGGAGGGGAGGGGGGGGGGTGTAAGGAGCAACTGTTGCTATCAGGGTGGTTACTGAGTGGTTTAATGGTGCAGGGAGGAAGCATTGCTATCATCATGATTTGAGCTCAAGACTCGTAGATTCATGAGAGTCCAGCACCCAAACCATCAGCGACTGTGTCCACATCCCTGTAGGTTAATTAACTCACTGTGTTTTCAAGGTGCTTTAACCCTTTTGCTGCCAGGAAAATAAGATTTAAGTGAAATCTATTTGCCAGGGTTTTTTTGACAAAAAATGGGTATAAATTTTCAAAAAATTCTGTGCTCTTTGTTACTGGAGAAAGACCCATAAAAGTATATATTTTCTGAATGGTAAATGAATAAAGAACACAAAACACGTGATGTTTTCCCATTTTATATATTTTTAGTGACATGCTGTTGTTCTGAAATCAGTGTTTTGTTTTTTGTCACATTTTCAACTTGTTCATTACAAACGAGAATGAGTTAATATGCCAAACCTGGAACTGACTGTTGCAGGGAGCAGGCGTGTGTTTGGCACGCTGACTCACAGGAGAGTGGCCCTGCTGGTGGACACCTCGGGTTCCATGGAGCCACGGCTCAGTGAGCTGAAGAAGGAACTGGCCGCACTGCTGTGGGACCAGATCTACAAGCTGGACATCCAGTGAGTCACACACACACTGTGCTGCCTTGCTGATGGTGGTGTTGGTGCTGTTGTTGGTGTTGGTGTTGGTGGTGTTGGTGGTGGTGGTGGTGGTGGGAGTGTTGTTGTTGTTGATGGTAGTGGTGGTGGTTTTGGTGTTGGTGGTGGTGTTGTTGTTGCTGTTGGTGGTGATTGTGGTGGTGGTGGTGTTTTTGTTGTTGTTGATGTTGTTGTTGTTGTTGTTATTGTTTGTGTGTTTCGTGTGTGTGTGTGTGTGTGTGTGTGTGTTGTGCATGTATGTGTATGTGTGTTTATTTGTGTGTGTGTGTGTGTCTGTGTGTGTGTGTGTGTGTGTGTGTGTGTGTGTGTGTGTTGTGTCTGTGTCTCTGTTTGAACAGTTATATGCACATATGACACTTTGTCTGTTATACATTTTCCTGTTAAAAAAAATGTGCTACACACATGCACACATGTATACACACACACACACTCACACACACATACACACACACACACACACACACACACACACATGCGCACGCATGAGCACACGCACACACGCACGCACATGAACACACACAAAAACAAACAAACAAAAAAAACAAACAAAAAAACAACCCCAGAACAAAACACAAACACACACTCGTACATCCACAACCATGCATACACAAGTGAGTACATACACATGCATTTGTATATGCACACACACACACACACACACACACACACACACACACACACACACACACACACACACACATACAGCAAGGTACTGGTGTGTGCAGGTTCAACATCATCCAGTTCTCAGGAGGCTGTCAGAAGTGGCGTGACAGCATCCAGTCCCCCTCTGAGGAGAACTGTCATGACGCTGTGGCCTGGGCCTCGCATTTCGTTGCCAACGGCAACACCTGCACTCTGGAGGCTCTGCAGGTGATAACAGGAACACTGATGGTGGTGGTGACGATGATGATGGTGATGGTGGTGGTGGTGGTGGTGGTGGTCATGATGATGGTGATGGTGGTGGTGGTGGTGGTGGTCATGATGATGGTGATGGTGATGGTGGTGGTGGTGGTGGTGGTCATGATGATGGTGATGGTGATGGTACTGGTGGTGGTGGTGATGATGATGGTGGTGGTGGTGGTGATGATGATGATGATGTGATGGTTTTAAAAACAGTATATTATTTCGGAACATGTCACACACAGACATACAGTTTATAGATGAGCAGATCAAGAAAATCATATACAACATCGATGAGCAGGACAAGAAAATCTTATACAAAGTCCTGTCCTGATATATGTATTTACTAAGTATATGACGGATGTCTATCGAAGATAGACGTATGAAAGTGACCATCCATGGAATTCAACAAAAGTGAACTAAGATGTAAATAAGGTGAAACGAAATGAAGAATAAACCTGTGGTGGAGAGAAAATTCAATAGAGAGAGAAAGAGAAGTAACAAGGCTAGGGCACAAGTACAGCAAGACAGTCGACCGATGATGTGATGGTGATGATAATGGTGATGATGATGATGGTGGTGGTGATGATGATGGTGATGATGATAGTGATGATGGTGATGATGATAGTGATAATGATGTTGCTGGTGATGACAACAACGATGGTGACAATGATGATGATGGTGATGACAATGATGATGGTGATGATAATGATTACAATGACTATGACAATGATGAGGGTGATGAAGATGATAGTCATGGCAATGATGATGGTGATGGCAATGATAATGATTGTGATGGTGATGATGATATGATAATGTAACTTTAGAAAAAGAAAATGATAATTGTATTATTAGAAAAAGTGTCTGGGTAGTATTTTCTTATATATAGTTTATTTTCTCCACATCATTTGATCCCCTTCTTTGCGAAATTACCACAGTCATGGTCATTAATTCTTCACTGATGTCACACTTAACCGAATCACTTTAATCAGATTTTGTTTCATATATTTATTGTCCAACTAAGCACAGTAAAATTGATCATTCTCATCCCAAAACATCAAATGCTGACGGATTTCTTTAACAATGATATCAAAATTATGTACCAAAGAGTTCTGTGACAAAGCAAAATACATAGCTCTGACTTTGCCTTTTGCTCTGTAAAATGTTTACCTGTTAATTCCTGGCTGTTTGCATATATATAGCTCTGATTTTATTTTATTTGATAAAACATGAACACCTGTTTACACCTATCTGTTCACATCCGTTGGTCTGACTGTCTTGCTCAGTAAAACAAGAACACCTCTTAACACCTGTCTGTTCGCATACATAGGTTTTGCATTGTGTTGCTTGGTTCAACATATCTGCCTGTTAACACCTGTCGTTTTGCATACATAGCTCTGACTTTGTTTTGCTCAGTAAAACATGAACACCTGTCTGTTTTCATATGTAGCTCAGACTTCATTCACGTTCACATCTCTGACTTTGTGCATTGCTCAGTGAAACACATTTGCCTGTTAAACTTTGTCTGCTTGCATGTGTAGCTCTAACTTTGTCTTTTGTTTGCTAAACCATGTTTTCTTGTTAATACATATATGTTTACACATAATATGGCTCTGGTTTTGTCTTGCTAGGTAAAACATGAATGCCTGTCTGTTTTTCATATGAAGCTCTGAAGTTGTTTAGCTTGTCAACGCCTGTCTGTTCGCATTAATATCTCCGACTTTGTGTCTTGCCCAGTGCGAGATGTTCACCTGTTAACACCTGTTGTGTTCTGTGATGCCCCAGCTGGCGTTTGAGGACCAGGATGTGGAAGCCATCTACCTGCTGACGGACGGCAAGCCGGACACCAGCACCTCCCTTGTCCTGCGGGAGGTGGCTCGTATGAACCTGGACCGCAACATCCCCGTCAACACCATCTCCTTCAACTGTTCCGACAGGTAGGCATGATGGACTGTCTTCACCTGATCTGACAGGTGTGTTTATGGTCTTCAACTGCTCCAGCAGGTAATCTGACAGACTGTCTTCACTGGATCCAACAGGTGAACTGACAGACGGTCTTCACCTGATCGGAGAGGTGTGCTTATGGTTTTAACTGCTCTGACAGGTAGGCTGACAGTCTTCACCTGATAAAACAGGTAGGCTTATGTTCTCCTTCAGCTGCTCTGACAGGTAGGCTGACAGACTGTCTTCACCTGATCCAACAGGCAGGCTGACAGACTGTCTTCAGCTGCTCTGACAGGTAGGCTGACAGACTGTCTTCACCTGATCCAACAGGCAGGCTGACAGACTGTCTTCACCTGATCTGACAGGTAGGCTGACAGACTGTCTTCACCTGATCTGACAGGTAGGCTGACAGACTGTCTTCACCTGATCTGACAGGTAGGCTGACAGACTGTCTTCACCTGATCTGACAGGTAGGCTGACAGACTGTCTTCACCTGATCCAACAGGTAGGCTGACAGACTGTCTTCACCTGATCCGACAGGTAGGCTGACAGACTGTCTTCACCTGATCCGACAGGTGGACTGATGGACTGTCTTCACCTGATCTGACAGGTGTGTTTATGGTCTTCAACTGCTCTGATAGGTAGGCTGACAGATAGCCTTCACCTGATCTGACAGGTAGGCTCATGTTCTCCTTCAACTGGTCTGACAGGTAGGCTGACAGACTGTCTTCACCTGATCTGACAGGTGGTTTTATGGTCTTCAGTTGCTCAAGCAGATAGGCTCATGTTCTCCTTCAAATGGTCCTGTAGTTTGGCTCATGTTCCCCTTCAACTGTGCAGACAGGTAGGCTGATACAGCCTTTCTTTCAGTTACTTCAGAAGGTAACTTCAGACAGATACTTTTGTTGTTGTTGTTGTTGTAAAGATGTCAGCATCATCATCTTAGATTTTTTATTGAATGACCAGTTATGTATGCTGTTGTCTTGTGTGTGTGTGTGTGTGTGTGTGTGTGTGTACACACCAATGCCAATTTGTATATGTCTTGTGTGTGTGTGTGTGTGTGTGTGTGTGTGTGCATCACTGCCAGTTTATACATGTGTGCATGAGTTTGTATCTCTGTGTGTGCGTGCACACTCGCGTGCAGCATATGCGCATGGCTGTCTGAACCTCCATTGTTACCATGTATGCCGTGTCGCCGTGTGTCCCCAGCACTGCCAACAGTTTCCTTCACCTGCTGGCCACAGAGACAGGGGGCCGCTACCATCGCTGCCCTGACGACTTCAATGCTGACATGTTCGCTCACAAGCTGCTCTCCGAGGGCTTTGGAGACAGTGAGGTAACTGGCAGAACACTAGAAGCACCACTGCTGCTGCTGTTGCTGCTGTTGCTGGTGGTGGTGGTGTTATTATTGTTACATCATGATTCTGATTGAACAGTTTTTGTTCACCAGACTACGGAATGATTATATTTTGCACAATTTTAGATTGCAAGTAGACTATGTCCATGTTAGGCCTTTAAAACAAAAATTGTAACTGTAAAGTGTTGAGTGATGAAAGATTGATTTTGTTTTCCAGAAACACGTAGACCATGAATGACAAACTGGTTTTCAAAGATTTGCAGGTTTTTGAGGAGTTTGAAAGCTTGTCACCAAGGAAAGTGCTTGCTGATTCAACATTATTCTTGCTACAACTGATACTTTCCAATGCATGTACTGTTTGGAAGCAAATGACATGCTGGTCATCAACATCCCTGGGTGGTTTCTGTCCTGGAAGACTATGCTGAAGCGCCTTGAACAAACAGCAGTGGAACCACTGAGCACCACCTTTGTGACTCAGCAGCATCGTTGGGTCTCCATGTGTGTGTGGTCTTAGGGTGACCAAACATTGACAGATTTCCTGGAACGGCTGGCACTGGTGATTCTGTGACAGAACATGACTGGGTGTAGCAGCTGTTCACAGATGAGTGGAGTCAGGGTGACATCACAGAGATGGCATAGAAGTTGGGGCAGCACGATGTATGTCATGAGTTTTGCACTACTCACTCACACACACACACACACACACACTCACACACACACACATTCACACCCACGCACACCCATGGACTACTCACACACACACACACACACACACATTCACACACACCCACACCCAAACACACCACACCACACACACACACCCACACCCAAACACACCACACCACACACACACACGCACATGTGGCAGCCAAGTCAGACTAACACCTCTCCTCCCCCTTTCTGTGTGCAGTATCCCCATCTCCCCCAGTTTGAGGGGGATGATCTACGCAGACTGGGGACAGAGATTGGCCTGGCCCGCAAACACCTGCAGCAGGCCAAGGTGTACAGAGACATGTACAAAGCTAAGACCACCTACCCTGACCGGCCCCCTAGTGCCAAGGGACAGAGAGGTGGGTGTGGAGCTTGCTTGTTTGTTTCTTTAGGAGGCGATGTGAGGTGCACAGATGTGTGCGGACACTTTTTGCCAGTAGTTTGTGTAGGTGTAGTTTTTGAATCTGTCTATATGTGTCCCTTTGCGTGTGTGTGTGTGCACACGTGTGCAGGTGTGTGTGTGTTTGTTCTGCACTTTATGGTAGTTCTGTATGTGTATCATGTAAGTGTATCTGTGTGTGTGTGTGTGTGTGTATGTGCACCTGAGTCTGTGTGTCTGCATGTGTCTGCGTTTCTGTGTGTGTGTTCAAGTGTATGTTTGTTCTTTTTATTTTGTGGTTGCTCTGTTTATATTTTGTAATTGTATTTCTGTGTGAATATGTGTGCTCGCATGTGTACATGCTTGTGAAACTGTGAACATTTAATTGTGCCCCATGTCATGTATGCAGAAGTGGCAGGTTGTGTTGACATCAGCTCTGGTTTTCCTGATGATTTCAGCACAACAGACAGGATTCGTGGTTGGCCGGTCAAAGGCAACAGTGAGGTAGACGACACAGAACTGATAGAAAGACATCAAACTCTGGAAACATGTCAGGGTCTTCTCCTACCATGTATGTGGCTGGGTGTGTGGGGGTGTGTGGTGGCCATGATCTCAGAATCTGCTGTAAAGGACGACTGCTTCAAAGTGAGGAGAGAGAGAGGACACCTTTCTGTAAGGACTAGGAGACAATTCCCTCACTTCAAGGAGCATTCTTCAGCAATTAGAAATTAAAGAAGAGAATGTTCTCGCCAAAGAAAATAGGGATTTCTCTACATGCCAGTCCATGATTAGGATTTTGTGTTGGTGTATTTGCTTGTTTGTTGGCCTGTTTGGTTTTTAGTCCATTATTAGATTGGTGGAAGTGGGATTTATGTTGCTGTCTTTTTTTTTTTTTTTTTCATTATCAGATTGGTGGAAGTGGATTTCTGTTTGTGTTTTTTGTAATAGCATGTTTATTTCTTCTACGGTAGTTCATAGTTTATAATAATGTTGTTAATCAGATCAGGAGTAAACCTGTGCATATGTAATAGTGCAATGAGGATTGTTTTTCACAGTACTGTGGGCTCTTGCAGAGCACTTGCATTTTTATTCAGAAGGATGTTCTGTTTCTTGTTTCACATGCTTGCTATGTATGTATAATTCATTTGTGATGAAATGCAAGAAAATGCTATGTCAAGTACTATTGCTTGTTTATTTCTGCAGCTTTAATAGAATAGATGTTGCTTGTTGTTCTTGTTTACTTCATGAACAACATTTTGAGAATGTCAGAAATATGCACACAGATTCACTCACAAATACACCAGTGAATGCAGACATTCATGCACACATACACATTCATTGGTATTTTAGGGTAAGATCAACAACAACAATAATGTTGCAAGAAAAAGTTGAAATTGAAACCAAAGATATCCAGTCCATAGGATAGAGAAAAGTGAACTGTGAATGATGTGTTTTCTTTATGTTTTGAAATATTCCAAAGTTTCTGAGGTTCTCATTTCCACCAACATTATGGTTGTTTGTTTCAGTTAAACGACAGAATCATTTTAACTACACAATGATCATTTTGAGTAGTAAATTCCTTAAGAAGCTTTTGTCTTCTTCATTTTTTGTTTTTAATTATAATTTCATTTACTTCTCTTATCATGACATTATTCTCATAGTTCATCACATAATCACGATAATGTAAGCAATACATTGTAGTTATACTTTGTCAACTGTTTCCTTCCTATGTTATGACAAGCGTTTGTACATATCGCCTTCTTTCAATGCAAAACTGTGATACAGTCAAAACTCAATTGGTAGATGCCTGGTGTTGCCATGGTAACTTTCATCTTGAGCAACGCTGTTGTATGGATGGTTACAAGGCCTGAAATGTGCTGTTTGATAAAGAACTGTGTTAAAATTGTGTCACTAACAGGTGGGAAAAAAATGTTGGTAGCACTTCAGAGAGAATTGTTTATTGAATATATTATGGAAAATGTTATTAAGATTTAGAACAATGCATTTTATTATTTGTAATATTATTGGGATCTGATTTCCTTTGCCGACATGTTGTAGTTGTCTCCAAGTCTGAACTATTGAATAAAGGAGAATAGAACACTTTTTGTGGCTTTGATTATGTTATGTGGTGGGTGGGACCTGAAAATGGATGAGGTGGTGTCATTGACAACATGGTGGGAACTTATTCTTAAACTTATAAATTCCATAACATAACTGTAAACATATTCAATATTATTGTACAAGTAACAGACATAACAGTAATTGCACTTTGTTCATTCATTATCTGTGTCCCTGTTCATTTCATGCAGGTGGACACAAGATGAGATAAGACAATGCATATATATCTAGTCTTCCTCAGTTACCAATTCAGTAGATTGACTGTGATTATCAGCATTTGCTTACAAACTAAATCAGAAGACTATTTGTCGTACATTTGATTATGAAGAGTTTGACAAACATTATTTTTTGCTAAAATTTGTCTTTCTTCTGTTTACTGAATGAACAACAGACAGAGAAATACCATGCATCTGACATATGTTTAATATCTGGAGCAACAAATGCATAGGAGTTCTGTGTTTTTTAGAAAATTCAATCGAAGGCATGAGAGGTGTCTGCGTGTGTGTGCTCATGCGTGCGTGCATGCATACATGCGTGTCTCTGTGTGTGTGTGTGTGTCTGTATGTGTCTTTCTAGAAGTTAGTCTGTGTAGGTGTGTGTCTGTGTACAAATATGCATAGTTTAATAGAAAACAGCCACTCACAACTTGAAAAAAAAAGCCTGATATACTTTTATTCAGATAAACCAGTTTTATTTATTGCCATCACAATTATGATAATATGAAATGAACTTTGTCAATGATGTGCAAAGACAAACACTCACCATTCTCTCAAACTTACAGAAAAAAAAAGTTCAACTATCGGAAGCACAGAAAAATAAATAAAAATAGAAAAAAAGGTATTCATTTAAGAACGCCAAACAAACAACAACAACAAAAAACCCCACAAAGGGACTGAAACACACACACATCAGATCAGAAATTGTATTCTTTCATGAGCAGAACCAAATCAGTCAGCAGACTAAGGGTCAAAAATGAATTTAAGTCAAACACAGCAGATATATTCTTTCTGACAACAGTTCAGGGCGGTGGTAGGCAGTGTGGAAACAAAGCCAACAACATAAGATTCAGTGCTCCCTCTTGCTCCCCCTGACCTCCAGCTCTACCCCACACCCTCCAACCTACACATACATGAGTGGAGCAGGCTCATACACACAAGTTTGGAGGTTTCCTTTTATCAATATTTGTTTCAAATTATGTTTTTCTCATTTTCTTCTTATTACTTCCTTCAAACTTCCTATTACTTCCTTCCTTATTACTTCCTTCAAACTTCTTATTACTTCCTTCAAACTTCTTATTATTTCCTTCCTTATTACTTCCTTCAAACTTCTTATTACTTCCTTCAAACTTCTTATTACTTCCTTCCTTATTACTTCCTTCAAACTTCTTATTACTTCCTTCAAACTTCTTATTACTTCCTTCCTTATTACTTCCTTCAAACTTCTTATTACTTCCTTCAAACTTCTTATTACTTCCTTCCTTATTACTTCCTTCAAACTTCTTATTACTTCCTTCCTTATTACTTCCTTCAAACTTCTTATTACTTCCTTCAAACTCCTTATTACTTCCTTCCTTATTACTTCCTTCAAACTCCTTATTACTTCCTTCCTTATTACTTCCTTCAAACTTCTTATTACTTCCTTCCTTCCTTTTTTTTCCCCGAAAGCATATTTGGTGTAGCTTATATGGATCAATCCACACACTGACACTTCCTTGAAACTGAAGCTGAAACCTTCAAAAAGGAATACTTAAAAATAGCACAATATTCCCCTCTTCATTCCCTTAACCCCAACCCTTCCCCTAATCATCATTGTAAACCCGTCTCTTTCCTCTCACATGAAAAGTCAAGGTCACTGGAACTTGAGAACCACTTATAAAAATAAAATAAAAAGTCCAGCACAGGCCTTGCATGGGCAGGCAGGCTGAAGAACGGGCAGGCAGGCAGGGAACCACAGGCCCGCCTCAGCTGTCCCCCACTTTCTGTGCGAGGAGGGTGCGGGTCAGACGGTCACAGAAGTCAGGGCTGCGGTGTTTGTGTTTCACCTGTTCCACCTCCTGCAGCATCATGGCTGGGTGGAGCTGCGCTGCTCTCTCCAGAACCTCTGCAACAACAATGATAATTAATGATGACAGTTATAAAAATAATGATAATCATAAGAATAATGTACATTTGTATAATGCCCTTTCTCTCTGCGAGCTTAGGACGCATTACGTTAAAACAACAACGACAAAAAAATGCACATTTGTATGGGGACCTTTCTCTCCAAGAGCTCAGGGCACTTTATATGAAAGAAAAAACTATGAACTATATGAACCACTCAAGACCACTCCCTCTCTCTCTCTCTCTCTCCCCACCACCCTATTCTCTCATATCTCACACATGCAAAATGGGTTGGCGGGTATGTTGCAGACTTGTAGAAGAGACTGAGAATGCTTACAGATCTAAAATACAGCAATATCAAGGTGACTTGAATATGTGTTCCTCAACTGAATGCTGGAAATGCACCACAAGTTGCAAATTTCTTGAAGTTGAACTAAAGGAACTGTAATCTTCAATAAATTTTCTTGAACTAATGGAATGGTAATTTCATAAAGAATCTATTCAATTTTCTCTTTTAATCAAGCCATAAAGAATATAGCTTGCTTTATCTCTGCAGAACATCAACATGAAAAGACAAAAAAATGGGGTCAACAGACAATAAAAAATGGTTGAAGAAAAATAAGAAAACCCAATACAAAAGGGCATATTCTGCGAACTACTTTTTCTTTTGTTTGTAAGAGGCATACTCAGAAAACACTTGCTTGTTAATAGTAAATTAATTTTTTGCTGAAAAACTATTCAGGTTTGAAACTGTCGAGAAAGAAGAAAAACTATTTGCAACAAAACCTAAACATACTGTCCTTATTTTACACACACTATACACATACAGTGATTCAACAATTTAAAAACAAATTTCAGTTACCAGCATGTGTTTCTACACAGTTTAAAATTACTTCCAAAGAAATGTAGGCCTGTTCTTTTTTTCATTTAGATAATGTAGGCCACATCAAAGCTGTACAAAATGGGATCCCATTTAAAAACTTTAAGCACATACAAATATTTTTCTGTCTCCCCTCCATGTCCCTTCCTAAACAGTTCCTTGGAGGATTGTTTTAGCAAGGCAACTGTATTTAAACCATTTGTAGAGACCCACGATTTGACACACAACCAACCGACATGAAGGAATCTGATGAAGTTCTTCAGTGCGGCGTCTCACTTGACTTTTCACAGTGTCTAAGTTGTCATTTTGCTGTACTGATGTAGTATTTAGAGTGGAACTGTCATGGTGATGATACTGAAGAGAAAAATAACCTACATAAAGGGAAAAAAGCAAAAACAAAAAACAAAAAACAAAAGAAAAACAACACAACATCAACTCACTGAGCACAGCCTCCTGTATCTTGACCTCTGGGTCATCCAGGTGGACCAGAAGACCCCTGTACAGGGCCTCCAGGTGGGCGCGGTACAGGTCCACCTCATAGCGGTCCTTGAAGCAGTCAAAGTATGCCAGCAGCGTCTGGGTCACGGTGACTCGGATCTCGTCGCTGCTGTCATCCAGCCGCTTGAGGAGCTCTGGGTAGAGGTTGTGCAGGCGGTCCTGGTCCAGGTCCTGGCCCATGGTGTCGAACGTGCGCGTCATGACCCGGCAACTGATGAGGCGGGTGCTCTTGTTGTCGTCGTCCATGGTGGTGGTGATCTGGGTGATGAGCTCTTCAGCCACCGGCTCCAACTGTCAGGGGGGATGGGGTGGGGGGTGGTTACAAACATTACGAACTTTCACTTCATAGCTATGAGTTTCTGATTGTCAAACAAGTACAGCTGATTTTGATTCTTCCAGGGGCATGCAAGTTACAGCTAATATCTGGACAGCACTCGCCATCAATACACATACACCAGCAAATGAAACGTTCAGAGAAACAATGCCAGAGACTTCCCTGAGCCAGGCTATTTGTACAACACACACCTGGAATTCCTGAAATGTTTTTGGCTGTGTTCCACTGCACCTTTCACTCACCTGTGTGCTGATGGGAAGTGCTATAACGTGTTTGGTTTCAAGTCCTGTGCTCTTGCAGAATTTATAATTGCTGTCCTTGTCTCATATTTCATATCAAATGCTCCTAACTTTATTCAATCCCTGAGTTTACCACAGATGAATGTAAGGTGTGTGTGTGTATGTGTGTGTTTTTGTGTGTGTACTTGTCATCATATGCCAAATGTGTCCTCACACTATCCTCACCACTACACAGGTTTTCTTCCCCACTGTCCATATCTTTCAGAATTTGCTGAGCCACTAAAAAGTCTGTAAACCTTCGAAAAATGAGCCAAGACTGAACTTTGCTAGACAACACCATTTTGACCAACTGTGTCTGTAAGTGACTTCTGAATTTCCCACTGCCTATGGGTCATGCAAAACAGACCATACAATTCCAAGTGATAAAATCTTCAAACATTCCAGAAGACAGGGAGAAACAAAGTAGGTTGTTTCCCTTCAACTATCAACCATGAACTACTGATGAATCTTGGACATGAGACTTACATCCTGTCGGTATATAACAGTGCAATAAAAGGGATGCAAGTGTCATGTCCTGAGGCAGGCAACAGGTTAACTACTTAACACCGTATCGCACAGTGTTGCTTTTCTCAATGCACAGAAAAATTTACAGACAAAACCCCATGCCTCCCCCCACCAACCTACCTTGTCCTTGGTGAGCACCCCACTCTGCAGCATGGCCCACAGACAGGACACGGCCGTGGTCCTGATGGCACCCGCCGTGCGTCCTGCCCGCCACACACAGTTGGGCAGGATGATGTCCTTCACAAAGCCCTGGGCAAACTCCCCAAAGCGGTTCTTTGAGTCCAGCGTGGTGGCAGCATTCATCACCAGGCGGGACAGCAGGGCAAAGAACTTGAGGCGCATCTCGGGGTCTTTGTCCGGGTGCAGGCAGCACTTGAAGATGGAGGAGATCTCGTCCAGTAGGTCCCCAACCACAGGCCCTGAGGGAGGTGAAGTTAGGGGGGCGTTGTCATAACAATGTGTTCCCATGTACACAGTTTATCACAATGTGTTAAAGCATGTTCCCATATACACAGATGTGCAGTTCATCACATCATGTTCCCATATATACAGGTGCACAGTTTATCACGTGTTCCAACATGTTCCCATGTAAATAGATGTGCAATTCATCACATCATGTTCCAATAAATACAGGTGCATGGTTTATCACGTGTTCCAATGTGTTCCCATGTACACAGATATATAGTTCAACATATCATGTTCCCATATATACAGGTGAACAGTTCATCATGTGTTCCAACATGTTACCATGTACACAGATGTGCAGTTCATCGTATCATGTTCCCATATACACAGGTGTACAGACTACCACAACATACTCCACAATATGTTCCCATACTCACAGATGTACAGTCCATCACAATGTGGTCTCATGCACAAAATGTGTATTTCATTTACAATGAAAGACAGAACAACTAATTCACTGCAATCGCCCTTGTGACTGCATATTCCTAACTTGAACTGGAATGTGAAGCGGATGTTTTCAAAAGGAAACAGTTTTTTAAATGTTTCAAGGACTTTCCATGACTAACTTATCCAGCCAAGCATTGCAACAATTTTTTTTTAATATATTCATTATCCTCTAACAGGTGACACATGCATACATGATCTATCAAATAATCTGAAAACAAGAAGACAGCATACTCTTGAACATTCACTTCCATTGGTCTTGAAAATGTTAGTTAAATATGACTGAGTGTGTAACAGTGAGAGAAATAGAACAAGAAAAGAGAAGAGCACCTGACTAACTGAGTATATCTGTTTGTTCACGGATGTGCTTCAAAGACGAGGAGGCCGATGAAACAAATGCTCTGAACTGAAGCGTATAACTCACACCATGACTACAAGATGTACAACACCATCACACAGAACATGGCACCTCACCTGCTTCCACCAGCAAGGTGTCAAAGATGAGGCGTTCAGCGGAGTGGTTGGTCCACACCATGTAGCTCTCCCCATAGGACTGCAGCAGTGGGCGGGTGTGCTGCTGGAACAGTTCTGCCACAGACTGCAGGCCCTGGCTCTGCGACAGCTGCTCCATCAGCTCATTGCCCTGAGACAGAACAGCAAAGCCTCCACTTCTTTACTCAACATCATATTTAGAGATTTAGAGGGAAATGCTCTGATGTTAATGGAAAGGTAATTAACGCTTCAGTTTCTTTCCTCCACATCAAATTGAAAAACAAATGCTGTAATGTCAATGGAAAAGTTATAATAAAAAATCTACCACGAAAAACAAAACAACATACACCTCATTCCATGTCAGTATTCTGTCTCCATCTCAAAAAGCTCTCTTTTTCATTTGAAATTGATTTTTTTTTTTTTTGTAAAACACTGTGAAGAAACAACAGAAAATCCTGTGATCTACTGGTTTCAGTCTACAAAAAACAAAGACAAAAAGACCTGGACGAACTTGGTAAAACCCTGGTCTTCTGTCAGTATGTCACCAATATTGAGAACACTTTTGCTTTCCATCAACATTGTTATTTCTAACATCACCCTGAATAATACTAAAAGCATCTCTACCTTCCATGGACAGAAATCTTCATTTTTACCTTGAAAGGTCTATTCTTCTACAAATATCAGACTGTATGTCACTTTCCTAAAGTACACAGGTTTGCCACCAGCTTCAGGTTCATTTTTCAGACACTACAATCACAGAAATACTACTCTTCTATCAATATCAGTCTTTCTACACCACCTTATCAAAGAATGGTCCCAGTAGTCTCCTACTAAATCAAAGCTTTTCTGCCACTGCTCTGGAAGCAAAGTTCTTAGCCTTCTGCAGCATTCATCTATCTCACCCTTAGACAGTCTTCTGTTGACAACTTTCTTCATGAGTCTACTTTGACTGAAGCACCCGTTTTTCACCAGCAACAAACCTTTTTTTTCAGAGCCGTGGAAGGCCAAAGACTTCTATAAAAACCAGTTCGTCTTCAAACTGAAAATATCATTGTAAATAAAATCTAAAGAGTGATTTTTCATAAAAGAAACAAAATCCTGAAAGTTAGAAACAGCATGTTCTCATAATTTGTTGCTTACCTTGTCTCTGACAACTTGCTCAGAGCTGAGAGCCATGACAGTTACAATCAGGTCAAACAGCTGCTGATTGACAACCTTCACCATTGGCCCCAATACCTTCAGCAGTGCTTCCACACAGTTCAGCAGCTGAATGTGCATTTGTGACTGTTGACAGAAAGCACTTAGAAATTTAAAAATATAACAAAACAACTGTAACAATAATAATGATGATAATAATATGGATAATAATAACTGAAACATAATTTCATCAAAAAACCATACCCATCACACTCAACATTGATCATGAGAAAAAAATTCAAATGAACAACAAACTAAAATGATAAGGAAACTTCTTGCAGGCGTTTTCTTCACTGTCTCAGGTACTGTTGTCAATTCTAACCAAATGTGAATGGTGTGAGAAAATTCAAAGAGATTATCTATAGACTCTGCAGTTTGTCACACAAGTATACAGTAACACTGTGATCATAACACAATCAGACCTTAAAAACCAAGAGTGTTGCTGAGCATCACTTATCAAAGTGTATTCCTGGAAGTGAAATCCTTTAATGTACTCACAGTACCAATCATAATATTTTTCAATTTTCCCCATCGAAAACCAAACACACACACACACAAATAACTGCCATCTGCCCCCCAACCAACACAGACATGAACATGTGCACACACACACAGACACACACACACACACACAAACACACATACACAAGAACCTACACACACACACACATACACGTGCAAACCTACACACACACACTCACACACGCCCTTTCCCCTACCTGCACCGTGTGACAGATGTCCGGACTGGTGAGGACCTCACAGATGTCGGACACGTGGGGCATGAGCAGGGAGGTCTGCGAGCCGCGGATGATGGCAGCCATCACCAGCACTGTGCAGTGGGACTGGGAGGCACGGAGGCTGGTCAGTGTCAGCTTGACCCACACCTCGGGCTTCACAAAGTAGCCAATTAGCTCAGCACTCCTGTCCACCTGTGGTAACCCACATCACACAACCGTTTCTTGGAGAATGTGTCTGCTGTGTATGTACAGTTTTCCTTCTACTGGCATGTAAGTAATGTGATTTTTTATGGGGTTAAGATTCTCCAGTACACCCTCTGTAATGTGTCATGGGCAGCAGAACAGCAGTCTAAAACACCATTTAACATTACTTTTCATTTTACAGACCAGGACACACTACCATCAAGCAATGCTCTATAGTAATTTAACACCATTTTTCATTAGTTCCATATTAACTCAATCTGGACAATGGAACGCTACAGAATTCCTGATGAAAGGCAGGGTGTCCGGAACACTATAGCAGTTTTGAGGGAGGGTGGTGGGTGTACACATGACGTGAGGAGAGGGGTCAGTGGGCCAAGTACAGTGAGTTTCATTCAGTTACTTTATGTTTTGTAGTTTTTGTGATTTTTTTTTTCCTAACCCTAACAAATGGGTCGTCTGCAGGGAAAAGCATGGGAGAAAATTATTCATCTTGAGTGAGTTAAAAACCAGGACAATTGACTTGTTGCACAGCCCAAGTATAACAGTATAGCACCATTTTTCATAACTTCTGTTTTGGAAACCCTTATGACCATTTACAGAGACCTGGGGTTTGGCCAAAAACTGACAGGAGATGGCGGAGAGATCTGAAGTTTGTGTGACAGCCCAATGACACTTCACAGAGTTATTGGTGAATAATTATAAGAAATACATACTCTACACAGAGTTAAAGGTGAACAATAATATCAATAATAAGAATACAGCAATGGAAAATCATTCATAGCTTAGTCTTTTGTGAAGGACTATGATTCTCAAACTAGTAGGTAAGATTACACTAGCTTTTAGCACTGCAGCCTTGGGGGCTAGTGGGCCTTTGGGGACCATCCTAACACCAACTGTCCCTCTTGGCCAAGAGAGTGGTGG
>NC_134893.1:15531794-15541794 GCF_041734735.1 Babylonia areolata | reverse complement strand
GATGCTGGTGAGCAATAAGGGCAGTAACTTATAGTGGAAGGAGTAGCGGTCAAGGAGATCCAAGAGCCAGCCACCCACTACCTGTGTCACTGCTTTGCGCACTGCCGGCACCTGGTCAAAGAGACGCTGGGCCAGGTGAGAAGTCACGGTGTCCACAGATTTGCCGTTCCCGTACTGGATCACGTCCCCTGAACAACAGGTCCTAATACTAAGCAACTGTGTTATTTACCAATGTGACTGCAGACCTGTATCATCATAACAATATAATAGAACCCAGGAATCACACAAATAGGATAAGTCTAGCAAATTATGCTAATAAACTTTATCACACTGTCATACTGAACCAGACTACATTTCCAAGGTTGCAACTGGCAGGAAAACACACACACATCCACACACACACACATTAAAAAAAATTAAAAAAAAAAAAAAAGGCAAAGAAACTGAAAAGCTAGGGTCAAGGCAGGATCTCCTGCTATCAAAATTAGAAAATTTAATTGCATGTATGTGCACTTTATCTACTCAGCTCTGTGAGAGTGAGTGTATGAGCACACTCATGTGTATGCACACTGTGTGTGTGAAAGAAAGAGAGAGAGGGTGGGGGAGGGGGAGAGGGAGAAATAGTGTGCATGTAGGCCTATGTATGTGTATGCATACATGTGTAATCTTTTCAAAGTGTGTGAATGTGTGTGCGCGCATGTGTGTGTGTGTGTGTGTGTGTGTGTGTGTGTGTGTGTGTCTGTGAGAAAGACAGAGAGAGAGAGTGTGTGTGTGTGAGCT
This sequence comes from Babylonia areolata, assembly GCF_041734735.1. Taxonomy (NCBI): domain Eukaryota; kingdom Metazoa; phylum Mollusca; class Gastropoda; order Neogastropoda; family Buccinidae; genus Babylonia; species Babylonia areolata. The sequence continues at coordinate 15,541,014 of NC_134893.1, read as the reverse complement.
CACACATATGTGTGTATGTTTTCAATTTAACTCTATATGAGAATGCAGGTGTGTTTTTGAATGTGTATGTGTATATATATGTATGATTGTTTTCAATTCAACACTTTGAGAGAGAGAGGGAAAGAGAGAGTGAGAAGGAGACACACACACACACACACACACACACAGAGAGAGAGAGAGAGAGAGAGAGAGAGAGAATTTGTTTTGAATCTTACTCTGAATATATGCAAGGGAGTTAGTGTGTGTGTGTATAAGTATATACATGCAAGTGTGTTGCTTTCAATGCAAGTCTCTCTGTGTGTGTGTACACACACGCGCACGCACATTCAGTTTTACTGAGTCTATCACTCTATGCATATGTGTGTGCCTTTTGACTGGTTTTCTGTAAACAACATAGAACGACCCACCTGCTTTTTTCTTCTTCTTCTTTCAGAAAAGGAAATTTTCTATCTAAAATTACGTTTAAAATAACATAACATAACAGATTTTTGATGAAAATCTAAATGGACTTCCATCCCCAGATGGAAGAGTTGTACCTATGCATTTCAATGAAGACAATTCAAATGAGTTGCAGACATGACCAAGCACCACGCACCTAGAAATCGCATGATTTTTTTTTATTTTTTGAAAAATCAGAATAAATCAGCCCAGATATTCAGACAGACAAATTAGTGATCAAAATAAAGTGCAAGACACAAGATTCATAAATATCATTAACTCTTGTATGTGGATGCAGATATAACTGTTCCACAGTCCACACAAAATGGTATCTGGATAGTCCCAAGAAAAACAGATTTTGTGAAGTTGGTCACTGCACTATTCTAGTCACCATTCTACCTCAAATCACACGTTGGGCTCCTTGGCATCCATTTGAAACATTAAAAAAACAACACTACAAAAGCTTCTTCTACTTTATCTTCTTTGTCAGAGCCTTGTTCTAACACTGATTCATCAGTTTTTTTGCAGTTTAAAACGTCGAGTCGATCAACTTGCTACGATCTTACCTAACAGCGTCAAGTCTTAATTTAGTTTATCTTTTAAACAAACTCTCACACACAAATGGTCTGTGTTGGACACTGTCATTGTCAACCGTCAAGAGAGGGAAATCCATTTAGAAACATCAAATTGTTTTAAAATGTTACAAACATGTTACTTCCCTTTTCGGTCTCATTACAAAATTGGCAGATCTTTCCACTTACATGTTAGCAGAGTAGATTCAAAGCTGTCATGCTCTGCATACATAAACGCGGAACAGCGCTACTGAGTTAAACAAAAACCTGCGCATTAACCAGTTTAAGACTCATTTCCACTTGAGGCAGTATTGTGGAAGTATCTACAAAATTTCCACTCAAGATGGAATGAGTAGTGTTCACAACAAGGCATGGATGTTCACTTGGTCAGTCACACCAAGGATTGGAGGGGAAGAAAATGTATATATAATTAGCCAATATTGTTAATGCATCCTATGGGGCATGTTTCCATGGTCATAGTCTTGAATGACACATTCTCAGTACACTAATGATATTTCCGGATTACTTTGACACACTCACCTATTGTAGACACTGTCAGAGCCCTTATCTTTGAATGTTGATGGGTGATGGACATCAACAATGGTTTAATTAGTGTTTCTGACACCATATGAAAATACTGTGGAATGGCCTTGGCTATTTTTGATGCACACTTGCAGCTTTCCTTCTTGACATCAGGGAATGGATCCATCAGAGTTCTCTGCAAGATCTTAACACTGTCATCGAGATAGGCTGGCAGTTTCTGACCTGCTCTGTCCACCAACAAAGAAAAAAGTTCCACAAGCTGCAACCTCAGTTCTTCCGATGGCTCCACTATCTCTTGTTGACCGAGCCTTTGGACAAGAACAGGAAAAACATACGACAAACGGTCTTCTGGATCTGACACCTTCTCGAAAAATCTATGAACAATCCCAACACTGAGTTCTCGGCACTTCTCAACAGGATCAGAAAACATTTTCAGCATGGGTTTCAATATTTCCGAGAAAATGGGCTCCAAATCCGGTGATTCTAGAACCGGTTTTCGATTAATTGTATCATTTCGAATGCTCTCGAGTGCCTTCTTTCTAGTGTTTCTGTTATCTTCACCCAAACAATTGATGTGTCGTGCTATTCCTTGTAGAACCGCGTTGGAATTTTGATCGACCGCCGCCATGATGTTGATCGCAACGCCTCGTTTTCGATCCAAATCATGTCGTTGCAGGTTTCGCGATACTGACTATTTGGTTATTCTTTTTGCTGTTTGTTTGTTTGTCTTTAACGATACCTCATATTCAAGTAATATACATAGTAGTATCTATGAATTTGATTATCTCCAGCTGGAATTGAAAAGTATTGCACGATTTAAAAAATTCCGGAGCTTATTTAAAGTATGTATTTTTATAGGAAAACCGTTTACCTAACAGCTGTGATGGCCGAGTGGTTAAGGCGTTGGACTTGAAATCCAATGGGTTATACCCGCGCAGGTTCGAATCCTGCTCGCAGCGTACTTTTTGTTTTATATTTAAGTACTGTTCTCTGGATGTCATTTTATTGTTCGTTAGATTATTTCATTTCTTAAAGATAACATATCAAATGCGAAGATAAATAGACTAAATTAGATGTCTACAATCAACAGTCTGTAACAGAATTCCTTCATTCCAGTGTTCTTAGTTGTGTATGTGCTCAGCATACCGTTACCATGAGTATTACACAAATTATGCAAAACATGCACAGACCACACACTGGACAGCTACTGTCACGTGTGTACTGTTCAGTGTCAGTTAGGGGAGATCGACGGAGGGGTGCGGCGGGAGGAAATGATGGACCGATCGAGATGCATGATTTATAATTTGTGTGTGTGTGTGTGTGTGTGTGTGTGTGTGTGCGTGCGTGCGCGCGAGAGAGAGAGATATTGTACATGTTTGTGCAGGTGCCGTGCACGGTATGCCCGGCGTGAAATGAAAGGGGGGGAATTAAAAGCTAAAAATATGGAACAACAGCAAAATGAAGTAGAAAGTAGATATTAACAAGAGAAGGAATGTAAGAATGATTTAGGGATGATAACACAGTAAAGCATGTTTTGTTTTGGGTTTTTTTTTTCATTCAGTATTTTACTCACATATATTCACATATATTTTTTTATATCATAATTATTATTTATTTATTTATTTATGTAAGCTTATCTATATATATATTTTTTTTTTTCTCAAGGCCTGACTAAGCGCATTGGGTTACGCTGCTGGTTAGGCATCTGCTTGGCAGATGTGGTGTAGCGTATATGGATTTGTCCGAACGCAGTGACGCCCTCCTTGAGCTACTGAAACTGAAACTGAAACTCAAAGAAATAATAGCACAGACATAAAAACCCCACTGAAATCGTAAACTGGACAGTACACTTGTTGAAAAATGTGGCCGTTTACAAGGTAAGAGTATTTGGAACATAAATACTTGGTCAGGTTCATCCCTGGAATTTCACAGACCCACAAATATTCCAGATGACCATAGCAATTTGTGCAGTGTCAAAACCATGTTTCCATGCACCCTCCTACATCCCGTCCTCTCTCACACACACTTTATAATAATGAATAAGTCGCTTATGTCGGTACCTCTCATTTGAGTAATTTACTAGTTTATTCTTTTATATCCCTCCACTACCGTGACTTTTTGTTTCATCTTTCAGATTGATAATGTAAAACCAGTCCCACCCAACTGTTGTAATCAACATCGTAGACATGGCACACAATCTTGTTCCAGGCATCAGTCAATAACACCAACAATAAAATAAAGTAAAAGTACAGTGCACATCTTTTATCTTTGATTTCTCACTGCCCTGCCAACCAAACAGGCCGTTATCAGGACTGAAAAAAAAGCAACAACAACAACAAATGCGGAAATAATATGCGCAACTTTTTCAAACATTTATTTCACATTCATGCACATAAACCTAGGACATGCCTCTGAAGTTGACCATTCTGTCAATCTTTCAGATTAAAGAAAACTATTCTGAATATATGTAATCATACATAAAATATATATACACAACTCCACTTTGCAAATACATATGTGTGTGTGGATATCTATCTATCTATCTATCTATATATATATATATATATGTATATATATATATATATATTTCTCTCTCTCTCTCTCTGTGTGTGTGTGTGTGTGTGTGTGTGTGTGTGTGTGTGTGTGTGTGTGTGTGTGTGTGTCTGTCTATCTGTCTGTCTGTCTGTCTGTGTCTGTGTGTCTGTGAGCGTGTGTATTGTGAGACCAAGTTCAACAGAACTAAAGATGGCCCAGAAAGACCATTTTCATGCAACTGAGACCGCAAGTTATCATAAAACTAGCCGACTCTTAACTTCGCAGTCAAAGTGGATATCTCGACGCACCTATTGCAAAGGTCTCAGGCAACTGATAATCATTTCAATTCATTACACACGACTACTAAAGAACAACACGCTGGGCCTGCATGCATGAGAAAGTTAATGTTTTTGTTCATTATAAGCCCGCTTTTGTAGTTGCTGTTGTTGTTTCCTCGATGCTTGCCACTCAGCCAACCAAAAATAGAACCTGACTATAACACCTCTTCTTTTTTTCTTCTTTTTTAACCTGTGCTAACCTGCTTGCACCTGTGGTTGTGACTATGTTTGGGCAAAGTCACACACCGTTCGCCATGTGCGAACAGTCCAAATTCAGCCAGATCGATGTTGTTGTTGTATATTTATAGGCTGTTGTGTGTAATATGCGGTTTTGTAGTCGGGTTTGTAGGTATCCATAGAAGGGAGTGATTTACAAAGCCATTGTCAGTCTATAAATTAACAGACAAATATTTACTTGTATAGAGAGAATGCACAGATAAATAAACATTTACACATACATGCGAACACATACACTGACACACAAACGCGCGCTCTCACGGACGCAGGCACACATGGAGCACACACACACACACACACACTTATTTTTTCTTTTAATGATTTGTGACTATCTGGACCTATTTTCCTTGCTTCGGTTAACAGTAAACAAGATGGATGAGAGTAAACGCAGCAAACAGCAGAAATTCAGTCAGAACCTTACAATAATAATAATAATAATAATAGTTTATTTCTACTGCACCTGTTATTAAAATACAATACATAATGCTGAAGGCACATTACACGAGTAAAATATAACATAAAAAAAAGAAACACTCAAAATAAAAATCAAGAAACCTTGTATGGGCATGATGAATCTCCTGATACGCATTTACTTCTCAAATCATAGTTTTAAGAGATACTCCTGTACTGCTGACTAACGGTGTCACACACACACATGGTCTGTCCCGGAGCCGGAGGGTGTGTTTACACTGTTTATTGTCGGGGTATTAACGTTGTCTTGTTCACCTTGGGGGACTGAGTTATCGGCATTGACAGAACTAGGGCAGGTTAGCAATCATCGTCTTCGTAGACTATCTAGTGCACACACACACACACACACACACACACACACACACACACACACACACACACACTCACACACACTGTGACACACACACACACACACACACACACACGTACGCACACACACACACACACACACACGTACGCACACACACACACACATACACACACACGCATGCACGCACACACGCCGGCTTAGTTCAAATGCATATATAAAGTACAAACGTCCCATACATGCGCGCGAGCTTGTGTGTGTGTGTGTGTGTGTGTGTGTGTGTGTGTGTGTGTCTGTCTGTCTGTCTCAGTGTGTGTGTGTCTGTGTGTGGGTGTGCCCTGTGGTGAACTAAAAGAGACGGATCATGACTTTGGGAGCCGGGGTGAAGAAGTGAGACACTGAGTCAGTCACATACACACACATGCGCGCGCGCACCCCAGGAGAGACAGACAGACAGACAGACTGACCGAAAGTGAGAGAGGTGGCAAGCATGGACTGTGTTTACCTGTGCCAATACACGCAATCACTGGCAAACACATTGTCACCTGGCTTAGTCACAGCAAACTGATTGACTGTCGCACACACCCGGCTTCACAAGATACTATTTCTGAATTTGGGAATCACCCTTTCTAAGGAAGGCGGGTACCTTATTGTTCCAGGAAAAAAAATGAAGGTCTCTGACTATAAATGTTCGTTCAGCGGCTGGGCCGAAGCAGACGACTCGAGAACGAGCAAGCGAAAGACTTCTGATCAGCACACAAACTTCTTGCGTTGAACCCCATCATCAGTCTTGGTTACGTATTGAGCCAGTCTTTTTGGTCACCACTGCAAACGGCGAAACAGAGAAGTGATCCCAGCTCAATTGTTTAAGGTGAATATTTAATGAGATAAACAGATAAGTAAGACAAAGAAAATGAAAAAAAAAGTTCGACGAAAGGTATCAAACCCTGTGATTCGTACTTAACTGCTGTATTGAGGATAGCCATATACGTTTTGTGTGTGTGTGTGTGTGTGTGTGTGTGTGTGTGTGTGTGTGTGTGTGTGTGTGTGTGTGTGTGTGTGTGTGTGTGTGTGTGTGTGTGTGTCTGCGAATGGATTGTTTTTATCATTTCATTTCCTATTCAGCATTGTCATACACACTTTGTCGACTGAGAGTTTCGTTGAATTAACACATTATAACATTATATGATTTTGTATCTGTGATTGTAATTCCATTGGCGAAACTCGATAGACTTTACCATAGCAAAGTTACACTGATTAGACGATTATCCTGGAGAGAGAGAGAGAGAGAGAGAGAGAGAGAGAGAGAGAGAGAGAGTACGCAAACAGACCATATGGCAGGTCATTCAGTGTTAGATTCAAAAGTAGGAAGGTTCTGTTTTTTCCTTAATCATCTTTCCTTTGTTTTCACAGGGGTATTACTGCCTGCTCTTAAGCTATCTCTTTTCCCTCACTTCTATCCTGCACTCTCGCCAGTTCCCATAAACAGCTTTTAGTCTTCAGGGAGCTACCAATGCCAGGTACACAAGGCAACCACCCACCACCCGGGGTTCTGCATTGATTATGAGTCATTTCAGTGGTGTTCAGCAGTTCCTGTACTGTTTTAGTAGGCCTGTATATTTATGTATTGAACACAACTTGCTAAAACTGATGAAATATGGATAGTAACAGAAAAAGTCCAAGTGAGGACGTTTATTTGAATGTTAACTTGTTCCAGACACAAGCACCAGACAAGTTACCTGTGACGATGAGTTCCTACGACAACGACGACGTGGCAGCCTTGGTGATTGACAACGGCTCCGGCATGTGTAAGGCTGGCTTTGCTGGGGATGACGCTCCACGTGCTGTGTTCCCTGCTCTCATTGGCAGACCCAAGTACCAGGTGGGGCTCACTGAGGAAATAAACACAATAAACTGCAGGTAGACTTGTCTACATAATCAGGTATATCTAAGCATGGTATGAACTGATTTTTTCTTGCGTAGCGATGTTTGAGTTTTAGAGAGGGCAGCATACCCAGCATAAGGAAACGTATGATATATCCAGATTTCTATTAACACTTTGGCACAATTGTTTAACTATCAGGTGTTTTTATCTCATACATGTCCGCCTGAATACCAGTGGAGGTTTTCCACAGACACGTGCAATGAAAAAAATTACAATAAGCAAAAGATTAAACATTCGGAGACACAGGTATAAACGTATATCGGAAGTGCACAGATATACATGTATCACACTGACGTCTATAACATGTTGTTTAGTACTGATGTAAACACCCAGGCATGAATGTTCATTATACCTTATGCGACTGTGTTGTGTGTGTGTGTGTGTGTGTGTGTGTGTGTGCAGAACGTGATGATGGGTATGGGCCACAAAGAGTGCTACGTTGGGGACGAAGCACAGAGCAAGAGGGGCATGCTGTCCTTGCAGTACCCTGTGGAACACGGCATCGTCAGCAACTGGGACGACATGGAGCGTATATGGCACCACACCTTCTACAACGAGCTGAGGGTGGCCCCTGAGGAACACCCCCTTCTGCTCACTGAGGCTCCCCTCAACCCTAAAGCCAACCGAGAGAAAATGACACAGGTAGCTGGGAAAGATTTACTTCAAAGATAAGGTGTTTTCATGATGACATTGGTGTTTGGTTCAAGGCTAACATTTGTCAGGAGGCATTAGTTGTGGGGTTTTTTTTTCGGAAAGTTAAGAATGGAAAGCAAAATTTGGTCGAGCTAAGACACTGGTATGCATAATGGCTTACTGATAAAGTTGATAACAGACCAGTGGAATTCTATACCTTGAATGGCCAATGGCCAGTGCTAACTATAATGTCTGTCACAGAGTGATGTGATAAAAACAGTGATAAGTCTTGAACACTACGAGTTGAATAAATTACAGACGATGGCGAGAGCTTGCACCTGACTGCCTGTTAACCAAGGTCACTGGCTTTCAGATCATGTTCGAGACGTTCAACACCCCAGCCTTCTATGTTGGCATCCAGGCCGTCCTCTCTCTCTACGCTTCGGGCAGAACCACCGGCATCGTCTTTGACTCTGGGGATGGAGTCTCTCACGTGGTGCCCATTTATGAAGGTGAGGGTCACTTTCACAGGGTCCCCAGAGATGGAGTCTGTCATGTGGTGCTCAGTTTGTGGATGTCAGTAGAACGGTCCTGGGGCTTTCGAGGTGGCAACTTCGTGTTTTGCCAGTTTTTACACGCCATTTGGGATTTCCATTTACAATCACTTACGATAGACCTCATAATAGCTGCAGAGATATTTTCTTTCACACAACAAAGGAAGTGTAGATAGAAAGATATCTCTGTTATCATTGCAGAATTAATCAACGTCTATACTGTTACAACGATGTTATGTACCGAGCTGTGTGGATGTTGCAGGCTACGCCCTGCCTCACGCCATACAACGCATTGACCTGGCCGGCAGAGACCTGACGGCTTACCTCCAGAGACTTCTCACTGAACGTGGCTACAGCTTTACGGATTCTGGTCAGTGTGTGTGTGTGTGTGTGTGTGTGTGTGTGTGTGTGTGTGTGTGTGTGTGTGTGTGTGTGTTCATATTGCTGAGTTGCTGTAGTTTTGTTCGACATACAACCATAAAACAAAAACAAAAACAGCAGCTAAGTTTAACGAGGCACTAAAACGATCTATGCAACCTACTCAAAGTTGAAATGCATATAGGCTTGCTTAAAAAAAAAGAAAAGAAAGAAAATAAGAACGGACTGCTGATGGTGGTCTGGTATGTATGATTGTATGGATTGAAGGA
>NC_134893.1:15519294-15529294 GCF_041734735.1 Babylonia areolata | reverse complement strand
CTTTTGTCAATGGAAAGTGATTACATGAATGCTTGAGGAAGTGTAGGATGGGGAGATAACGTGTGTCTGTGGATGAGAGGATGAAGGTATGACGCAGATGAACAGGACTGCAATGAAGTCCACTAGAAACCTTCACGATCGCACCTTCCATCTGTATTGTAAGGGTTAACACTGGAGTTAAGATATGTGATAGTGGTATATTCAGAACGAGGACGATGGGGGTGGAATGTGTGTTTTTTTGTTGTTGTTGTTTTTGTGTGTGTGTGTGCGTGTGTGTGTGTGTGTGTGTGTGTGTGTGTGTGTCTGTGTTTCCAAATTTTACCCGTGGATATCAATGTCGTTCAAAAACTGACGAGCCATGGATCGCTGTCGTCCATAAGAAATTTCCCTGAAGAATGAGCATTTCCAAAACGTTTGAGCACGTGTTACTGGGGATTGGAGACTGGACTGAGTTGGTTCGGAAAGTGGTGCCGGTGGGAAGTCTGTGTAGAACGAACACACCTGCGTGTGGATCTCTAAGCAGGAGTGAAATAAGTGTGTGGTGGGAGAAAACGATAAAGGGGGTTTGGAAGAGAGGGAGGGCGGGAGGAGCGAGTCGTATAAACTAATCTTAAACTTGTAAATGACATGGTACTATTTCGTTACGTTGTATATCATCATGAATTTTGTTTGTTTGTTTTTATCAGGCACACGCTGGCGTGTGTTATTACTTTTACTGATCCTTTCAATAAAGAAGATTTTTTCATTCCTTTGAAAATATGTTTCTGAAGTGATTATTGAAGTCGAATGCAATCTCTCTCTCTCTCTCTCTCTCTCTCTCTCTCTCTCTCTCTCTCTCTCTCTCTCTCTCTCTCTCTCTCTCTCACACACACACACACACACACACACACGGGAAAGCATTCGCCATTGATCATTTTCTTCTTTTGCACACAGTCTTTAGAATATTTCAAACTGGATCCATGCACTGTGACAATTTTTTTGCACTTCCTATTTTTTCTTCCTCCCCAGCCCCCCAGTCCCCCGGCCTCCCTCCCCCACCCACCACCAAATGGTCATTCGGACGAGACGACAAGCCGGGGATCCCTACGGGTTAGCATGCACTTTGCGCACGTAAATAACCCACGGCAACAACACGGTCATAATTGTCCTTGGCATATTTCTATACAAAACTCCATCTTGACACGAAATAAAATAAAACTTTCAAAGAGACAGATAGATGGATGGACAGAGACAGACAGACAGCCTGAGAGAAGGGGGCGAGAGGGTGCCGGTGCTCTTAACGACGTGCACTGCCTGGGGAGGGGAACTCGAATTTCACACTCTATTGCGACAAATTTGTAACAAAATACAAATGCACTCGCTTGGTATTGTTCGCTAATGTCGGTCTCTCTCTCTCTCTCTCTCTGGCGAAACATGGAGCCGGGTTACAAACGCGTCTCAACACGAATGTGTTTGCCGAGTTCGTATTCCAAGTTAAAAAGCTCGTACTGAGGAGAGTTTGGTCAAGCGTGGAGAATGTAAGTATTTCAATACGAAACCTGTTTTGATTTCCCCCTACAGCAAGCCACAGGCCCATGATATAAACATGGAAAGGATACAAACAAAACATGATATATATTTTAGTGTGTAAGCAAATGAATAAGAGCTCATATCCACACACACGTCACATAAGCACGTGCGCGCGCAAGCGTAAGCGCAAGCACAAGTCCTAAATCTATCACACACACACACACACACACACACACACACACACACACACACACACATGAATTATTCTCCATGACCACACGTTGTCACAGGGTCATGGATCAAGTGCACCCACGCATATCAGCCAATGAAAATCAATGATAGGTTTTGCGCGCTGTGCACTGCGGGACTGCGACAAGGGCCAGTTCTCGTCTGCTTTCGAGTGTGAAGAATAACGACTGAGATGTTTCAGTTGTCAGTCGACGGTTGTTACCTTTGACTGTTTGCTGTCTGATGAGTTTGCTTTGATATCAGTGCTGCCATGTTTATTTGTTCATTCGGTTTGGCTCTGATAGTGGTAGCAGTTTGTGTGACTGTGAATGTTTTGATCAGACGTCGACGTGTTGATTCTGAAGGAAAAGCTGTTCTCATTACAGGTAGCCCTATCTTCTTTCGTTATCGTTATTTTAATCTACTGTCTGTCTATCTCTATCTTTGTGTATGATGGGTGGGAGGGTGGTGTTTGTGTTTGTTTGTTTGTGTGTGTGTGTGTGGAGCAGTCTTCTCTTATGCTCGTCCACACAGTAGTCTTCACACGCACACACACTCGCACACACACTCGCACACACACACACACACACACACACACACACACACACACACACACACACACATATATATATATATATATATATATATATATATATATATACAAAGAGATCGGCACGCTTCTACTGTTAGCCATAGCATAAGGTTCCACAATGCCTTGTCTGGTGTCTCTAAGGACAGCAATGTAGTCTGACTAAGTGCCAACACAGCGGTGGAACCACAGGCACTTGCATTACAGCAGTGTTATCGATTTATTCCTGACCTGACACTGCCTCAGCGGGATATCGTGCTGTGCTCTTGTTTTGAGAACAGGTTCTTGTGTGTGTGTAGGGGTGTGTTGGGGTGGTAGCTTCCTGATTTTGATAAATTGAAAAAGAGCTTGATTCTTATTATTTGCGTTTTTGTGTCACCATCAATCTGTTTGCATGTGTGTGTGGGTGAGGGGGCGTGCGCGCGTGTGCGTTCGTGTATCTGTCTCTGCCTTCTGTCTGTCTGTCTGTCTGTCTGTCTGTCTCTCTCTCTCTCTCTCTCTCTCTCTCTCTGCCTCCTCTCCATTCCCTCTTTCTTACACTCTCTTCTTGGTGTGTGCATGCATCTGTCTGTCTCTGCCCTCTCTCTGTGCCTCCTCTCCATTCCCTCTTTCTCACACTTTCTCCCTGGTGTGTGTGTGTGTGTGTGTGTGTGTGTGTGTGTGTGTGTGTGTGTGTGTGCGCGCGCGCGCGCGCGCGCGCGTGCATGTATATCAGCCTTAAAGTTAAGATTGTTTTCTGTCAAAAGCATATAGTATGTAGAACCCATTCGGGTAATGCAAAGCCCAACCCCATGAAGAATTGAACACACAAGAGGTCTGAAGGATAAAATGCAACTATTGCGCAATAAACATTACCGTATCAAACATTATGCATAGAATTTTGTAATCGAGAACACCTGATAAATGAAATGAACGAAACAATCGCAACAAATGTGTGTGTGTGTGTGTGTGTGTGTGTGTGTGTGTGTGTGTGTGTGTGTGTGTTTGACATAAACACTGAGACACAGACAAAGATGCAGAAAGGGAGATGAATTTTGTTTTACAGCAGATGTGTTCCATTTTTAGATACATACACAACAGCATTCAACTGCAAAACAAATGTGTTGTTGATACAAGGCTATAATTATATACCATTAACAACTATACAGATCATACGGTGCACCACGTTTCCCCAACTCGCGTTTCGCCTACAGACTGTTGAGTACGTTCGTTTCGCCCACGTCTTGTGCCCACCAGAATACAGAACTGTAAACATCCAAATACATCGAGTTTATCAATAGCATTCACAGTTGTTAAAGTGTACATTTTCAGTGTAAATTGTACATGAGCAAATGTTCAGTTTTTCCCATCTTTTGCCCTTCCACAATGGCATCTTTATTCCCTTTCAGGCGTTCGTTTCGTCTGTGAATGGCTGTTAGTGGTGATTTTTGTGTTCACCAACAGCTTCATAGTTTCAGAAGAGTGAATGCAGATTCAGTTTTAATTGTCTCACACTAATGTGTACTATATTTGAAGAATGTTCAGTTATACAATCAGTTATACATAACAATTCAGCAGTAATTTCCAGTCGGATGAATGAAGATGCAAACATGCAAAATGCATGGCCTGATTCCATCATGGCCTGAATGTGGTTTAGAAGATGAGGTTGAAAAATGCTTTTGTCGTGAAATGTGAGCATGGCTTCACCTGTTTGCGAAACCAACGTACGAATATGAGCATATTGGCGAAACGATTCTGCTGACATGAAGACGGAAAAGGAGGGGGCCGGTTTTGGAGAACAAATCTTGGGGGAAACGTGTGGCACCCGATTCATATGTCAATCTCAGTACAGTGACATTTTATCTGTGACTCCAGGATGCGATCGAGGATTTGGGCACATGCTGGCTATTCAGCTGGCAAAGCTGGGTTACCGGGTCTTTGCCGGATGCTTGGATGCCACAGGAGAGGGCGCTGTAAAGCTCTGTAAAACGTCATCGAATATTGAGGTCATCCAGCTTGACGTCACAAGTGATGAACAAGTAACTAAGGCGAGGACATACGTTGATCGACAATGGGGAAACGGTAATGATCTCCTCTCTGCTTTGTCATTTGAGGGTCGGTTCTGTTCCAGCAAATTGTTTTAATAGTGTCCCTAGGGTTAGGGTTAATAGAGTCCCATAACATTGTGCAAAGCAATATGTGTCCGATTAAAATGATATTTTGATGGTTTAAGTTCTTTCTGAAGAACTGCACCTGATGAAAGTCATCATCATCATTAACATTATTGCTCTTCTTCCTCAGTCTTCTTATTATTATTGCTCTTCTTCCTCCTCTTATTATTATTACAGCCCTTCATCATCTTATTTATCTTCTTCTTTCTCTTGTGATGATGATGATATTATTATTATTATCATCATTGTTTAAAATAAAGTATCTGGACTTTGTCGTTTTTGGTTTTGTGTAGTTTGTTGGTTTTTTGTTGTTGTTTTTTACTTGGATATGTAGATTAAAGCCGTTTGTCATTCGTCTTGCAAAGTCAACCCTTCCAAGATGAGCAGCAGTTAGTCGCGGCTCATCACCACTGTGTCAGTGCTGACAATGCAGTGGGGGGTGGGGGTGGGGGTGGCAGGTCTGTGGGCGGTGGTGAACAACGCGGGGGTGGCAGTGTTCGCGGAGGCAGAGTGGTGCTCCCTGGAACAGTACCAGACCGTCATGAACATCAACTGGCTCGGCACCGTCAGAGTCACCAAGGCTTTCCTCCCCTTGGTCAGGGCCACCAGGGGGCGAGTCGTCAACCTGTCCAGTCTGGCCGGTAAGGTTTGAATGGAGAAGGATGGGTGGGAGTGAAGACCCTATATTCCCTGTATATTGGGTCTGTGGTGGGAGGGAGACGGGCAGGATGGAGGGGAGAGGGCACAGATGTGACATGATATGGGTACGTACACCAATCCTCGGTCAGAGACCAAGTTCTACGCGCTTTACAAACATGGAGTCTTTTGAACAACAGGCTGCCTACCTGGATAGAGCCGACTGACACTGCCATTGGGCGCTCATCATTCATTTCCTGTGTCATTCAATCAGGTTACAGTCCGGCACACATACACACTCACACAGACAGGAAACATCTTATGCGAATGACCGTTTTGATTATTTTACCCCGCCATGAAAACAGCCATAACCCACCGAACGCCGACATGGATTACAGAATCTTGAATGTGTGTATACACACGAAGGGGTTTCAGGCACAAGCAGTTCTGCACATACGTTGACTTCGGAGGTCGGAAAACTCCCCACCCTTTAGTCACCTGGCGCCGTTACCGAGATTCGAATCCAGGACCCTGAGATTGAAAGTCCAACGCTTTAACCACTCGGCCATTGCGCCCGTCGGGGGGGGGGGGGGGGGTGGATACTGACATGTGAAAGGTCCAGAACTACGGTTTTTCGTGTCTTTCCGCCCCCACCCCGCCCGCGCCCTTCCCTCCCCTAGCTCACCGCTTGGGCACTGCAAGCCGTCATGTTGTCAAGCCACGCAAACTTTTTTTTTTTTTCCTTTTTACTGGGAGTTTTAGTCTCTTGTTAAATATTTTATTATTCTTTTTTGTCACAACACATTTTTCTGTGTGAAATTCGGGCTGCTCTCCCCAGGGAGAGCGCGTCGCTGCACTCAGAGCGCAGCCCATTTTTTGTTGTATTTTTTCCTGCCTGCAGTTTTTGTTTAAATGTTTTCCTTTTAAAGTGGACTTTTCTACAGAATTTGCCAGGGACAACCGTTTTGTTGCCGTGGGTTCTTTTACGTGTGCTAAGTATAGCAGCTCAGCGCGCATGCAAGCAAGAAAGTGCACACAGACACACACACACGTGCGCGCGCACGCACGCACGCACGCGCACGCACACACACACACACACACACACACACACACACACACACAAAGACGAACACGACAGAGTGACTCATTGCCTTGTGGTTGGTGTGTCTGGCAGGACGGGTGGCGTTGCCTGGATTCACTTCATATTCGTCCTCCAAGTTCGCTGTCATCGGCTTCTCCGACAGTCTGCGCCGTGAGATGGTCAAGTTCGGTGTGAGGGTGATCACTATTGAGCCATCCCTGTACAGGTAGAGCGTCTGGTGTGTGTGTGTGTGTGTGTGTGTGTGTGTGTGTGTGTGTGTGTGTGTGTGTGTGTTTGTGCGCGCGCGAAACGAGCGCGTGGTCACACTTCATCACTACTCAGGGTGTGTGTGTGCGTTTGTGCGAGTGCGCACGTGTGTGTATATATGTGTGTGTGTGTGTTTGAGTGTGTGTGTGTGTGTGCGCGCGCGTGTGTGTGTGTGTGTGTGCTGGAGGGAGCTAGTGCTATAGAATATATTATAAGAATTAGGTGTTCATCCTTGCCAGTGTATATTCACTCCGTAAACACACACACTCTCTCCCTGTCTCTTTCTCTCACTCCCTGCCTCACTACACCCTCAAACCTCTCTATCTCTCTCTTTCTCTCTCTCTATTTCTTCTTCAAGGACGGCCATCGCCAACCGTGAGGTCCTGACGCGGCAGAACTCCCACTTGTGGGCGGCCGCCCCGCAGGAAGTGCGTCACGACTACGGCGACACCTACTTCCGGGCCTACCTGGCCAAGCTGGCCGAGATGCTGCGCCTAGCCAGCAAGAGGACCTGGGAGGTGTTGGACGACCTGGAGCACGCGGTCACGGCAGAGCATCCTTACCGGCGGTACGTGCCCGCCCTCTTCACCAACCAGCTGCCTGCCGACTGCTTCAGCGTCTGTCCCAACGTGCTGCAGGATCGTGTAGTGACCCACGGCATGAGGGTGCCGGCCACCCCTGCCGCGCTGTTGCCGTCGTTGTTGTGCGAGGAAGAGGATGATGAGGAGGAGGAGGAGGACAGGGAAGACAAGGGAGGAGGAGGGTCTGGGTGTGAGCGTGGGAGGAAGTCGTTGTGATCCGCGAGGTGGATGATTTTTAAAAAAAAATTCATTTATTTGTTGGTGTGTGCTGGGGATGGGTAGTGGATGTGGTGCGTGTGTGTGTGTGTGTGTGTGCGTGTGTGTGTGTATGTGTGTGTCTCAGTGTGTGTCCGTGACTGTGTGTGTGTGTGATGGTTGTGTCGGGGCAGGGCATGTATTTTGTGTATCTGTGTGGTTGGTAGTGGGTGAGTTTGTTTAGCTCTGTGTGTGTGTGTGTGTGTGTGTGTGTGCATGCGTGCGTGCGTGAATTAATCAAAGAGATAGAGTGGGTTGGCGACTGTTTGTGTTTACCCATTGTTTATTGGCACATTTTCAATAGAAACAGGTTGTGCTGATTCCGTAAATAAAATTATTGGGTTTTATACTGATTCTGCAAATTGACCCCAGAGCACATGTTTATGTTTGTGCGTGTACGTGTGTTTGTGTTCACTAACGTTTAATCGAAGTTGGTTACTTTTATAAGAGTTAGTAAGTGAGGTGTGTTTTTTGTTGTTGTTATAAGCTAAATCTGAAAATGGATATCATACATACACGAGCCCTCTCTCTCTCTTTGTGTGTATGTGCGCGCGCGCGTGTGTGTGAGGGGGGGGGGGGAAGAGAGTGAGTGAGAGAGCGAGAGAGAGAGAGAAGTAAAAACTTTCTGCTTTCACCTGAGAGAGGTAGTGGGGTATTGCATGCTTGTTATCTTGGTGGCGGTTATAGTTCTTCCAACTGCGATTTTATGTCTTAACAGTTAACTTTGTCTTTATTTTTTTCATATGATGATTGATGTCTGCATAGTGGTAAGGGAAGTGTGTGCGGCGTATTGTTTATTGTGTTGTTGTTGTTTAAAAAAAAAAAATGTTTTGCTTCATTTTGTTTCAGAAATGTTATGATTATCTTACTAAATACCTTCCGTTTTTGTTGAATGAAGTGTACTTTTTTTTCGAAATTGTTGTTCACTTTATCTTAAAATGTAATACTTTCTTAACTGAATGGTTTCGTTTTACATGACAGTTGATGTGTGTGTGGTGATCAGGGAGTGGTGTAACAGTTACTCATTCGTTTTATGTTGGGTTTTTTTTTGTTGATGTTTGTTGACCAGCGTTTGAATGAGCCGAAAGAAAATTTTCTGTTTTGATAACTTGAAGCAGACAATAAAGTATTTTGATTTAAATTGAGTTGAATTAAATTGAATTGAATTACACAAAAACAGAAAAGTGAGGTACCACATTGTTAAACATTGACATGCGATTTCAATAACCACTTCAGAAACACATTCACAAAGGGTTGTAAAGCATCTTTATTGAAAAAGAAGAGGATAACAACGAAAAACAAAAACGGAGAGGGCACGCCAGCGTGCGTCTTATAAAAGTAAGGAGCTGCTCATGTTGATAATCTTGGTCATAATTGGACACACTGCATTGTCAAGTTGAATATCAGTTTTATCCGACTCTCTCTCTCTTCCCCCTCACCCCCACCCCCCCACCCCCCCTTTTACTCCCTCTGGATCCCATTCGCCATTTCCGCCTTCACTTCCACTCATATTCCCCCCATGTCTATTTTCCTCCCAACTACACTCGTTACTCTCCTTCTCACCACATCTCCATTTCCCTGGCCCCCACTCTCACACACACTTTCACAAACATTGATTGGTCAAAAACACTTCTTGAAGATGGTACCTTGCCCAGGTATGTCAGTGTCCTAACTGTGTGGAAATCCCCATGTCAGACGTGTAAGTGAAGTTACTCAAGGAGGCGTCACGGACAAATCTATATACACACTTATCTCATTTCCAGTGTGCGCCTCAACAAACATATCACACCCCTTCGCCTTCCCTTGCCCGCAATAACACATGAAAGATACGATCAGGAATGTATTCTGTGGATAATAGCAGGACCTGACCCATGTTTATAAAGCTTCTGTCATTCCATGACATGTTAATTTTCTCACAAAACGCACATGGACATAAAAACAGGACGCGTTCCTCCTCACCTCACACTCCCTCACATTAATTCATGTAAAGCCACAGTCAGGACGATTTCCCATTGACTATATTAAGTCCACACTCATCAGACGTCTGCTGAGATGATGCGCGTCACATTCACACACGTTCGTTTCTCCTCCATCATTCCACGATCTCACATTCCCGCGTGCTTTCAGTCATCTCTCCAGTCCTTCCGACACTGTCGGGAATCTGCTCAGAAACACTTCCTGTGCACAATGGACGGTCCACACTCGTCGTACTCCTGCTTGGAGATCCACATCTGCTGGAAGGTGGACAGAGAAGCCAGAATGGAACCACCGATCCACACAGAGTACTTTCGTTCCGGGGGCGCAATGACCTTGACCTTGATAGAGCTGGGGGCCATGGCGGACATCTCTTTGTTCAAGCGGTCAGCGAGACCTGCACAGCGACACATCAGTTAGATTTACGTCACCATCCTGTGGATTTCTACTTCCCGAGAATGAAAAGGCACATATACAAGGGGAATTTGTATCTCTATTGCTGATGAGTTATTTGGACAAAATTTTGATTTTTTTTCTCAGCTTGTTGATTTGAAGTGACAGCGATGTTGAGTATTACTGTCTATTCAACAGGGCAATATCAATACATGTGTACTTTACTGAAGCATGACTGTCCAAAGGACAAAAGGCGGAAAACAAAGCGTAGTGCATTTCCACCAACAGAAATCTTATTTGTCACTTGAAAGTGCTGACGCCTCTGTGCCTACCTGCC
>NC_134893.1:15496205-15519194 GCF_041734735.1 Babylonia areolata | reverse complement strand
CCCCCCCCCCACACACACACACACTCCCACCCCGCCCCAACTCAATAAAAAAAAGTTACGTTCTTTCGTTTTCTGTCTCTGTCTCGTCCCCCCACCCCTCACTTTGACACTGACCAGGAAACATGGTGGACCCTCAGAAAGCGGCGGTGTTGGCAGTAGAGGTCACGGACGGATGTCCACATCACATTTCTGGATACTGTTGTACACCAGTTCGTGCATCCCCGCTAGCTCACTGCCTGTGCACGTGAAAACCGTCATGTTCTTAAGCCATGCAATACCTGCACGTGAGCATGCAAACGCACGAAGGCAAGCACGGACACAGACACACTCATACATTCTCTCTCTCTTTAACTCATACACACATGTATTCAGGTATGCATAAACAAGTATAGGCTAAATGACATGCATGACATAATGGAAAAACAAACAAACACACAACAAATTAAGATTCAGAAAGAACAGAACATATGAGGCAGGCATCTCATGATGACAGACACAGATCCTGTGCATCACAGAACCTTTCCAGAGAGAGGAGACACACAGAGGCAGGCCGTCAGGAATGTCAGAAAGAAAGAAAGGAAGAGAAGAGAAACGGTCCCTGAGCTGACCCAACTAAAGACAGACTGGAAGAAGTCAGTCAGGGCATGTGGGTCCCTGATATGAGGACAGAAAGACAAGAGGAGGGGGAGGAAACCCAGATGAAAGAAGGACAGGAACAGACACAGCCAATGACCCAGCAAGACAGTACAGAAGACAAGCCTCAGAGGCACGGCATTCCCAGAAAAACGACACAAAGACAAGAGGACAGACAGAAAAGAGAGAAAAGACATGACACCCAACTGACCCCCCGAAGGCCGGCTGGGAAGAGGAGCTCCGGGGCCCGGAACCTCTCATTGCCCACAGTGATGATCCCGCCGTCAGGCAGCTCGTAGCTCTTCTCCACACTGCTGGACTGGCCGGCACTGCTCAGCTCCTGGTCAAAGTTCAGCGCCACGTAACACAGCTTCTCCTTCACGTCTCGCACGATCTCAACCTCAGCTGGAATGCGGAAAACATTTGTGTCACTGTTGTTTGCGACTTGAGCCAGACCACCTTTTTTTTTTTTTTTTTTTTTAAGCAAGCCTATATGCATTTCAACTTTGAGTAGGTTGCATAGATCGTTTTAGTGCCTCGTTAAACTTAGCTGCTGTTTTTGTTTTTGTTTTATGGTTGTATGTCGAACAAAACTACAGCAACTCAGCAATATGAACACACACACACACACACACTGACCAGAATCCGTAAAGCTGTAGCCACGTTCAGTGAGAAGTCTCTGGAGGTAAGCGGTCAGGTCTCTGCCGGCCAGGTCAATGAGTTGTATGGCGTGAGGCAGGGCGTAGCCTGCAACATCCACACAGCTCGGTACATAACATAGTTGTAACAGTATAGACGTTGATTAATTCTGCAGTGATAACAGAGATATCTTTCCATCTACACTTTCTTCGTTGTGTGCAATAAAATAATCCTGCAGCTATTATGGTGTCTATCGTAAGTTATTGTAGATGGTAGTCCCAGATGGCGTGCAAAAACTGGCAAAACACGAAGTTTCCCCAGGACCGTTCTACTGACATCCATAAATTAGGCACCACATGACAGACTCCATCTCTGGGGACCCTGTGAAAGTGACCCTCACCTTCATAAATGGGCACCACGTGAGAAACTCCATCCCCAGAGTCAAAGACGATGCCGGTGGTTCTGCCCGAAGCGTAGAGAGAGAGGACGGCCTGGATGCCAACATAGAAGGCTGGGGTGTTGAACGTCTCGAACATGATCTGAAAGCCAGTGACCTTGGTTAACAGGCAGTCAGGTGCAAGCTCTCGCCATCGTCTGTAATTTATTCAACTCGTAGTGTTCAAGACTTATCACTGTTTTTATCACATCACTCTGTGACAGACATTATAGTTAGCACTGGCAGTTGGCCATTCAAGGTACAGCTTTCCACTGGTCTGTTATCAACTTTATCAGAAAGCCATTATGCACACCAATGTCTTATCTCGATCAAATTTTGCTTTCCATTCTTAACTTTCAGGCAAAAACAACAACTCACAACTGATGCCTCCTGACAAATGTTAGCCTTGACACAGACACCAGTGTCATCATGAAAACACCTTATCGTTGAAGAAAATCTTTCCCAGCTACCTCTGTCATTTTCTCTCGGTTGGCTTTAGGGTTGAGGGGAGCCTCAGTGAGCAGAAGGGGGTGTTCCTCAGGGGCCACCCTCAGCTCGTTGTAGAAGGTGTGGTGCCATATACGCTCCATGTCGTCCCAGTTGCTGACGATGCCGTGTTCCACAGGGTACTGCAAGGACAGCATGCCCCTCTTGCTCTGTGCTTCGTCCCCAACGTACCACTCTTTGTGGCCCATACCCATCGTCACGTTCTGCACACACACACACACACACACACACACACACACACACATTATAGATGAAATGTAGGCTATACCAGAATGAAACAAGAACCAGGTTGCCTTGTATGCATAACGTTTATTTCAGTATTTTTTCAGCACCACCGTGTTTACCCCAGTGGCCTACTTGACATTGTGTTGAAGAAGAAGATACGTGATTCATGTGCACACGTTCCCTTCTGATATACGTGTATTAACTTGATACCGGTGATGATTATGTGTTCCTTTATGAGAAGAAGCCACCCGATATTTAACTGTATGACTGTGCTTATGTGCGAATAGGAACCATTATGGTACTGTTGTATATTATGCCTGTTCGTAAGAGACATCTGCCTAATACTGGGTGTACCTGATCTACCCGATACTTAGATAATCCTACACATGAGACAGTCAAGCCATCTGTTCTCTAGATGTTTCTTTTCGGTGAGAAAATACCGCTTCGTACCAAGACATATCTGTATGTGTGGAAAACAAAATCCAATACAGTGTGTGTTTCTACATGATAAAAAGATTCATACGATGTGTACCTGTGTAATAAAAAGTCCATTCCATGTTTAGATACACATGACTTTGAAATAAATCTACCTGCAGTCTATTGTGTTTGTTTGCACAGTGAGCCCCACCTGGTACTTGGATCTGCCAATGAGAGCAGGGAACACAGCACGTGGAGCGTCATCCCCAGCAAAGCCAGCCTTACACATGCCGGAGCCGTTGTCAATCACCACGGCAGCCACGTCGTCGGTGTCGTAGGAACTCATCGTCACAGGGAATTGTCTGCTGCTTGTGTCTGGAACACGGTCACATTTACATTAAATCAGTTTACTTATGTGACGCAAGGCTTAGTCTGTTTCTGTTACTGTCCGAATATAATCAGTTTACACTTAGGAAGACCGCCATGCTGTAATTGTTGTAGGAACATCATCACCACAGGTTCTTTGTCCACTGTTTGTGTTTGGAACAAGATCGTTTTGGTGGACAAAACGTGGTGTCCTGCTTGTGAATCATTCAAACAGTCCGCTTCTCATGATAATTATCAAGTAAATATTATCAGTGGTGATATGTTGTGAAAAAAGAGGTAGAGAGAAAGGCAAAAACAACAACAACAACAACAACAACAAAACAACCAGAAAGTAAAAGGCTGGGAATGAAGAAGAAGAAAACATTCTTAATTAATTTTTTAGCTTAAGCACACACTCTTTGGGGCCATTCTTTTCTCCAAATGTTGGATTCATTGCATTTGTTTTCAGTCTGACTGTGACTGTTCAGCTCAGTTCAGTTACTCAAGGAGGCGTCACTGCGTTCGGACAAATCCATATACACAACACCACATTTGCAAAGCAGATGCCTGACCAGCAGCCTAACCCAACGCACTCAGTCAGTCGGACAAACGAACATCAATAAAACATGTCATATCTTTCTATGATATTTACAATTATCCTTTACAGTCTATATTCTATATCGGTAACAAATAAGCCTATGCATTTGAGAAGTTAATATAAGTATGCAAACCGGAAGTGATAAATATCCAAATGTCCCAAATCAATGTGAACACAAACCGAAAGAACTAGATTTTTTTTTCAGTACATTAGTTTCATAAGATTGATCAGTTTATAAAACCAAATACTCACCTTTAAAGGTTGTACTGGAATCAGTTTTGTACTTCACTGTCTTCAATGGTGACTATAAAGACCTGTTCAATAATGTTAAATGAGACTGAAAATCAGTTTCAAACCGAGGTTTGTGTGCAGATCAGAAGTCCTTCGCTTGTGTGACAAAGCGTTGTGACATAAAATCCAGGTCAGTTCCGCATGCCGTGTTTAGGAGTTGGTAAATACAGTCTATACTGGCCACCTCTAGCCCTCACCTCTGTCTCTTTCTCTCTGTCACTGTCTGTCTATCTATTTATCTATCTCTGTCTTTGTCTCTGTCTGTGTGCGTGCGTGCCTGTTTGTCTCTCTGTCTCTGTCTCAGTCTCTCTCTCTCGGCTTGTCTTTTGTCACAATATACACGTGACATACATAACCAACCCTGTCTCACTGACTCTCTTATAAAGTGACTTATGCTCACACACACACACACCGGCACACACACACACACACACTTGAGTGTTTGGGTGTTTTCTGTTTTAACAATAGTCCATTTAGACGTTGATTTCTTGCCTGCCCCAGTTCTGTCAGGCCTATCACTCAGCACCTGAAAACAGAACATGACCCAGCAACACTCGCTGGCAGATTACAGTATTGACAATGTGTGGAAACTGTTTGCAAAGCCGGTGCTTCGTTTGGGAACCAAGTATGGTTAGAGGGCTAATCATGCCTGTGTTAGGTAGTGGCAAAACTTCTGCTGTGTACACTGCGTGACAAAGAGGGACAGCGCATAGATAACGCCGCGCACGCGCGTATGTGTGTGTGTGTGTGTTTGCGTGCGTGTGCGTGCATGCCGGCGTGTGTCAGTGTGTGTGTGTGTGTGTGTGCTTGTGTGTGTGTGTGTGTAAAATAGTGGCACTTGAGTTGCACGGTGTTTTTCCGTCTGATTATTTCCACAACGAAGACCAATTTTGTTTATCTCAGAACATTTGTTGGCAGTCTGTCCCGATGTTATCTATTCATTTGAAACTGGAACTACCCTCAATGAAAAATTGAAAAAGAAGAAAAAAATACCTTAAAGAACCCGATATCAGCCTAGTTCAACATACGTTACAGAGTATGAAGTGGTGTGTGTCCATCGAGATCGATGATGACCATCGTTGTCATCCAGCTGGGGGATGGGGGGAGGGTGGTGGTGGGGTGGGGGGGGAGGATGCTCATGAATCTATCTGTGAATGCGCAGATGGCTGAATAGTCCAATCTGTGCACGAAATGTTCGCTGACAGTTGGGGCAGACAAAGACAGGCATACCATTGTCAGGGAGCTTGTTTGCCCGTGACTTTCTGGCCTGCCTCTTCTCAACAGCTGCAGCAGTCCTGTTGGCCTCGCACAACTTGGCGCCTTTGTGCACAGCAGCACGCCATTTGTCACGGTCCACTGCAGATTCCTCCCAGGAGTCAGGGTTGATATCAAACGCTTTCAGAGAGACTTTCAGAGTATCTCTGAAGCGCTTCTTCTGACCTCCGTGTGATCTCTTCCCTTGTTGCAGCTCGCCATAGAAAAGCCTTTTGGGCAGCCGATGGTCTGGCATGCGCGCCACGTGTCCAGCCCAGCGAAGCTGGGACTTCATCAGGATGGTGAAGATGCTGGGAAGGGTGGCTTTTGCGAGCACCTCTGTGTCTGGGGTCTTGTCTTGCCACTTGATGTTCAGTAGCTTCCTGAGGCATGTTGTGTGGAAGTGGTTCAGCTTCTTGGCATGTCGTTGGTACACTGTCCAAGTTTCGCAGGCGTACAGTAGTGTGGGGAGAACTACTGCTCTGTAGACCTTTAGCTTGGTCTCAAGACTAATGCCTCTTCTGTTCCAGACATTTGCACTGAGTCTACCAAAAGTTGCGCTTGCTCTTGCAATCCTGACGTTCACTTCATCGTCGATGGTCGCATTTCGTGACAGTGTGCTGCCAAGGTATGTGAACCGCTCCACCGCACTGAGTCTCTGACCGTTGACTGTGATGTTGGGCTCAACGTAGGGTTTCCCTGGGGCTGGCTGATGGAGAACTTCAGTTTTCCTCGTGCTGATGGTAAGGCCGAAGTTCCTGCTGGCAGTGGCAAACTTGTCAACGCTGAGTTGCATGTCAGCTTCAGATCCAGCGTTGAGGGCACAATCATCAGCAAACAAAAAGTCTCTGATGATGTCTGTCATGACCTTCGTTTTTGCTTGAAGCCTTCTGAGGTTAAACAACTTACCATCTGTTCGGTACTTTAGGCCGATTCCAACATCGCCATCTCTGAAGGCATCAGTAAGCATTGCAGAGAACATGAGGCTGAACAGCGTTGGAGCCAGGACGCAGCCTTGCTTGACACCATTTGTGACAGCAAAAGGAGCAGATGTTTCCCCTTTGTCCTGGACTCGAGCCTGCATGCCTTCATGGAACTGGCTGACCAAGGAAATAAATTTCCGAGGGCATCCGTACTTGGCCATGATCTTCCACAGTCCCTCTCTACTCACGGTGTCGAGGCCTTAGTGAGGTCGACATAGGTGGAGAACAGATCAGCATTTTGCTCCTGACATTTCTCTTGCAGCTGCCTTGCAGCAAACACCATGTCGGTGGTTCCGCGCTCTTTCCGGAATCTACATTGGCTCTCAGGCAAATGACCTTGGTCAAGGTGTGCTGTGAGGCGGTTTAGTAGGATCCTGGCAAGTATCTTGCCTGCGATGGAAAGCAAGGAAATGCCCCGATGGTTATCACAGGCTTGCCGGTTCCCCTTTCGCTTGTACAAGTGAATGATAGATGCATCTTTGAAATCCTGGGGGATCGTCTCTTCTTTCCACATGAGTGAGTACAGCTGATGGAGCTTCTCAGTCAGCACAGTGCCTCCATCCTTGTAGACCTCTGCTGGTATGGAGTCTGAGCCAGGTGCTTTGCCACTGGATAGCAGACGGATTGCTTTCTGGGTCTCAAGAAGTGTTGGCGGATCGTCCAGTGCTTCGTTGGTGGGAACTTGTGGGAGACGGTCTATGGCTTCATCATTTATGGAGGAAGGGCGATTTAAGACACTGTTGAAGTGCTCAGCCCAGCGTTCGAGAATTTTCTCCTTCTCGGTGATCAAGGTATTCCCATCTGCACTGAGGAGGGGGGATGATCCTGAGGATGTGGGGCCGTAGACTTCTTTTAAGGCATCATAGAACCTCTTCATATCGTGCCTGTCAGCATATCCCTGGATCTCATCAGCTTTGTCACTCAGCCACTTATCCTGCATCTGGCGTAACTTTTGCTGAACAGTCCTGCGGATGGCATCGTACACATCCTTTTTTGATGTGGACTTTGGGTTGCTCAGGTAGGCTTGATGCAGACGGCGTTTCTCATCCAGAAGCTGCTTGATTTCATCACAGTTTTCATCAAACCAGTCTTTGTGCTTTCTGGACATGGGTCCCAGGGTCTCTGAAGCTGTACTATAGATCAGCTCACGCAGGGTCCTCCAGTCAGACTCCACATTCTGGTTGTCCAGAGAGGCGGATTCCAGACGATCTTCCAGCAGCTCCACAAAGGACTGTTTGATGGTGATGTTTTTCAGCTTAGCGATGTTGAGCTGTTTTGGAGCCTTCTGGCCTTGGGGGCGTCTCTTGGGCTGGATTCGAATATTCAGCTTCGAGACTACAAGGCGATGGTCTGTCCAACACTCGGCGCCGCACATGGTCTTTGTTACGCGTACATCTTGCCTATCCCTTTTCCTGACGATGACATAATCGATGAGATGCCAATGCTTTGAGCGAGGGTGCATCCATGACGTCCTGTTACGGGTAGGGAGGCAGAAAACTGTGTTGGTTATCAGCAGTTCGTGCTCTGCACAGGTCTGAAGCAAAAGCAATCCATTTGGGTTGCAGTGGCCCACACCGTGCTTTCCAATCACTCCATCCCAGGAGATGTAGTCAGAGCCAACTCTAGCATTGAAGTCCCCAAGAATGATGAGCTTGTCTGCTTTAGGGATAGCAGCAATGACAGAGTGAAGGTCCTCGTAGAACTTCGCCTTCACTTCATCCGGGTTGGTCATGGTTGGGGCGTAGGCACTGACAATGGTGAGGTGCTTCTGGCCAGATGCCAGTGGGAGTTTCATGGTCATAAGCCTATCGTTGACTCCCTTTGGGATTCCAGCTAGCTTGCTGACAAGTGCTGTTTTTATTGCAAAACCAACGCCAGCCTCACGTCGCTCTTCGCTTCCTCGTCCACTCCAGAAGAAGGTGTAACCAGATCCCCGTTCACAGAGCTCGCCTTCACCTGCAAGCCGAGTCTCACTCAAGGCTGCGATGTCAATGTTGTATCTGGCGAGTTCGGATGCAACTAGTGCCGTTCTCCTTTGGGGTCTGTCCGCGTTATCTCTGTCCAGGAGAGTCCTTATGTTCCAAGCACCAATGGTGAGAGGAACGATCCTTGTTTTTTTCTTTTCTTTCTTGTTGTTTCGACCGCTGATGTAGGGTCCCCGCCAGCCGCGGTATGCTGGCCAGGGTGATATGGAGCAGGCAATTTTTAGGGCACCTTTTCTAGCCCCTTCCTCATGCCAGGGAGGTGAGCAGTGCATTCCTAAAGAGGGCTGCTCAGACGCTCAGACGGCTGCCGAGCTCCATCGCTGCTCCTGTCGACGAAGAACGACCCTATGGCCTGAGCCGCCTGCATGCAGGTCTGCGACTGCGACTGCCAGTGTACCCACACCTGTCGTTTCGTCGCTCGCCTGTCGCCACAGGACTTGGGGGTGATGAAATGATGAAGGATGAAAGGTTATCTTGGATGACTGATGACTTGCGCAATGAGTTTGTTTAAAGTGAAGAGGAGTTGCGCAACGTCAACCTCACTCTCTCGTCCGGGTCCACCAATTTCCAGTGGCAAGACTAAGTCGAGACGACTGGAGGATGAGCACGGATGCAGTGGATGACCAAGATATCCTTTCGGTGTCTCATCTTGCTCTCTGCACTCCACAGTGCGTTGCTGTAGCCGCCTTCCTCTCCGTTGAACCGATAGGTTTCTTCCGCAGATTCTGCCGGATCCAGACAGAGTACAGAGTATGAAGTATTGGCACGCACACGAACAAAATGCTCACTGGCAGGCAAACGACAGAATGAGATGTGGACAGATAGATAGATACACAGACAGACAGACAGAGACATACATACATACAGACAGACAGACAGAAAGACAGACGGCAGACAGATAGAAAGACAGAGATAGATATATGTACATATATGAGCAAACTGTCGATTTTTAAATGATTTTAGGAACTCGTGTGTGCTTTGTTTTACCGAAACCTGGTTTAGTGAGAAAGTGTTGAATGAATGTGTTGCGACTGATGGTTTTAACACTCCGTACAGAATGGACAGAGACTGCAAGAAAGTGGGGAAGAAAATAGGCGGTGGCGTGTGTAGATTTCCATACAACAAAGAACAAATCTGTCCAGGTTCTGACTGTTGTAATCTGCTGTGAGTTCCATCACCAAGCCGCCGTAAGTGTCTTACGACCGGTATAACAAACAACTAATCAAAATAATCTACATCTTCCTTCTTTAAATAAATGAAATCTTCATTAACATTCTTCATATCTATATGCACACATATTTTGCTGCTATTGTTGTCCAAATCAAACCAAAATAATTGTTCCTTCCGATTCTTTAAGTGTTTTTTTTTTTGTTTTTTTTTTTTCTTACTATCTCTCTCTGAGAAGGCAAGAAAACAATAACATAAGAACACTAAAACAACAAATAACAAAATAATTTTAGTAGAAAACTAAAATAAACAAGATTATGAAGACACACCTTTCATCAAAAAAAATCAGTATCAATTATTGTCAAATTTAAAGGATACAAAGTGTCCATCACTTTTTAGATGCTTTCAAACAGGATATTCTGTGGAAAAATATGTTATGATAATAAATGTTATGTGTTGGACTAAAGCCCAATGTCAACGGTTACAACACGTTATAAAAGTTCACAGGTATCTTGGGTTTGGTCTCACGACTCTGCCAGAACGGGTGACGACTGGTGAAGGCGGGGCCAGGTTCTGGTCAGCTGCCTTCTGGGACAGTGCAGATGATGGGCCAACCTTGCATGGGCTGTTAGTGGCGGTGGAGATATGCTGTGGGGAAGGGAGAGCAGGCAGGCGGCTGTCACACTTTGGGGAGGTAGGGGTATGTGGGAGTGAGGGAGGGGAAGGAGTTTGGGAGGTAGGGGTATGTGGGAGTGAGGGAGGGGAAGGAGTTTGGGGAGGGGCAACAGCTCGTGGCGGTTGGGCTGCTGTCTGGCCGTGATGGGTAGTGTCTGCTGCCCTGTTTTGCTTTTCTTTGTTGATTTGTGGTTCTGGCCCGTAGATGGGAGGGTGGCAACTCGGCTGTGCAGGAGTGGCTCGCTGACTGGAATCAGATGTCGTCGGTTCCGTACATAGTCAGTTTTGTTTGAGGTAACCACATATGATCTGGGAGCATCATGATGCGATTTAACTGTAGCGAGGCGTTGGAAGCCTTTGTGTGCATTCTGATGACTTCACCAGGTTGCAGTGGTCTCAGGTCCCTTGCAGCTTTGTCATGGGATTTCTTTTGTTGTTGACGTGCTTTCTTGAGTTCCAGAGATACCTTTGCAGTGTTCAAAGACTTCGGTTTGAGCAATTTTGTCGAGGTTGGAAGCGTTGTGCGGGTTCTCCTGGACAGTAAGCGCTGGGCAGGGGAGCCCATGGTGTCCCTGGGCGTGTTTCGTAAGTTGAGAAGCCCAAGCATGACATCGGAGTGATCTGCCTTGCTCTTTTCCAGAAGCTGTTTTGCTTGTTTGACAGCATTTTCAGCCAGTCCA
The DNA here is from genome assembly GCF_041734735.1 of Babylonia areolata. Classification (NCBI taxonomy): domain Eukaryota; kingdom Metazoa; phylum Mollusca; class Gastropoda; order Neogastropoda; family Buccinidae; genus Babylonia; species Babylonia areolata. The sequence goes on along the minus strand of NC_134893.1, from coordinate 15,508,338 downwards.
TTGGACTGAGGGTAGTGTGGACTGCTTGTGAGATGGGTGAAGTTCCATTGTTTGGCGAAAAGTTCAAACTCTTTGCTCGTAAACTGTGCACCCCTGTCAGACATGAGTTTTTCTGGAATGCCGTGTGTGGCAAACAGCTTCTTCATCTTGTTAATGACTGAACTAGATGACATGTTGGGGAGCAGCTCAAATTCAAACCATCCAGAGAATGAATCTACCACTACCAGATACTGGTGGTTGTCCCACTCAAAAATGTCAGCTGAGAGATTGGCCCAAGGAAGTTCAGGGACTGGATGATTGATGAGCGGCTGCTTCTGTTGGTGATTTTTGAGGCTGTTGCATGCAGAACACTGGGAGACTGCATTCTCAATGTCTTTGCGCATCTGTGGCCAAAAAACGACATCAATGCCCAATTTCTTTGTGCGTTCTGGACCCATGTGGCCTTTGTGAAGGATGGTGATGTAGAGTGATTGTAGAGACTTTGGGACAACTGCTCTTTGTCCTTTCAGTATGATGTCGTTTTCGATCACTAGCTCATCCCGGAATGGGAAGAAAGGCTTGATTTCATCTGGCAAAGCACGCACATGGTCTGGCCATCCTTTTCTGATGACGTTGGCAAGTTTCTGCAAGGTAGAATCTGCCAGAGTCTCATGCTGGAGCTCTGTCATTCGTGAAGGGGAAATCGACAAGACTGTTATGATGTCGTAGTCACAGTCGTTCTCTTCTGGATGCTCATCACTACATGCTCTTGATAGTGTGTCTGCTATGAACAATTCTGTCCCTTTTTTGTAGATGAACTCCAGGTTGTACCTCTGAAGCTGGAGTAACATTCTTTGGAGTCGTGCAGGAGCAGCATGGAGGGGCTTTTTCACAATGGAGATCAGGGGTTTGTGGTCAGTCTCAATTGTTACCTTCCGTCCGTACACAAAGTCATGGAATTTGTTGCAGGCAAACACAGCAGCTAGCAGTTCCTTCTCAATCTGGGCATACTGAGTTTCAGCATCAGTAAGGGCTCTTGAAGCATAGGCAACTGGATCCTCATCCTGTAAACAGGCTGCCCCAAGGCCATTTTGGGATGAATCGACTGACAAGATGACAGGCTTCGCTGGATCAAAGAACTTTAGGACTGGTGGGCTTGTGAGATCATCTTTCAGTTTCTGGAATGCCTTCTCATGAGCATCAGTCCAGCACCATACAGTGTCCTTTCGAAGGAGCTCTCGCAGAGTGGCCGTTTTCTCACTGTAGTCCTTGATAAATTTGTTCAGGTAGTTTGTCATTCCCAGGAAACGTTGGAGGGCTGCTTGATTCTCTGGTGCTGGCATGCTTTTGATTGCTTCTGTTTTCTCTGGATCAGGCTTCAGTCCTTCGGATGTGAACTTGTGACCCACGAATGTGACACTTTTGGCCCTGAACTGGCATTTCTCCAGGTTCAGCTTCAGCCCAATTTCTCGTGCTCGATTGAGAACTATCCTGAGGTTTGCATCATGTTCTTCAGTCGTAGAGCCCCAAATCAGGATATCATCAACGATGATAGTGCATGGGTAGCCTTCAAACAAGCGTTCAAGGGCCTGCTGGAACACTTCACTGGCAGTGTTGATTCCAAAAGGCATGCGGAGGAACCTGTATCTGCCAAATGGTGTGCTGAAAGTGGTTCGTCGAGAAGATTCCTTGTTCATTCTGATTTGCCAGAATCCAGCTTTTGCATCCAATGTGGAAAACACTTTTGCATTTCCAATGTGTGAGGCCACATCATTTGCTGTGCGCATGGGGTAATGTGGTCTTTTCAGAGCTTTATTCAGGTCTCTGGGGTCCAGACAAATCCTGATATCACCATTTTTTTTTTTTAGCAGCCACCATTTGTGATACCCATTCAGTGGATTCAGTTTCTTGAATGATCACGCCTTTCTGCATCATATCGTCAAGTGCATTCTTCACCTTTTTTCCCATGGCTTGGGGAACCTTTCTGGCAGGTTTGGCAACAGGGGGCACACTGGGGTCAATTCTCATCACATATGTGGGAGGGAGCATTCCCAGCTGGTCATCAAACAAATCAGCAAACTCATGCAGAATCTCCTCTCTGAAGGCACCTTTGTCATCTGTGTCCACCTCATGGACGCTCTTGTCTAACTCAATTAGTCCTAGCCGTAGAGAGTCATTCAACCCCAGTATGAGAGCAGCTTGTCTGTCAATGACCTGAAAGTTTATCACTTCAGAAATGTCACCGATTCTACAAAGGAGGTCGACGGTGCCCAATGTGGAGAAGCGCTCTCCACCATAGGCAATCAAGTTCACAGCTTTTGCTTTGTTGATGATTTCTTTGGCTTTGACTTGCTTGAAGTGCTGGAGGGGTAGCACATTACACTTAGCACCAGTGTCGATTTTAAGATTGATGTCTCGGCTGTTGATTGATGCAGTGCAGTGTATTTCATTCTTCGCAGAGATGTGTGTGACACCATGTATTTCCCACCCCTTCTCATGTTCATTGTTGCCTTCACTGCCATCATCCAGTACAGCATTCACAGTTCTTGTCAGTGACCTTCTCAGAGCCGACTTGCAGACTTTTGCAAAATGATGCAACTTTGAACAGAGGATACACTTTTTTCCATATGCCGGGCATGCTTCTTTTCTAAACGGGTGGAAGTTACCACAGTACATGCATTTTTTTTTTTTTTTGCTTGGTGCATTCCTTTCCTTGAAGGCCCTTTTGTGTGCAATGGCATTGACTTCATGTTTTTCTGTTACTTGTTCACTGTGTTTCTCTGCAGCTTCATGTATCTGGCACAGCTGAACCGCCTTGTGAAGAGTGAGATCTCTTTCTTTCAATAGCTGTTTGCGCAAGGACTCTGATGATACCCCGCACACAATCCGGTCTCGGATCAGGGAGTCTTTGAGCGTGTCGAACTCGCAGGTGTCAGCAAGTATCTTCAGAGATGTGATGAAGCTTTGTACTGATTCACCAGGCTGTTGGCATCTGATATTGAAATTGTGTCTCTCCATGATTATGTTTGTCAATGGATTGCAAAGCTCCTGAAATTTTCTTTTTAGGACAGCAACACTCTCACGGTTTTCTGCAGCTTGTATAACCTCATCATTGTCATTTCTTATTTCCGCAGAGTAAGTGAATGTTTTCTCCTTTTCTATTGCTTCCTTGCCAGCTAAGTTGAGCAGTATGTATGCATGAGTGCGATCATTCTTGTCGCCATAGGCAGCTTCGATGAAAACATCAAATTCTGTTTCAAATGTCCTCCAATTTTCAGCAACATTGCCTTCAAATGAGAGTGGCTGAGGCTTGCGCAAACCATCCATGACTTTTTTTTTTTTTTTTTAGTGTGCTCGTACCACTAAACCACAGCAGCGCCAATAACAACAATAGCAGGGAAATAGCACAGTATTCCTCAGTATCGGAGTACAGTCTATGCGTCGAAATCGAATTGAGCAACTGAACTGTCACAAGCAAAACTTTTTTAAGCGTTCCTATCAGAGTCAAAATTGCACCTACTTAGTCAATCTTGTATCGTGCATAAGCCTTGTAGGTTTATGGGTTTGCATCCCGCATCTGACACCATGTAGACTTCCATACAACAAAGAACAAATCTGTCCAGGTTCTGACTGTTGTAATCTGCTTGAGTTCCATCACCAAGCCGCCGGAAGTGTCTTTCGACCGGTATAACAAACAACTAATCAAAATAATCTACAGCGTGTGCCTGTATGTCAACGAGAAGTGGTGTGACAGTGCGAATGTGTGTGTGAAGAAGTAACTGTGTACACAAGAACTTGAACTCATATCAGTGTCGCTGAGGCCTCGATACCTGCCACGTGAGTTCGGCCGTATTTTTTTTATTGTTGTGTACGCCCCACTCTTTGACCAGGCATCTGCTTCAGGTGCAGGAATGACGATCGCAGGTGTTGTTCGCGACCTTCAACTCATCTCTGCCGACGCCCCGTGTTTTATTGTTGCAGATTTTAATCACTGTGATTTAAAGAAAGCCTTACCTTCTTTTAAACAATGTTACCTGCCAGACCCGACTGGACAAGACAATCGATCTGTGTTATGGGAACATTCCTAATGCCTACAAATCTGTTCCCCTTGCACCAGTGGGTGTATCTGATCATGATGTTGTTCATTTAATCCCAGCCTACAGACCAAAGATACATCGACAGAGCCGAGTGTGAAAGTTTGGACGTCAGAGAGTGTGGATGAACTGAGAGGATGTTTTGATTGTACTGATTGGAGTGTGTTGACTGACCCATGTGAGAATGTTCATGAAGCAGCTGATGTTGTTACATCTTATATCAGTTTCTGTGAAGACATGATAATTCCGACAAAAATAATTAAACTTTTCCCCAACAACAAACCATGGATCTCAAAGTCTCTCAAAACAATTTTAAACGAAAAAAAGGTAGCGGGAACAAGAAGGATAGGAAACTGATACAAAAGAAGCTTAGAGGTGAATTACGAGGGGACAGAGGGAATTCAAATCAAAAGTAGAGCAACAGTTTCAGACAGGAAGAATGGCAGATGCATGGGATGGGTTAAAAATTATCACTGGAGAAACGAAAAGGAAAACAGTAGCTTGTGAAATGAAAAGGGATGAACAGCTTGATTTTTCAAATAAACTGAATGATTTCTACTGTCGCTTTGAAAGGAATGATCTGGGAAGGGAACTGGATAGTGTTATCTCACAGTTGCAGGAAAAGATCAAAGATAGGAACACAGGTGAAGACTTTGAGATCGATGCAAAAGTTGTTGAATCTTTATTTTTAAAACTGAATGTCACGAAGGCAATTGGCCCCGACAATATCTGCGGAAAATTACTGAAAACATGTGCTTCCCAGTTGTGTGACGTGTTCTGTAAAATTTTCAACTGGTCTCTGAAGGACTGCTCTGTCCCCAGCATCTGGAAAAAATCTACTATCTGTCCTATCCCCAAGAAAAAGAACCCAGCCGCACTAAATGATTACCGTCCTGTTGCCCTGACTTCAGCAGTGATGAAATGCTTTGAAAAAATTATTCTCTGACATCTTCTTTCTTTCACTGAACAGCAGCTTGACTCTCTTCAAAAGCACACAGAAGTACTGACGATGCTATCCTAACTCTCCTTCACAATGCTTTCCTTCATTTGAATAATACGGGATCTTTTGTTCGTATCCTTTTTGTTGACTTCTCTTCTGCTTTTAACACAATACAACCTCATCTCCTTGCCCTCAAACTACTAGGCATGGATGTTGACCCGAAGCTTACTCTTTGGATAGTAAGTTTTCTTCTCGACAGAACTCAGTCCGTCCGCTTTCATTCTGCTCACTCTTCTCAAAAATCTACTTCTACTGGTGCACCCCAAGGTACAGTGCTGTCCCCTGTTCTTTTTACACTGTACACAAATAACTGCAGAGGCACGGAGGAAACTCCTGTAATAAAATATTCTGATGATTCAGCAATTGAAGATCTGTTCAACTCTGATGCTATTCATTTCAGTGAAATTAAAAGGTTCTGTTCCTGGTGTGAGAAAAACTATCTGGATCTCAACGTATTGAAAACAAAAGAAATGTTAATAGATTTTTGGAAAGACCCCTTGCCTGTAGCTGACCTTGTTATTGATGGTCAAACAGTGGAGAGGGCCAATGAATATAGATATTTAGGGACCATCTTAGACAATAAGCTGACTTTTGACAGAAATGTTGATTCCATTCATAAGAAATGTCAATCTAGAATTTTTTGTTTACAGAAGCTTAGAAATGTTGGTATAAATTCAAATATTCTTCAAAGTTATTATCGATGTTGTATCGAGTCCATGCTCAGTTTCATTTATGTGCTGGTATGGAAGTTTGGGAGTGAGGAGTAAGCGTGTTTTGAACGATGTCATGAGTGTATGCAGTAAAACTGTGGGAGTGAAACAAGCTAGTATGCAAGAGCTGTATGAAAGTCGAGTGGTTAAAAAAGCAGGCAGATAGCAACTGACGATACCCATATTTTTGCAAAATATTATGAGCTATTGCCATCAAGACGACGCTACCGAACTTTTAAGTTGAAATCCAGAGCTCTGAAGACTTTTATTCCACGTTCAATCCACCTTTTAAATTCTTGAGAACTCTCTCTCTCTCTCTCTCTCTCTCTCTCTCTCTCTCTGTGTGTGTGTGTGTGTGTGTGTGTGTGTGTGTGTGTGTGTGTGTGTGTGTGTGTGTGTGTGTGTGTGTGTGTGTGTTTACTGAGCTTAAAAACGTGACAATTGGTTATAATGAATGTGCAATATGTAGGAGGAATAATGTGCAATATGCAGGATGAATGTACAATGGAATATGTCTAATGCTAACGTCCATATTCTAAATATATTTCTGTTTAATAATTACGATGTAATAATTAATTGCAATGTTTTTAAAAGCGAATATGTGAAATGCTTTTATTTGAGAACATATGTTTATTACTCTTGTTTAATCAAGTAATCCGCGTGTGTGGGGTGGGTGGGGGTGAGGAGGGGGGCGGGGGAGGGGGGGGGGTGCTGCGGGTGTGTGCTGATTATCTGGTTGCGGTTTTCCGCAATTTATCTTTATTCTTATCTTATCTGTCTATTATAATCAATGTGCAGTATAGTAGGCTATGTTTATAATTATATTCAAATAATGTTTCTTAATTTTTTCTGTTTTTACATTAAGAATACTAGTTATTACCTGCAGTGTGTGGATGTATGTATGAAACGGTGTATGTGATATTATTTTTACATTTGTATCTTCGTATTATTCGTAAAAGCTGTTGTTGACTTTTACAGTTATGGTCCCTATGTTGTTTACTTGTCTATGTTGTGATAATGCACCTGACTAAATTTCTCCAGTTGGAGATAATAAAGTTATTCTTATCTTATCTTTATAATTAGAATTAACCAATAAGAAACTTACATTCAGATATGAGCATGTAAGTATAATAATGCAAACGGACATAACGTCAGGTCGCATACAGAGAGAATGACAGAGACAGAGACAGGGACAGACAGACAAAGAGTGAGAGAGAGAGAGTGTGCAGTCACTTAATAGCTGCCAACTAACGCGCGATAAGCATGGAAACAAAGAAATTAATGATTTTAGCGGTTACGCCCCTTGACTCATTCCGTTTCCAGACGCAATGCTGGATAAAGCTGTACATGAATATAAAATGGAGGTGAAGTGTTGCGCTCCTGAACACAATCTTCATCCGTATCGATACCAAGTGCGTTTCTACATAATGTATGTTATGTCATTCCCTCCAAAAAATAAGAACAAACCCCGCCACCACAAAAAAAAAAAAAAAAAAAAAAAAAAAAAAAAAAAAATCACAAGAAACAAGAGAGGCAAGGTCTTCCAGACTCACTTGTGATATGTGATTAATCGACCAAAGTAATTATGAGGGTGGGGGTTGGGGGGAAGGAGAGAAAAAAATGGAAAAAAAAAAGAAAGAAGAAAGAAGAAGCAGCCATCATGTCAAGAAGACTTGTTATACGTCACTAGTCTCTGACGTTCACAGTATGACGTTGTTTCCCCCCCCCCCCCCCCCCGCCCCCCCCCGGACCTAATTCTAAATTACATCACATTGTGTACAATCTGCTATTTTCCAAAAAAATCCAACTTGGAATAATGTGCATTGTGAAAGGTCCTCACACTAAGTGCAGAACACAAAAGCCTTTCTATGTACTGAGTAATAATTTCAAAATGTAATATTTTAGATGAGAAAGATCAGTTCAAAAACAAACTAATGGCCGTGCTGCAAAACATGATTAATTTCCCCTTCAATTAAGCTGCCACAGAAAGATTCATTCATTAATCCAACATTCAGATTGATAAAGACGATCCTATGTAACCAAACATGATAAACGTGACTGCTGTTGATCAGTGTTTCAGTATATCAAATCAAAGTTTCAAGTTGCAAATGATTTGGCTTCTTTTTCTTTAAGATTTTTTTTTCTTAAGGTGCACTGTCATGGAAAACAGCATGAGTGGAAAGAAGAGATTTTTCCTATTTTTGTGCCAAATTTTGTGTTAAAGACAAAATAATTCCAAAGAAAATGACAAATCTTGCAGTTTTACCACACACAGAGAGAGACACAGCCGAAATCGGGTTATAACATAGACTCACTTTGTTTACACAAGCGAGTCAAAAACCACACACACATACATAAGCATCATGTGCGCGTACTACATCTTGTCTGCCTGTCTTCCTATTTCTCCATCTATCTATTTGTCTGTCTGTCTCTCTGTATCCACGTGACATACAAATAGCAGAACAAAATGTACGCACCGACATTTGCGTTCACACACCACACACACACACACACACACACACACACACACATACACACACACTCATGTACACACACACACACACACACACACACACACACACACACACACACACACACACACACACACACACATATCATCATCACTTATTCGATCCAAACTATCCTATGGACAAGAAGTCTTTTCCAATGCTCCAAAATATTTGCTAAAGAAACTTCAAAGCATAGACTGCAAAGCATATAGACTTGCCCTTGGTGTACCTTTCCATGCATCGACCCTCGGAACATACAAAGAAATAGGAGTACTACCTTTAGATGAATACCGAAACCTCGCATGTGCTAAATACGTACTGAGAAGCTCAACTGAAAATTATACATCAGAGGAAGTAAAAATTACATCCGAAAACAGCTTCCCCAAAAGAGCTAAAAACATATCTTATTTAACACCCATTGGCACGTTTGTGTCAAACCTGTTCGAAAAATCTAAAATTAATTCAGATGACGTAGACACACAGAAGACCGTAAGTCCATACCCCATCTGGGAGATGAATAAAGCACATTTTGATGTTAATCATACTGACATTAAAAAGAATGAAAATCCGAATATCATGGCAACGGAAGTCCGAGTACACCTTCAAAATAGATACCGTGATCATTTACAGATCTACACAGATGGCTCACTATTAGACAATGGCCAAGCAGGTTCAGCTTTTGTTATACCAGAACTGAAAACGGAAAGATCATACTATATTGGTAAAAATCGTTCAATATTCACTGCTGAACTTATTGCTGTTCTTATGGCTCTAAATCATATTCTTGATCTTCCAATTTGCCTTCTACAAGTCTTGTTTTGCGTTGATTCCAAATCTGTATTATGTGCTTTAAACTCACCAAATTGTAAGAACAAATCTAAAATCATACTAGAAATCAGCCACATTTTACATCTTTTAAGCTTGAAAGGAACACATATTACGTTTTTCTGGGTTCCTTCACATCTTGGTATTCTCTACAATGAATGGGCTGACAGGGCTGCAAGAAAAGGTGCAAAGAACGAACAGGGAACCATAGAACTTTATGTGCCTCTATCTGTACAAGAGGGTTATCGAATACTAGAAAAAACATCGTGGAACAAAGTCAGAGAATTATACCAAGAAAACGGCAAAGCTTTAAACCATAGTGTAATTAATGGTCAACAACCGGGAACTATCGATCAGTCAAATACATACAGTAATTCAATAAGATTAAGGCAGATTCATACATTATCAAACAGGATAAAACTGAACGCTTTTGTAACAAAGTTCAGCAAAGATGTCAGATGCATATGTGGAGAACATATTTCTAGCAACCATGTAATATTCGAATGTCAGAATCTAAAATGTTTTTTGCCAGACTTCACCAAAAGTTCTTTTGAATGTGTTATTAACAATTCCAATATGTTATTTGTTATTGCAGAAGGTTTGCTGCATAGTCCTATAGGACATTTGTTATAGATGTTATATTTGTTTGATGTTGGCGTTTATAACGTTTCCATTTTTCCTAGCGTTGTCTCTCCCTATTCACCCTCCACACATACACACACTTTTACCCTCCCCCTCTCACAGCCCCTACCCCCACGGTTTTTTTTTTTTTTTTTTTTTTTTTTTTTTTTTTTTTTTCCGTCTAATATCACTTCAAGTGGAAAGACGTTAAACTGAAGACAACACACACACACACGCAACAATTCGATGTGTTTGGAGCTGTCGAAATCAAGTAAACGAAAACTCTTCAGAATTTAGTTGCATGTGTTTGGAGCTATCGAGATCAAGCATACGAAAACTACTCAGAATTTACTGACCCTGCAACAGTCATTTGATTAATGAAAGCACGCAGACTGGTTTTTTTGTTTTCTTCTTCTGAATCTGCTGTCCAGGAGTCTCAACAACAATAACAATCTGAGTTGCTGGCTCCTGTGACGAATCTGTTTTCCCACGAAATTTGATGACATGTTTTTCTCCAATGTTTTCCCACTTCGGGTGGGAAAATGTTTTTAAGCTCTTCACCACCTGAACAAACAATCTCTGAGAAAAAGATAAGAGAAAACCTTGACGATTGTGCAAGGAAAAACCATCCCTCGACAAAAGAAGCTGGGGCTTTCGTCCTGTTAGCGAATTATACATAGAACAACACTCACATAATTGTGACGCAAGTCGTTCCTACGGATGATATATTCACACATTGTATACATACATACATATATATATATATATATATATATATATATATATTCAGAATCTAGTGACTATTATTCTTTTTTGAATGTATTATAAAATGAGGGTAAGTGAGTGTGGGGAAGGAGTTAGTGGGTGAGGTGATCTTTAAATCTTTTTTGTTGTGTATATGCGTGTGAGTGAGTGAGTGAGTGAGTGAGTGTGTATGTGTGTGTTATTGTGTGTGTGTGTTAGAGTGTGTGTTAGTGTGTGTGTGTGTGTGTGTGTGTGTGTGTGTGCATGCGTGAGTGCGTGCGCGCGCGCGCGCTCGTGGTTATTTACAAATGGGACTTTGTGTGCGCACTCTTGTGCTTTAGAATTATTGAAAATTAGTTGTTTTTTCTGATGCAGAGTTTGCCGGAAAACATGTATCATTAGAAACAATTTACTTGTGTATTTGTAAAGCGTGTAGCGCTCTGCAGATATTTTCTCTTGAAAAATCCTTTACTACTACTACTACTGCAACTGCTGCTGTTGCTATTACTAGTGCTGCTGCTGTTGCGGCTGCTGCTGCTGCTGTTGCTACTACTGACTTCTACTACTACTAAGTGACGCGGCAAAACAGCAAGTCGTGTGCATGAGGACACGCTCACATAAAATCAGATGATGCAATACAGTATGTCGTGAATACGCATGACACACTCACATTAGATTATATGACGCAATACGGTAAGTCGTGAATACGGATGACACACTCACATTAGATTATGTGACGCAATACAGTGTGTCGTGAATACGGATGACACACTCACATTAGATTATGTGACGCAATACGATAAGTCGTGAATACGGATGACACACTCACATTAGATAAGGTGACGCAATACAGTATGTCGTGAATACGGATGACACACTCACATTAGATAAGGTGACGCAATACAGTAAGTCGTGAATACGGATGACACACTCACATTAGATAAGGTGACGCAATACAGTATGTCGTGAATACGGATGACACACTCACATTAGATTATGTGACGCAATACAGTAAGTCGTGAATACGGATGACACTCACATTAGATTATGTGACGCAGTACAGAAAGTCGTGAATACGGATGACACACTCACATTAGATTATGTGACGCAAAACAGCTATTCGTGAAAGGGGTGACACACTCACACTAAATTCAATAATGCATACAGATGACAAACAGGACAGCAAGTCGTGTGCATAAAGATAACGCACTCTCCCACCATCTTCAGCTGCGCGCAGCAACAGCAGTAGTTGTGGTGCTGCTGCTGCTGGTCATGATAGTAGTAGTGGTAGCAGCAGCAGCAGCAGCAGTAGTAGTAGTAGTCGCCGCTGTTGTCGTAGTAGTAGTAGTTTCATTTTCCCATCCCGGCGTCAGGAAACACTAGTTAGCAGCAGCAGCAGCAGCAGCAGAAGCAGTAGGAGCACTACAACTCCTGCTGCTGTTGTTGTTGCTGCTGCTTCGGTCTCTGTCTGTCTGTCTCTGTCTCTGTCTCTCTCTCTCTTATTCCCCCCTCTCTCTCACGCCCCCACCCCTATCTCCCTTTCTCTCTCTCTCTCCGCTCCTGCAGAACCCATCAGGAGGTCTGCCAACCACTGCCCACTCACGCGGGAAATGGCACAAGCCGTCACTCACACGTTTATCTGGGCCTCCA
>NC_134893.1:15494538-15496105 GCF_041734735.1 Babylonia areolata | reverse complement strand
GCCCCTTTAATGAGTAAATATGACTGACGCCGCCCCTCTTGTGACGTCACACTTTGCACGCGCCATACACGTCCGCAGAACTTGAAAAAGACATTTGAAGGGTCGTGGTGGCGGCTCCTTGAGGGGGAAGGAGGAGGAAAAGGCGGAGGAGGAGGAGGGGGAGATGGAGGAGGGGGGTTGGGGGGGGGGGGGAGAAGTGAGATGTCATGGGTGGCATATCGCCCCACCCCTATCGTGTTTACAGATCTTTGCAAAGCACTTGCACTCTTCACCACACTGCCCCGGCCAGATAGCATCGTGTGTATTGTGGGAGGTGTGCAAGATTCTGGAACCAAAGGATGAACGGGTGGGAGGGGGTCGGGGGTAGGGGGTAGTGGGACACAGGAGCTACTGGGGGTGGGTGGGTGGGTGACTGCAATATGTGTGTGAGGGGGAGGGGCGGGGATTATTATTATTATTATTATTATTATTATTATATCTCAGTGGTAAAGGAGCCGGAGTAAGAGGGGGGAGGATGTGTGTGTTCTGGTTGTCTGTCTGTCTTTCTGTCAGCGAACTGGACTGTAGGTGAACGTGGGATGACTTTTTTTTTTTTTTTTTATTTTTTTTTTTTTTAAATTTAGAAACACTGGACTTGTATAGTCTAACTGATGTATGAACTGAAAGCTATAATGCTGCTTTTGTTATGGTTTTCTACAGTGCAGTTTCGGAAGCGGACTTAGCTCGACAATATAAATAAATAAAATGAAATAGATAAAATAGATAAATGAAAATAAATAAATTTTCAAAAGATTTTAAAAAGGGAACCGCACATTATTAAAGCTGAACCGTTTTCCAGACTGCAATCAGCGCACGATCAGAGAGTGTTTACGATTTTTTCTTCTCCAATAAACTGTGAAAAAAAAAAGAAAGAAAAAAAAGGAGTCTTCAGTGCGAATACGCTTCTCTTTCAGTATCCGAAAGGGACTTGTTACGAACCTTTCAAAAATAAAAAATAAAAATTCAAAGAAGGAGATGGGAAGAGAGAAAAAATCCCGTCCTTCATAATCCTATTTCATACAATTATAATAAAAAATTAAATAAAATTTTAAAAAATTCTTAGAATGGGCTTTCCCATTTAGGACGACACCACTACTCTGCAACAGCAACAGCAACAACAGCTACTACTACTACTCCTACTACTACTACTACTACTACTATCACCAAGTGAGAAACACGATCGGGGCCATGCAGGAACCAGCTCACAGATATATAATATATAATTATACAAGCTTCCATTCTGTTCATCATGAAGATGTGAACAAAACAGGAAACTCCAAACTCATTACACTTCATTAGCCATTCCACTCATGCATGGGCAATTTATGTCTCTGGATGCATTTTCTGGCAGGCTCCCTTCCTCCACTGAAGCTGAGCACGGGGTTTTAGCATGGACTGAAAGATCTGGCGGGGTTTTGTGGGTCTGGACAGGGTGAGGTCAGACCATAAGTTAACAAGACACCATTACCAAGACTTACGGGACGTGCGTGTCGGCTCTGATGTGACAATTCACCTTGTCGGATGATGG
>NC_134893.1:15474538-15489538 GCF_041734735.1 Babylonia areolata | reverse complement strand
TCTTCAATGTTCTGTGTCTACATTCTTCACTCAGATATTATTTATTCCTTTTGAAAAAATGCCTGATTAATGTTGCGCATTGACTAAATGCGGATGGTAGTGTGTATCTTACGTGCCCCAGGTTTTGTTTTTTGAGGGTGGGGATGGGGTGGTCGGGGGTGGGTGGGGGTGTAGAGGGGAGTCTTATCATTACTTATTGGTTGTTTCAGTTGCTCGAATTGTCGTTCTGTATGAAATGAGAAAGAAAAAAAGATCCGCTTCCTATACTCACTTCTATTATACAGGACGTGTAAAATAAAATAAGATAAATAAATAGATAAAAAGTTGAGGGGGGGAGGGGGATGGGGGCTACAGCTGATAAGGTGGGGGTGGCGGGAGGTAAGGGCTCGATAAAAAATCTCGATGAATCGACAGAAAACAGCCCCCGCCCCACCCCCACCTCACCGCACTCCAGCCCCGCATGACTCCACTGTGACTCGAAATACCATTCTCCTGTATTTTAAACCAGGGGATGACAGGCAAGAAGACTTAAGTGGCAGCCCCGCGACTGATTACAACCGCGGTTGTTTCTCATTTACATTATTAGATGCACACTGTTGTAGAATGATAGATCGCTAACTTGTGTTATTAATAATGTATATCAGTGGTTACAGTCTGAGACATCACGAAGTACTGTTCTTTTTCATCACACACAAAAAAGAGGTAATACATTTCCGAAAAGAATTGCAATACCATGGGAGTGCTGTTTCATGGGTTTTTTTGTTTTTTTCGCATACACTGGTTTCATGCCGCATTTTGGCTAATTGGGGGGGGGGGGGGGGAAATGGAGGGGGGGGACAAAAAAATCGAATACAAAATAAAACCAGATGAAAGAGAGAGAGAGAGAGATCAGAGCCGGTTCCAGTTGTTCTCAGCAGCCATCATCTTCATACCACAGTATTTCTAGCCAGCACAAAGCAGCAAATGATGGAAATGAAAAGTTGGTGTGAAAGGAAATCACTTAGTTTGGAAAATCACATTGAAAATGATTTATAAAAGAGCAAGGTTAAAAGATTTCCTCTTTGCGCCCTGTGGCACACACACACACACATACACCTTGTGTGTGTGTGTGTGTGTGTGTGTGTGTGTGTGTGTGTGTGTGTGTGTGTGTGTGATAAGGTCGCCTCCAGAGGTCTACACAGCTGCCCATCGCACAGCACGCTTTCGTTGCGCCTCGGTTATGCCCCTGGCTTCAGCTGCACGGGCTCCTGTGGTGATCAAGCTGGACGGTCCAGATCAAGCGTCTCCCATGTGTTGATGTCGACGCCCAGGTCTTTGAAGGACGCTTTGAGGCACTCTTTGTAGCGTTTTTTCTGCAGTTGAGCGCTCGCCCTGACACAGTTTTCCGTAAAGCAGCTGCTTAGGAAGTCGACTGTCTGGCATTCTGACCACATGTCCAGCCCACCTGGCTTGGGCTTTCTGCAGGAGGGTGTAGACGTTGCAGAGGCCAGCTCGTTCCAGGACTTCTGTGTCGGGGACTTTGTCCTGACACCTGATGTGTAGGAGTCTGCGGAGACAGCTCAGGTGGAAGCGATTGAGCTGTTTGGCGTGTCTGCTGTAGACAGTCCAGGTTTCGCTGACGTAAAGGGGTGTGGTAAGGACCACAGCACAGTATTAACTCTCTCCATACGAACGGCGAAAGAGACGACGTTAACTGCGTTTCACCCCAATTACCACCATCAAAATATTGCAAGCGGAAGGCTCTTATACTGAAGAGGTGAATGTTGACAAAGAATACCACAATTCTGACGACGGAAGCTAAAGGTTGGGTCATTCAGACACCCACTGGACATCCGAGGGGTCTGTGTTGAGGAGAAGAGAGGACTGGCCGTACTGAGTGAGTTAAGCTTGGTGGTAGCGCTGAGTTTTCTCCTCTCCCAGACGTTCTCATGGAGCCTCCCGTGTAATGGTCGAGTGACAGCATGTGCAACAACTGCGGTTTGCCCGCCTGGCTTTGTGCTTCATGTGTTTCGGTTTCCTCAGCGAGCCGTGTTGTCCTTGAGGTACTGCAGTCGGAAGACCGCGTTTGTTGGCAAAAACGACTGGCTGTAGGTAAAGCCATTCGCCTTCAGTCCTTCTTCAGCCGTTCTGCGTCATCAAAGACTTCACAGAATCGACTTCCTTGTAGTTCGTCTTGATAGTTTCAGTCCCAGTCGGCGTCGCCAAAGATGATGACGCATGTCTTGGCACTTGATCACTTGGCCCAGAAAGGAGAGGAATGTGGCAGAATGGTTAAGATGCTCGTCTGCCAACACATAGTCCGAGAGGGTCTGGGTTCGAATCCCGCTCTCGCCCTTCGAAGTTTGGCTGGAAAATCAAATTGAGCGCATCGTCATTCGGATGAAATGATAACCCGATGTCCCGTGTGAAGCACGCACTTGGCGCATTGAAAAAGAATCCATGACATCGACTGGTAATGTCCTCTGGCAAAATTATATAGCATAAATCCACACTGATAGGTACGCAAGTTATATGCACGCACTCAAGCCCTGACTAAGCGCGTTGGTAATACTTCTGGTCAGGCATCTTCCAAGCAGATGTGGTAGAGCTTACATGGACCTTTCCGAACGCAGTGACGCCTCCTTGAGAAACTAAAACTCAAATCACAGAATCGGGGGGACAGACGTCCCGTGTTCTACACTCTGGGCCATCAAGTCTGTCGGCCAGGTTAGAAATGACAGAAGTCTGAGCTGATCGAATCATATGATGACACACCACGTGGCCACTTTGTGACGTCTGGGAAGAATCTGTTTAATCTATCATTTGATGTTTAAATCATATCGCGCCTTTCCATGTAAAGCATGCTCAGTTGCCCTGAACAAAAGTGAAACAAAAAGAAAAGGCGTGCAAAACGTGCATATCAACACTAAAATGACAAAATATATGCACAGCCCTGAATAGGTATTCAACCACAAACACTCAGTCACTAATTTTCGCACATAAAAATAAACAAAAAACAAACAAACACATAACACATTACATGAACATACACAGATCACACACTACAATACCTAAATAATGCACATCTCATATCAAAGTGCTTAAAACGAGTGTCACAATACTTAAAACTAGGTCACAATACTTAAAAGAGAGAGAGAGAGAGAGAGAGAGAGAGAGAGAGAGAGAGAAGGAAAAGACGTCCTGTCATCTGCAGAATTCATTTACTTTCCCTTCTCTGAAGGGGTCGGTCGGACCAAGCGCGACCACCGTGGTACGACTGCGTTGTGGGACTCCTGCTGGAGACCATTCAACGCTCCACATTCAGGCGTCCCGTAACAGTGTTGATCGGAACTCCAGTTCGACATTGTTCAGTTCGTTACCGTTGTTCACCACGATTGCTCACACGCGGCGCGGCGATATAAAAATACAGAAACAAAGAAAGCAAACAACAAGAAGTAAAAACAAAGAAAAAAGGAAGAAATATATATATTTATAAAAAAAAGGAAAAGAAAGAAAGAAAGAAAGGGAAGATGATGATGGTGGTGATGAAGACGCTGACGATGATGCTATCACTCTACTACAACTACTATTATGACTACTTCTACTGCTGACAGTGCTGCTGCTACTACTACTACTACTACTACTACTACTACTACTACTACTACACAAAGCTGCTCTCGCTGTCGCGTTTCTGCTTTACCCCCAGACAACGTCGAAATGTTTGTTGCCCGACAACATCGAATTTCCACAATAAAGCTAAATGAGAACTAATTGCTCCGCCTCATAATAAATCAAAGTATCCACTATTGCGAAAACCGAGGAAGAAGGGTTATACTGAGGGACACATAACCATGGTCATGCGATTTTTGATTTGCTGTTGTACGCCCCCATTGGATGAAAAAAATAGCACAGGTTTTTGCATCCCCCGATCAAACATTACGTTTCCCTAAGCGGTGAAGTAGCTTACGGCGTTATCTATCTATCTATCTATCTATCTGCGGTGAAGTAGCATACGTTATCTATCTATCTGTCTGTCTCTCTGTCCGTGTATCTATCATTCCTTTATTCATTTATTTTATCTGTATATTTATCATCCGTTTATTTATTCATTTATTTCATCATTCATCATTCTATCGTTTCTTTATTTGTCAGTCTCTTCATTCACCTACTTTTTTTTTTCGTTTTTTTTAAATTATCCACGTGCCCTTGGAATACACTGTACCGTGTGACTGGCAGAAAACAGTGCCCAGCAGACGATTGAGCGGGAAATCGTCCAGTCATACGTCCCACATGCAAGCGGTAACATCAACTTGCGTCAGTCACACAAACCACCTACGAGGCCTAACCGCTTTTCCCCCAGCGTTCTTTCCTGGCCTTCCATCCGCACAACTTCGCTGTACTGTACACAGCCGTGTGTGTATGAGGTCAGCAAAAGGTGTGCACGTCACTGATTATCGCCCTTTGTTTCCCCCCACGCACGGCCCCACGTCCGCCGTCGGACGTCCCGCCTCCAGCCGGAAGTGACCGGAAGCTGGCAGAGGAAGTGAGGTCACGAGCCCGCGCATGCTCAAGAGCTCTTGCCGGAAGCGACGGGGCGATCCCCCGGTTGAACTCGGCTCGGCTCGTCGCCGTGACTTCAGATAGCCGTCTTCAGCTTGTTATCGTGCTGGTGACAGCGTGAAAACTTTTGCTGGCTCGGCTCGTAGCTTTCGAGTTGATAATTTATGTGTACGTCGCGCGCGACGCAGACCTACACGCACACACGCGCGCTTGAAAACGCCAGCGGAAACACACACTGACACACGTGCGCGCGTGCATACACACAGAGAAGAACACGCGCACTAATATCACTAAGAGACGAAAGATATAAAATTGAAGACTACTGCTACGCAGAACACACGCACACACACACACACACACACACACACACACACACACACACACACACACACGCGCGCGCGCGCGCGCGCGCGCGCACGCACGCACACAGAGGGAGCACACATACACACATGCCTACACACGCATGTACGCACACACTCAAACACACACACGTGCACGAATACACCCCTTGCCTCACATCCCCCCGTACACATTTCGTCTGATCTCACACTGAGTGGAAAGACGTTAAGTTGAAGACTACTTCTGCAGAAACAAACGTACGCATAAACACATGCACGCACGTACCTGCACACGTGCGCACCTCCATACTTACCCATACCACCCCCACCCACCAACGACTACACACACACACACACACACACACACACACACACACACACACGGAGAAGAAGAGAGGGTGAAAGGGAAAGAGACAGACGGAGCAGAACTAATAAAATAAATAAAGAAAGAAAGAAAAGAAAAGAAAAAAAGGACAAATATGACAGGTCTCTATTTGTCTTTAACAGACATACTTTATATATATATATATATATGTATATATATATATATATATATATATATATATATATATATATATATATATGTGTGTGTGTGTGTGTGTGTGTGTGTGTGTGTGTGTGTGTGTGTGTGTATTAGAACAAAGAGGAAGAAAGTGAAAACAGAGAAACACAGAATAGATAAATAAACATTTATATATATATATATATAAAAAAAAGAAAAAAAAAGAGACACACACACGCGGCATAGGATGGATGCATGGACGTGGATGGATGATACAACCACAGCTACAGTCATCGTATATAACTGGACTTTGACCGATCCTTTCTTATTAAAAAAAAAAAAATTATTAAATAAAATAAATAATTTAACCTCATTTCACTTTAAGTAATGTGTAGTGTGTGTGTGTGTGTGTGTGTGTGTGTGTGTGTGTGTGTGTGTGTGTCTGTATGTATGCGTGTATATGTGTGCTTTAGAGTGTTTGCATATGCGCGTGCGCTTGTGTGTGCGTATGAAGCAGATGGGAATGGACAAAAAAAAAGAAAAGAAAAAAAAATTAATTAGAACAGTGCCACCAACAACCTGCAAATGCTAAATTATAACATCAATTCACAAATTCGAAAAGAAGACAATAGTGAATATATTAATACCCGCAGCTGAAGTCAACACTACAGGAACACTCCACTCCACCAATCAAATCACGTGTAACAGAGATACAGCAATGTAACGTCATACTGAGTGAGTGGGTAGAGATGATGATGGACCCATCTACTACGTATGATGTTTTTCTTCTTCAAGTTCTCGTTGACCGCATTCCAGAGATGGAGAGCAGACGGTAGAAGGAAGACTCATACCATGGGGGACAGACAGACAGAAATAGAAATAGATGAAAGGAAGTGAAGTTCGGACAGTGAGTGCACGGCATAGGGAGGGGTCAGTGGTTTGTGTCTGGACTGAGATGGCAAAGTACGTATTAGGTTCTCACGCACAACTGTTACACGGTTCTGGGTTCTATTTTAGGGAAGATCACTAGTGGATGGGGGATGTATGTGGGAGTGGGAGTGGGAGGGAGAGGGTAGTTTGCCACCATTAGTCACGTTCCCACACCCACGCAAAAAAAGAAAAAAAAGAAAAGAAAGAAAGCTAATGCGGATACAAGTGGTAGTTCGACAGTGCGATGTTTGAAGCATATTTTTGCAGTATAAACATCTCTTTATTGTGGTGTAAACACACACACACACACACACACACACACACACACACACACACACACACACATACACACACACTAATATATATATATATATATATATATATATATATATATATCCTGGTGCTATAAGCATCGCCTTGTGGTATAACAAACATATCCTTGTGGTATCATAAACATATAAGCATATCCTTGTGGTATGATAAACATATCCTTGTGGTGTAAGAAACTGTGTCCCTGTACATGTGTTTAAGCTTTCTGTGGTTTCAGTTTCAGTAGCTCAAGGAGGCGTCACTGCGTTCGGACAAATCCATATACGCAACACCACATCTGCCAAGCAGATGCCTGACCAGCAGCGTAACCCAACGCGCTTAGTCAGGCCTTGAGAAAAAAAGAAGAAAAAAAAGGGTCAATAAATAATAGATAAGCTTACATAAATAAATAAATAAATAAATAAATAATAATTATAATATTTTTAAAAAAAGGTAGTAGTAGTAATAATAATAATAATAAGAAATAAATAAATAAATAAATAAATAAATAAGACAACAATGATGATAAATAAGCAAATAAATGTAAAAAATGAAGACACACATTCACACATACACCCACACATGCATAACAGATATGCACCAAACATGCAGTTTCACATATATGAAAGCACAGTCAAATACATATAAACGTACATGAGCTCCAACACACACACACACACACACACACACACACATTACTCTGCACCTCCTCTACCCCCCCTCCTCCACACACTCATTTCTAGTCTACGTATCACACACAAACACACACACACACACACACACACACACACACACACACACACACAGAGATGAACACTTACTTGTACAAGCACACACACATACGCCCATATCTCCCACCCCCATCCCCACACACATATATACAAAGATATATATATATATACGTTCCAATATCCTGTTGCTCCCACAGTGTAGGCATGCATACACTCACATACCTCATCCTCTACTCCACCTCCCCCCCGTACCCCCACCTCCCCCTCACACACACACATACACACACACGCACGTGCACAGAACTCTCCTGACACTTGTGTACACTTACACTCTCGCGCATGCACAAACACACTCAAAAAACACAGACCCACACATGCACACAAACACAAACATACACACACGCACAGAGGCTGCCACTGATTGGCCGCAAGAGGGATGGGAAAAGATCTCTGATGCCAAGAACGTGGCGTCTAGTGTGTTGCTCAGTCTATTATATTTGGAAAAGCCCACAGAGACTCTGTTCCGTTTTGAAGAAATTTGCGCAATGTTGGTTTGGAAATGATGCCAATAAAGCCCACAGAGACTCTGTTCCGTTTTGAAGAAATTTGCGCAATGTTGGTTTGGAAATGATGCCGATATTTGTTTGATTTGCAAAGCATCGTGCTCTACCTTTCATGTTAGACTTACGGCCGCTCCCTCTCTCTGCTTTTATTTCTTTGAGGCCATCGATGGTGTGATGGCCTTGTACCTGTTCTTTTTTATATTCTTTGACTTTTCTGAGGATTTCCGATTTTCCTAGATGTAGGCCGCTCGTTGGTGTTGCGTTACCAGCAAGTCTGTCAGCTCGCTTATTTCCCTTAACACCTGCATGTCCCGGGCAGAATGACCATGTGAGTTTTTTAATCTGAAAGTTGCGCATTGCCTTATGCCACTCTGGGCTTCCCATTCCGTTTTTAATTTTCTGTATGAGGTTCATTGAGTCGGTTGGAATCATGGCATGTTGGTTTCCGGGCGTATGGATGGACGATAGCCACTGGAGGGCATGTGTGACAGCTTCAACTTCCATCGTTAAGCTGGAGGTTGTGACTTTGTAGGCAGCATTTTCTTCCCTAACTGTTTTTCCATTTTGTTTCGCAGTGAATCCCCAACCGGATTGGTCTTTGGTGACTGAGCCATCTGTGTATATGATGATGTCCTCTTCTTTACTGTTTTCTTCTATGAGTAGCTTCACTTCTGCATCAGTTTTGCCCTCTGGCCATTCCCGACAATGTCTTCCTAGAGTGGGTGAAATGGCTGTGTTGAATAGATGGTTGAGGTTTTCGGGGGTTTTCTCCCATTCTTTTGTTTCTTTCAGGTCTTGTAGTCGACATACTAGCTGGATTGTGTCTTCTGCTTGCCCCATCCATGATCTTCCTCGTCCTAGACGGCTGCCTTTTGCTTCTTTGACTGCGTCATGCAGTGGGTTTTGAGGGTTTTCTAATGCTTTGAAGTTAGGTCTTGACCTGTTCTAACTTGTTTCTGGCCTGCACTGAAGGAAGGTCAAGCAGGTATCGCATGGTTTCTGTGGGCGTGTCTTTTGTTGTTCCAAGGATCAGCCTCATAGCTTCATTTTGAACTCTTTCTAATTTTAGGAGGTTGCTTTGAGACGGTGTTGTTAGCCCGAGTCCGTAGTCGATCACACTGAGGACGAGTGATTGGTATAGCAGGAAGAGGTGGCGTTGTTCAATACCTTTGGTTGCCATTGCTTTTAAGACTGAAAGGCCCTTTTTGCATTTGAGAACAGCATCCTGTCGAAGTGTATTCCTAGGTAGCGTAGGCATTCAGTTTTCTCGATCTGAATCCCATCGAATGACACAGAAGGTGGTGATTTGCTCGCGGTTCTGTTGTTGAGGGTGCACAGCAACGTTTGGGCTTTCGCTGGATTGATGGAAGATCCTGTGTCCTTGCACCATTGAGCAATATTGTTTAGTTGTTTCCGGACGGCTTTAGTTCTTTCCTGAGCATCTTTCGAAGTTTTGAAGACCAGGCCATCATCCGCAAGAGTAAGCACCCGAGCTATTCCATTGTTGTTTAAGTCTGCAAGGCCCTTCGTGTAGACATTGTAGAGGACAGGAGAGAGCGGGGACCCTTGTGGCAGTCCCATGGATAGTTTAGAAGGTGCAGACATCCAATCTCCGAGGCGTAGGACAACGGTTCTTTCCTGAAGCGCTGCTGCTATCCATCTTGTCAGTGTCAAACTTACTCCATACCTTAGTAGCAGCTCCATGAGGTGCGCAAACTGGACTTTATTGTAAGCATCTTCAAGGTCGATTGCTACTGCTAGTGTTTCTTCTTCCTTCATACACCTCATATGCAAAAGCAGCTGAGTTTTCCCATGTGGACTTGCCTGTTCTGTAACCACCTTGATTTGAAGGGAGAATATGCCTGTGTTCAGGATCCCTTGCAAGTTTCCTGGCTATCATGCGTTCCATGAGCTTTCCAGCAATGTTTTGCATGGTTAGGATCCGGTATCCGCTTACCTGATGATGGTCCCTTCCTGGTTTTGGTATGGGTTTTAAGAAGCTGTGTGTCCAGTCCTCCGGCACATGTCCATTGTGGAAACTGTTTTGATATAGATTGAAAAGTTTGCTTCTGTCTTCTTCCGATAGTTCCTTGATGTCCGAGTAGCGAACATTGTCTGGGCCAGGAGCTGATTCTTTCTTGCATTTAGCTATTGCTTCGTTTAGATCATCTATTGTCAAGTCATCATCAGGTCCAGTCTGCATAAGGGTTTGGTTTAACTCCTCAACATATTTCTTTTGCTTATCTAAGTTTCTTTGATCGCTCTGTTGTATGAAACGTTTGAGCAGGGCGGATCCTTTTTCTTCGTTTGTCTTAAGCTTGGTTCCGTCAGTGTCTACCATGTCTGGGGTTGTTGTCGTGCACGTTTTCCCTTCCATGCGACGATAAAATTGCCTTTGTGGACATGCAATAAATAAACTTAAGGGTATGTCCGTTCATATTCGCGCGTGTTGGTATATTCCTGTCTGTCTGTCTGTCCGTCCTTCTTTCTGTCAGTCAGTCAGTGTGTGTCTGTCTGTCTGGCTTGGCTGGCTGTCTTTCTCTTGTCACTGCCTCTGTTTCTGTCTGACGTTTCCTGTCTCTGTGTCTGTCTGTCTGTCTCTCTCTGTCTCTCTCTCTTGCTCTCTCCCTTCCTCTTCTCTCTCAATATTCCTTTCCCTATCTCTCTTGGTCTTTCTTCGTTGACTTTACTTCATTGTTCTTCCGTCAGTGTGACTACCCACCTGTCATCTATTTTCTCTCTCTCTCATTTTCACTTCGTGATCGCCATTATGATCATTATGCATGGCTGGTTTGTGTGTGTGTGTGTGTGTGTGTGTGTGTGTGTGTGTGTGTGTGTGTGTGTGTGTGTGTGTGTGTGTGTGTGTGTGCGTGTGTGTGCCTGTGTGCCTGTGTGTGTGTGTGTGTGTATATATATATATATATATATATATATGTGTGTGTGTGTGTGTGTGTGTGTGTGTGTGTGTGTGTGTGTGTGTGTGTGTGTGTGTGTGCGTGTGTGTGCAGACAGGCTGTTCTTTGTGATTAATTCATTTAGTTCTTAGTTCTTCCGTCAGTGTGACTACCCGCCTGTCATCTTTTTTTTTTCTCTCTCATTTTCGCTTCTTTTCTTTGTACCAAAAAAAAAGAAGCTGGCATTAATCTATTACATGCTTAACGTTGTCACTAAACTGTACGTTTGATAGTATTTTTAATGTTTTTGATCGTATTTTTATTTTTATTTTTTGTGGTTTTAGTTTAATGGTATCTCTGCTGTTAATGTGTCAGTACGGTGGTTTGTGTCTCAGTTTCAGGTTTCAGTTTTAAGGAGTCAAAGCGCACGGACCGATCTATAGACGCGCGCCACAATACATAATTATGCAATAAAAAATATTTTTCTTAAACTGAAAAAGAACGTACGCCATGGCACACATACTCACACGCACACTCATATTGCAACAATAATGAAAAAAGAAAAAAAAAAAGGCGTTGGAAAAGAGCTCCCAGGACATGTATGTGACGTCTGTCTTTGTTTTGCTTTGCTTTGCTCTCTCTCTCTCTCTCTCTCTCTCTCTCTCTCTCTCTCTCTCTCTCTCTCTCTCTGTGTGTGTGTGTGTGTGTGTGTGTGTGTGTGTGTGTGATATTCCACTCTGTCAAATGAAAAGAAAAACAAAAAGGAAAAAAAAAAGGAAAACAAACAAACGAAAAGAATTAGCCATGTCAGCTGTTCGGTATGTACACCACACCATACCGTCATTTTCCCTATACTTACTGTGTTTCCTAATGTTCTCTCCTTGCGGCCCTGCAAGTGAACAATAATATTTTTTCCCATATACATCTTTTTTTTTTCTATCCTTTTCTCCCTTTTTTTTTTTACTCTTTAATTCTCTCCCTTTATTTAAACAACTACGGTGCAGAGATCAGTGTTACATGCATTTCACAAGTCAGTTTGTCTTGAAAAATAATCCTGACATACCTTCTGCCATCTCTTTTCTGACACACACCATCTCAAGAAAAAAATTTATGTTAGGAACCTGTTTGTGGAAAACATACGATGAAAATGTCACAGCACAAGCAGGTATTTTGCTGTTTTGTTTTATTTACTGCTGTCTCCCCGCTTCTGGTGAACAGGGTGAAGGTTACGCACGTTCATGTATAGTAGCTGTAGTCGTAGTAGTAGTAGTAGTAGTAGTAGTAGTAGCCCAGTGTGTATCATGGATTGACATACGTTTACAGTTTGGCCAACAGCAAAGTTCAAACTGTATTATCAATGGTTACTCCATTGCAATTGGAAATCATTTACAGCTTTGTCGTTTGTGAAGGACTATGACTCTCAAACTAGGAGGCAAAATTGCACTGGCTCTTAGTGCTGTAGCCTTGGGGACCAGTTGGCGTTTGGGAACCATCCCGATACCGACTGTCCAAAAATTCTCTTGGCCGAGAGAGTGGGGATGTTACTTGGGCAAGACACTCTCCACTATAATCAAATTCTAGCCCAGATAGTCTGGACAGCAGTTACCTCCTCTGCTGTTCTGATGGTCAGTAGAACTCTATAGACTATCATACAGTGGTAGTAGTAGTAATAGTAGTAGGAGTAGAAATAATCGTCTTCAATTTAATGTCTTTCCAGAGACGAAAAGAAGGGAGCGGGGTTGAGGTGTGTGTGTGCGTGCGTACACTCTAAACTTTATTTGTTGTAAAATAAAAGGTGGTAAAAGCCATACACTTACTTGACAAAAGAAGAAGCAAAGAACGGTTGTGGTGAAAGAAGCGATAGCTGATGCGGGTTTGACCACCTGTGTGTGTGTGTGTGTGTGTGTGTGTGTGTGTGCACTGGACAACATGAGCGACGGATAAAA
The DNA here is from genome assembly GCF_041734735.1 of Babylonia areolata. Lineage (NCBI taxonomy): Eukaryota > Metazoa > Mollusca > Gastropoda > Neogastropoda > Buccinidae > Babylonia > Babylonia areolata. The sequence goes on along the minus strand of NC_134893.1, from coordinate 15,476,786 downwards.
CAAGCGAGGGATTAACACGAGTTGTAACTCTTCCCCACAGGCATTATCTTGTCAGGACGTTGCAGGTCGTTGCTGACCCGGCCCAAGCCATAACTCTGCCCCCTCACACCCCCAACCACTTAAGCTCCTGTCAGCCTCTAACGCTCCCCCCCATCCCCCTTTCAATCCTCCCTCACCCCCACCCTCACAGGAAATGCGCGCCCCAGCTTTCACACGGAAATAACGGCACCAACTCTGACCCCTGACCGCCCTCGCACCCCCCCACCCCCACCCCCCGCACCCCCGGGCCTCCCTAAAAAAAAGAAGAAAAAAAAAGATGACGTATCGTGCACAACTTCAAAGACGCCTAAGAGAGCTGCACAGAATAAGCAGCCCCAAAACGTGACCTCAATTATGATCATTATGCTTCGCTGTGTGTGTGTGTGTGTGTGTGTGTGTGTGTGTGTGTGTGTGTGCAGGCAGGCTGTTCATGGTGATTAATTCAGTTTGGATTCTGTGACATGAGTCGGGGGTCGTCTCAAAAGACCTGTCAACGATTTGGGGGTTAGGGGTGTGTGCAGTGTGAATACGTTACTTATTAATAGATTTTTAAAAAAATCTAACTATTTCTTAGCATTACAAAGGGGTAGGGGGGGGGGAAGAGCTGGGTCTGTAAGATACAGTTATGACAAGGATTAAACCTACACTACACTGAAGCAATTGTAAGTACATTTCTCTGTATGTTCTCGTGTCTGTATGTCCCAGAGAGAGAGAGAGAGAGAGAGAGAGAGAGAGAGAAGCACTGGTAATGGGGGGTGGGGTGGGGTAGAAGGGTCAGGGGCGGGGGAGGGAGGGAGAGTATGTAACGCCACTGAAACAAAGTAACTACCTACCTAACTACCTAGCTACCTAACTACCTACCTACCTACCTAACTGTCTAACTAACTAAAACATAGCATCCTAATAAGCGTTGGGATGATGCGACGATCGGGTAACTGCCCCCTTCCCCACCCAACCCCTCTCTTCATACAGCAGAATGTAGCTTAGCGTATATGGATCAGTCCGTACGCTTTGATTAAATAAATAAATAAATAGAAATAAACGAAAATAAGAAAACACGAGGGAGAAGGATTTGTTGAAAGGCAGACAGGCAGACATTGAATCACTGACAAAATCACATTCAAGAAACAGAATGAAATGGAAAGAAATCAGATACACTGACTCACACTCACATGGCCATCACACTATCAGCTTCATCTCACCATCTTTTTCAGCCACTTTGAAAAGCAAGGAGTGTAAAGAAAAAACAAAACAAAAAAAAACCCCACACCATTAATAAAACATAATAATGCTGTAAAAGAATAACTAACTAACTAATCAACTAAATAATAAATAAATAGATAAACAAACAAATAAATGAATATGAATATATAGATGAATGTAAAAAAATAGAGAGAAAGACTGAAAGAAAAGAAAGAAAGAGAAAGAGAATGAAAGAATGTATATATATATATATATATATATATATATATATATATGTGTGTGTGTGTGTGTGTGTGTGTGTGTGTGTGTGTGTGTGTGTGTGTGTGTGTGTGTGTGTGTGTGTGTGTGTGTGTGTGTGTGTGTGTTTATATATATATATAAACAGAAAGAAAGTACAAAAAGAAGGAAAGAAAGAAAGCCAGAAAGAAAGAAGGAAAGAAAGAAAGAAAGAAAGCAAAAAATTAAATGAAAGAACAGAGAAAAAAGAAAAAGAAAAAGGAAGGTAGGTAAAAAGAATGAATACGATAAAAAAGAAAGAAAGAAAGAAAAGACAGAGAGAACGGCGGGAAGGAAGAGAGAAAGAATGAAAGAATTAACGATAAAGAAAAGAAAAAAAAACCACAAAGAAAATAATTGGAGAAAAAGTATGAGAGAAATGACGGAACAAAAATATTTTGAAAAAAAGAAAAAAAAAAGAAAAAAGATAAGATATATATATATATATATATATATATATATATATATATATATATATATATATATATATATATATGTATGTATGTATAAAGAAGTCTACATTGAAGAGGAAAAAGAAGGGGCGAACGACAGACAGACAGACAGACAGATTAAATAACTGACAACATTATGGTCTAAGTGAAAATGCTCATGTCAAAAAATGTCCCACAGAGCCGCATCGAGAACCTCACACAATCACCAACTCCATCTCGGCGTCTTTATTTTTTCAGCCAGCTAGAAAAGCAAGGACCAAAACAGGAGAAAAAAAAAG
>NC_134893.1:15457038-15469538 GCF_041734735.1 Babylonia areolata | reverse complement strand
ATTAAGATTTCCTCTCCCAGCCTACCCCCCCCCCCCCCCCCTCACGTCCCCCCACCCTCCGCCCCCACCCCCTCTTTTTCTTACTTATTCCCTGGGCGCCACGCGCCGACAGCGCCCGTCACGTGACACACAAAAACGTCATTATGATTGGCTGAGATTCAGGTCATCACGTGCTGCAGACGATCCAATCAGGTGATTGGCTCTGCTGCTGCAGTCAGTGTTGTTCAACTTCGCTTGGAGACGGGTAGGAGGGAAAACTTATGTGTCTTGATGTGCCTTGAGATAAAAATGGAGGGAAAAAGGGACGCCTTTGTGTTGAACGGAGGCGGGTCTTTTAATTCTTCGGCCGTTTTTTTTTTTTTTTTTTTTTCTTTCTTTCTTTCTGTTTTTCTTTCTTTCTTTTTAAAAAAAAATGATATTCGGCGATAATACTGTGTCTCCTATCTTTCATTTCTTGCTCTGCTTCTTCCCCCCCCCCCCCCCCCCCCCCCCACCCCCATCATCCTTGATTTCTTTGAGGGAATTCACATGGCGTGAGATTTGCTTACCTGGGTGGTGTGTGTGTGTGTGTGTGTGTGTGTGTGTGTGTGTGTGTGTGTGTGTGTGTGTGTGTGTGTGTGTGTGTGTGTGTGTGTGTGCGAGAGAGAGAGAGAGAGGGAGATAGTGTATTTGTATGTGTTGTGTGTATGTGTGCCTCTGTGTGTGTGTGTGTTGTGTTGTGTGTGTGTGAGAGAGAGTGTGTGTGTTGTGTTGTGTGTGTGTGAGAGAGAGTGTGTTTTTGTGTGTGTGTTTTGTGTGTGTGCGTTGTGTGTATGTGTGCCTCTCCTTTCTCTGTGTGTGTGTGTGTGTGTGTGTGTGTGTGTGTGTGTGTGTGTGTGTGTGTGTGTGTGTGTGTGTGTGTGTGTGTGATCCTCCTCTACTGTATTACTCTGTTTGCACTCTTCCTCTTTTTTTATTTTTTATTTTTTTCGTTCATTCTTGTTCTCTTTTCCCTTTCTTTTTCTTTCTTTCTTTCTGTTCTTTTCCCCCTGTTCTTTTTTTTTCCTTTTCCATTCTTTCTTTCTTCTTTTCGTTTTCTCCCTTTTCTTTTCTTCCTTCCTTTCTTTCGTTGATTTTCTCTTTTCTTCGCTCTTTATTTCGGAACTTACGTGATTCAAACAACAGAACATACATTCATTGCAGACAACATGCTGTCTTCTTGTACGTTCTGTTTATATCTGTGTCCCGCTCACGCGCGTGTGTATTAGTAAGCGTGCGTGTCTGCATCTGTGTGCGTGTCTGTATGAAGAAATGTCAACAGAGCACACGCGCACATGCGGCAAACCAACAACACAGACAGACCGTGTGTGTGTGTGTGTGTGTGTGTGTGTGTGTGTGTGTGTGTGTGCATGCGTGCGTGCGTGCGTCCGTGCGTGCGTGCGTGTGTGTATATGTGTGTGTGTGTGTGTGTGCGTGCGTGCGTGTGTGTGTGTGTATGTGTGTGTGTGTGCGTGCGTGTGTGTGTATGTGTGTGTGTGCGCGTGCGTGTATGTGTGTGTGTGTGTGTGTGTGTGTGCGTGCGTGTATGTGTGTGTGTGTGTGAAGAAATATCAACAGAGCGCACACGCACACGCACACGCACACGCGGCAAACCAACAACACAGACAGGCCGAGGGATTGTGCGTCCTGTCTGATAAAGATAACACACTGATGGTTTATTTTATTTCATTTAATTAACTCTTGGTCTGCTGCGCAATACCCGAGCAAAATCGACAACACGTATGCTGTTTTGTTGTTTTGTTTTTAGTTGGTTTTGGTTTTTTTGTTTTCTTTTAACCTTTAGTTAAAAATAGGATGTTATGATTTATCAGGTCAATCAGACCAGGATTGGTTAAAAGGTCATGATGACGTAGAGCCCAGTAGTGTTGAACAGACAGGGGTCAGAGCAGGAGTTAGATTGTTAGATCAAACGTCATGATAAGCTTGGATAGGGAAGGGCATAACAGGGGAGGGAGGGCAGAACACATCAGATTAAGGCGTGGTAAGGGCGTGGTGAGGGCGTGGTAAGGGCGTGGTGGTGGTAGAGTGGAGTAAAGTAGTATAGGCTATATAGGGTAGACCAAGGATCGATAAATCGATAAAGGGTATAGGTAGGTATCAGAGACTGACAGCTGGGCCAACAGCAAAGTGAGAGCTGTTGAACCAACGGTTCTCCCACTGAAAATAATGGGAATTCATTTACAGATTAGTCCTTTGTGAAGGACTATGACTCAGACTCGGAGGGAAAATTGCACTGACTCTTAGTGATGCAGCCTTCATAAGGGGATGGTTGGCCTTTGGGGCCCATCCCATCGCCGAATGTTCTGAACCCTTCTTGGCCGAGAGAGTGGGGATCTAACTTGGGCAAGACGCTCTCCTCTATAATCAAACTCTTGCTCAGATAATCGGGACAGCAGTTGCCTCCTCTGTTGTTCTGATGGTCGTAGTCGTGCACGACTGACTGTCATACAGGTGAGGAAGGTTGACAGGGAAGGGGGTATCGGCCTTCTTTTCAAGACGATGCTGAAGACTGCCAGCACTGAGAATATCCGCTGCCGTCCTGAATTGCTATTTTCCGCATGCTCTCAGACAGTATTGGATTTTTCCAAGCCGGTTAATATCTATAAAACGTGAAGCAATATCCACGTTTCTTCCCCCGTACTTTTCCGTTTATAAGACGGAAAAAGCTGTAAGTTGGTTAATACCATTGTGAAAAACTACATGTCTTCCCCTCCACTCTTTAACTGGCCCTCTGTACGTCTCTTGACAGGGGAAGAAATGTAGAGTATAATTATATTACAATGTTACTAAAACAAATTTACAATTTTTCCGTCTTCGGAACGAAATGAATGGAAAGAACACGCGGGAAGAAATGTGGAACTTGCCAAACGGAACACTCTTCAAAGGGAACGGAAGGCATGGGGCTGCTTAAGATATTAACCTGTTAAGATTTTTAGGTCAGGGATCCTATTTGTTAAGTCGATTATGTGAAGAAAAAGAATATGATAATGATACTCCTTCTCATCTTCAAAACCTTGCATCTCAGCTCTGATGTGCATCTGGATGACTACGATAAAAAAAAAAAATGCAAACCGCTAAATGACTGATAAAGCACGAGAAGTCCATCTGAAATCTTTTTGGCAGCGTTCATAATCCCGGCTTTTGAAGAAAGTAGTAATGGATCAAAACGCTCCGATATGCGTGCACTGTGTGTGTGTGTGTGTGTGTGTGTGTGTGTGTGTGTGTGTGTGTGTGTGTGTGTGTGTGTGTGTGTGTGTGTGTGTGTGTGTTTGTGTGTGTGTGTGTGTGTGTGTGTGTGTTTATGCGCGGCGTGTGTGTTAGTGTGTGTGTGTGTGTGCGTGTGTGTGTGTGTGTGTGTGTGTGATTGCGCGTGTGCATATGTGCGCGTGTTCTAGTATACGTGTTTCTATCGCTTAGGAAAAGAAGAAGGTGGTGCAGACTGACAGACAAACAAGAGACACCCAGACAACCCGTTGAAAAGAAGCGACGAACAAGACACAGAAGAAGTGGAGGGGAGGAGAGAGGGAGAAGGTGGGGGGTGGGGGGGGCATGGGCTATTGACACACAAAGTGTGCGGCTCTCAATCAGCTATCAACCCAATCATCTTACATATGTTAATGGCCACCACCACACTCCAAGTAGAGCGGAGTACACACAGCGAGCGGCAGCAACAACGCCCCTTTTCTTCTGCGGACACAGACGCTCCACTGTCTTGACGGCAGCCAGCGTCTGGCTTTGATGTCAGCTTGAGGAAGAACTGACTGCTACCTTGCGCTTTGACTGGCTGCCGCCGGACGCTGTTTACTTCGCCACGTATCTACTAGACTGCTTGTAGGCTTGGTGCGGAGTTTGTGTCTGAGGTCATCTATCTAACTCAGATTTAATATTTATTATGGTCTGACTGAAGTGAGCTACATTAATTAAAAGCAAATCTCTCCACGTAAACACACACACGCGCGCGCGCGCGCGCACGCACGCGAACACACACACACACACACTAACACACACACACACACACACACACACACACACGCTAACACACACACTAACACACACGCCGGGCATAAACACACGCACACACATAATATATCATGCGCGTGCGCGTACATACACACACACGCATGCACGCGTACATGCATGTACGAACTCACACAAACACATTATCCCCGACACACACACACACACACACACACACACACACACACACACACACACACACACACACACACACACACACACACACACAGAGAGAGAGAGAGAGAGAGAGAGAGAGAGAGAGAGAGAGAGAGTTAATAACAGACGAGATGCGATGAATCAGATGCTACTTTGAAGTTTTGATGCACGATCTTTGAGATTTAGCTAGTGTTCTTTGTGCGTACAATCTTGGCTTCCTTATTTCGTTTGTATGTGTGTCGAAAAAAATGAAACTACTAAGAAACAAAATCGATAATATATATATTTTTTTTTAATGACGAACGCGTTGTTTTTCATTGCTGTTACTGTTGTGTTATTTTTTGTCGCTTTTGTTGCTGCGTTCTCAATGTCATGAGAGGAAAAAAGAGCTTGTATCTAGTGTATGTTTATCGTACTGCACGAGTTGTTTTTTTCAAAACAGAGACACACAGACACACAGACACACACACACACACACACACACACACATACAAACACACACACACACACTGGTACATACACGCGCACACACACACGCACACACTGACACACATACACACGTTATTATGTGTATTGTGTTTATCTGGGTACAGAGAGAGGGAGAATGAAAGAGAGACAGACAGACAGAGAGAGACAGAGAGAGACAGAGACTTAGACAGTCAGTCTAATATCATCATCTTAGATGAACAGACTATAAATAAATAAACGAACGAGACACAGACAGAGACAGAGAAACAGACAGAGACAGAGAGAAATGAATTATCTTTAATCGATAAAATAAACCTTTCTAAAACAATATTCACTGCATACACTGAGATTTTTTGTTTTAGTTTAGGAACTCACTGAAAAAGAAGACATCCTGGTCTTCGTCGACTGTGCAAAGATACGATGAGATGCACAGAAACAAAGACGGATACTAAGAGATAGAGAGATCGAGAAACCAAAGACCAGAAACAGACTCACGGATAGAGCGAGACAAGTATAAAGTAAAATCTCCAAGACAACTTTGAGGGTGGGGTGGGGTGGGATGAGTAACCCTCTCTTTAAGGCACTATGTAAATAAGGAGAGAGAGAGTGGGGGGGGGGAGGGCACAGAGAGACAGAGAGAGAGGGGGGCACAGAGAGACAGAGAGAGGGGGGGGGGGTCACAGAGAGACAGAGAGAGGGGGTGGTCACAGAGAGACAGAGCGGGGGGGGGGGGGGCACGGAGAGACAGAGAGAGAGAGGGAGGGTCACAGAGAGACAGAGAGAGAGGGGGGGGTCACAGAGAGACAGAGAGAGAGGGGGGTCACAGAGAGACAGAGAGAGGGGGGGGTCACAGAGAGACAGAGAGAGGGGGGGTCACAGAGAGACAGAGTGGGGGGGGGGGGTACGGAGAGACAGAGAGAGAGAGGGGGGGGGTCACAGACAGAGAGAGGGGGAGTGAGAGAGAGAGAGGCACACACACACACACACACACACACACACACACACACACACACACACACACACACACACACACAGAGAGGAGGGTTGGGGGTTGAAAACAATGGAGCCTATGTATCGGTGTGACCTCCCAATTCAGCAACACTGTGAGAAAGCGGGATGAAGGAGCAGGGAAAGCCAGATGAAACAGATTCTCACCCCTGCTTCGATTGGATGGACTGTACCCCCCCTCCCCCACACGCACCCTCCCCATCCCCCAATCCCCCCCTCCCCACCCCACTCCCCGCTACCAACAGACTTGAGTCAGGAGCCTGCTTGCCACCATGTCATCCTGATTTCATCCCTTGCCTATAATTTGCTTCAGCACTTACCACTTTCTCTTTCATCTTACCTTTCTAAGTCCAGGGATATTCGCCGACAGATTTTTGTCGGCAACATGACTTTGACTGAAGCGATTCTCCTGAGCAATGCATACAAACTCAATGTTAGAATAAATGATGGTCTATTTTCTGCTGTTTTCTCCACTGGAATATAATTCAGAAGAAGCTCAGCTGTAATAGACGTTTGTGCCGACATACTGTTTTTGTTGGTTATACTTGATGTGTTGAAGAACATTCGGAGACTCTCGAAATGCCACTCCGGCTAAAAGAAATTGTTGTGAAGTCCATAAAGTCTAGAAATTGCTCTCTTTAAAGTTACGCTTTGATGCGGGGAATATATTTCTGTTTCTGAAATATACCCTGTAAATTGTCCCGGTTTTCTTTAGGTTTAAATATTTTATTGGTCGACTGTCCCATTCTTACCACTCAGTAAAAGAGCAGAGGTGGGGGTATATATGTCTGAGCACAAGACATGGCAGTAATCAGGTTTTTTGTTGGTTGGGTTTTTTTTAATTCTGTGATGCCGAGCACTTTGTGACATCAAATGCTGGGGTCATTTATCATTCTGCAGGAGGACACTCGTTGAATTTCCTTTTATTGCAAACATGTGTTATGCACTTATCCACAGCCTCAATTGCGCTACCGTGTGTGTGTGTGTGTGTGTGTGTGTGGAAACGAGTGTGTGTGTGTGGAAACAGTTTAATTAGTAGACAATAAACTAGTGTGAAGAAGAGTGCAGATTTTCTCCTGAATAATAGGAAAGACATTCTCCTGCATGGGTGATATTGTGCAAATACGTATTTTTCTGCTCTTTGCTTTGTGTTCATATAGTTCTTTAAAAGGATTTATTTGTTAGTTATATTGTGGCTTCAGAAAGACGTTTCCACATTTATTTCATTCAATCAAAATTTCGATTTGTATCTTTTATTAGTCATGTATTTATTCGTCTATTTATTCATCTATTTATTTCTTTATTTCTTTATATTTTTTAAAATCTTTTTCATTTATCTATTCATTTGTTTATTTATTTGTTTGTTTGTTTATTATGCATTCATATATCTATTTATTCATGTGTGGTTTTGTTGCTGTTATCGTTGATGTTATCATACTAGAGACAGCACAACAACAGTCTGCATCACCACAGTCAAAATGTCTAACTCTAAAGTTCACATCAAAACCCTGTTCAGTGTCTTTCAATATCATAATCCCCATGTATCTGTTTGACCGACTATGGCTAACACATGCACAATCCGATCGAACGTTGCTTGCTCGTTTGGTTGGCTTTGAGTTTCAGAAGAAAAAAAAGTTAAACAAGAGAGGCAAGGCCTTCAAGACTCACTTGTGATAAATTACGTCCCCTAGCATTAATTACAGAGTAATTTCCCTTTTTTGCTATTTGCACCAAAACGTTTGCAAAATAAATAAAAATTCCATGCTTAGCAAAAGAGGTTCCTGTTTGAACAAAAAATGATAATAATGACTCCTCTTGTTGTTGTGTCAGAATAAGAGGTCAAAGTGCCAAGTTTAGAGAATACAAAAAATATAAATATAACAGTAAATGCAGTTTGCATATAATTAGGCTTCTTTTATTATTTTTTTGTGCCCATCCCATAGGTGCAATATTGTTTTAAACAAGATGACTAGAAAGAACTGAATTTTTCCTATTTTTATGCCAAATTTGGTGTCAACTGACAAAGTATTTGCAGAGAAAATGCCAATGTTAAAGTTTACCACGGACACACAGACACACAGACACACGGACACACACACACACACACACACACACACACACACACAGACAACCGAACACCGGGTTAAAACATTTCTCAAAAAGAAAGAAAAAAAAAAGATCACTAACAAAATGAAAATGTAAAACCAAACAAACATCTCCCAAAGCCTCTCTTACATTATGTGTCTGCGTGTCACCAACCCGAGGTTTCACAGTTCCACCGCTCTCCTTCCACTTTACTGACTTTTTACTCGTCTCCGCAAAGAGAGAGCTTGTGTGCCGGTAAAAGTGGCGCCACACAGTGCCAAACAAAGTTACGTCCACAGAATGGTATTCTGAGTTTAGAAGGGTCGATATAGACGACCATCCATACCTGAGCTCATTTTCTCCACACCCCCACTCTCTCAGTCCCCCTCTCTCTCTCTCTCTCTCTCTCTCTCTCGCATCGCTTACTGTAGACGTGTACTTATTATTATTATTTTTTTAATTCAAGGATGAGGATAAACTTTGTTGTTGTTTTTTTTTATTTCACACACACACACACACACACACACACACACACACATATATATATATATATATATATATATATATATATATATATATATATATATATATATCAACGGTGTCCCCCTTTTTCACCCTTTCGTTTCTCGTTTTCTTTTTGTTAATGTGTGTTTCCTCATGGACAAGGACAGCAGGTGAAATGGCGGTTGTTAAGCTCATGTTTATAAAGATGCTGTCACGTCTAGTCCTATATTTCTTTGTCTGTCTCACTCTGTCAGGCTGTCTCTCGCTCTCTCACTCTGTCTCTCTGTGTCTGTTTCTGTCTGTCTGTGTCTGTCTGTCTGTCAGGCTCTCTCTCTCTCTCTCTCTCTCTCTCTCTCTCTCTCTCTCTCTCACCCAATCTTTTACATTCTCTCTCTGTGTTTTATTTCTTTCTTTCCACCCCCTGTCTCTCAAACTGCCACGTTCTTCCACTCTCTCTTTCTTAGTCTCTTTCTTTTCCTCTCTCTCTCTCTGTCTCTCTTTCTCTCTCATTCTCTCTCTCTCTCTCTCTCTCTCTCTCTCTCTCCCTCTTTCTCTCTCCCTTTCTCTCTCTCTCTTTCTCTCTCTCTCCCTCTCTCTCTCTCTCTTTCTCTCTCTCTCTCCCTCTCTCTCTCTTTCTCTCTCTCTCTGCTTTTTTCTGGCTTTATTTTTTCTCTTATTGTTTAGGCTCACACATAAATATCAAGAGTTTTTTTCGTGCTTATTTTGTCCTTTTTTTGTGTGTGTGGTCTTTCTTGTTTTGTTTTGTGTGTTTTTGTTTTTTTTTGTTTTTTGTTGTTGTTTTTTTTGTTTTTTTTTGTTGTTGTTGTTTTTTTTTTTTGGGGGGGGGGGGTTGTGGTTATATATTCATTTCCTCTTCATGAGATTTATTAAGGATTTCTTCTTCTTCTTCTTCTTCTTTCTTCTTCTTCTTTCTTTCTTTCTTTCTTCCTCCTTCTCCTCCTTCTTCTTCCTCCCTCCTTCTTCCTTCTTCTTCTTCTTTCTCCTTCTTTTTTTCCCTCCTCCTCCTTCCTTATTCTTCTTCCTCCTTCCTTCTTCTTCCTCCTCCCTTCTTCTTCCTCCTTCCCCATTTCTTCTTCTTCCTCCTTCCTTCTTCTTCCTCCTCCTCCCTTCTTTTTCCTCCTTCCCCCTTTCTTTTTATTCCTTCTTCCTCCTCCTTCCTTCTTCCTCCTCCTCCTTCCTTCTTTTCTTCCATTTCCTTACCTCTCATCCCAGAAGAGTGACGTGGGCTGTGTGTGTGTGTGGGGGGGCGGGGTGGTGGTGGTTGGCGTTGTGATGTTTGAGATATATTGTCATTCTCTCGTGATGAACTTTGTTTTTCCAGCTCTCTCTCTCTCTCTCTCTCTCTCTCTCTCTCTCTCTCTCTCTCTCTCTCTCTCAATTTCAACACACAGAGACAGAAACAGAGGAATAGCTCTCTCTCTCTTTCTCTATCTCTCTCCCAGTCTCTCTCTCTCTCTCTTTCATTCCCACCCTCACCTTCCCTCTGTCTGTCTTTTTCTCTGTCTCTCTTCCTGTCTTTCGCTGTCTCTGTCTCTCTGTCTGTCTGTCTGTCTGTCTGTCTCTGTGATGTTTTAATATATGTCTGTCTTTTTTCGTCTGTCTCTGTCTACATTTTTCAAGATTTCTGTCTATCTGTCTCTGCTAGTCATACGCGTGCGAGCATACTGTCACTTTAGTGAACACACCACGTGCACGCACTACACACACACACACACACACACACACACACACACACAGAGAGAAAGAGAGAGAGAGAGAGAGAGAGAGAGAGAGAGAGAGAGATATTCGCACGATTTTGACAGAGATGGAAACAGAGAACTCTCTATTTCCTCCCAACTTCCTCAGTTCTCTCTCTCTCTCTCTCTCTCTCTCTCTCTCTCTCTCTCTCTCTCTCTCTCTCTCTCTCTAAAATGCACACTCCCTGCCTTTATCTCCTTCCCTCTATCTGTCTCTGTCTGTCTGTCTGTCTGTTCCCCCACCCCCTGTCTCACTATGCGACGGAATATGCCTTTCCATAATTGCGCCAACGTGTGTCTGTGTAAACTGATGCGTGTGCTTCTTCTTCTCTTCTTCTTCTTCTTCTTATTCGTCACTAACCTGGCTGCGTCAGCATACTTTCAGTTTTAAGAGCAGGTACGATTTATAATGTCGCAGGCCTATGCTTAACTGTTATGAGTACGCGCGAAGGCGTATTAATTTTTATAAGCGAGTGTCCATCACAGTAGATTATGCGTTCTGGCATGCGCGCGGATGTACACACATACATGAGGGCGTTTGCGTATAATATGTCGGCACAGACTGAAGACGGCTTTAAGTGACTGAATAAACGACGGCACTGAAAAGGCAGGCGAGTGGGTCGTTGTGAGCGATCTTCATAGTTAAAAAAAAAAAAAAAAGAAAAAAAAAAGGTCCACCCACTGAATTTGAGGACAAATGGGGGGATAGCCTGGGGATGAGGGGGAAGAGGGGAGGGGGTTCTACTTGGGTCACTGTGGGGGCGGGGGTCTATTTGGGTCGGGGTGGGGAGGGTTCTATTTGGGTCACTGTGAGGGCCGGGGTTCTATTTGGGTCACTGTGAGGAGGGGTTCTATTTTGGGTCACTGTGAGGGGCGGTTATTTGGGTCGCTGTGAGGGGGGTTCTATTTGGGTCACTGTGAGGGGGGTGTTCTATCTGGGTTACTGTGAGAGGGGTGTTCTATTTGGGTCACTGTGAGGGGGGTGTTCTATCTGGGTCACTGTGAGGGGGGTGTTCTATCTGGGTCACTGTGAGAGGGGTGTTCTATTTGGGTCACTGTGAGGGGGGTGTTCTATCTGGGTCACTGTGAGAGGGGTGTTCTATTTGGGTCACTGTGAGAGGGGTGTTCTATTTGGGTCACTGTGAGGGGGGTGTTCTATCTGGGTCACTGTGAGAGGGGTGTTCTATTTGGGTCACTGTGAGGGGGGTGTTCTATCTGGGTCACTGTGAGAGGGGTGTTCTATCTGGGTCACTGTGAGAGGGGTGTTCTATTTGGGTCACTGTGAGGGGGGAGGGTTCTATTTTGGTCACTGTGAGGGGGGTGTTCTATTTGGGTCACTGTGAGGGGGGAGGGTTCTATTTTGGTCACTGTGAGGGGGGTGTTCTATTTGGGTCACTGTGAGGGGGGAGGGTTCTATTTTGGTCACTGTGAGGGGGGCAGTTCTATCTGGGTTACTGTGAGGGGGGGTTCTATTTGGGTCACTGTGAGGGGGGTGTTCTATCTGGGTCACTGTGAGGGGGGAGGGTTCTATTTTGGTCACTGTGAGGGGGGCGGTTCTATTTGGGTCACTATGAGGAGAGGGGGCGGGGCGGGGAGAAGGATACGGGGAAACAGGGTTTTAAAGTCTCTCTCCTACCCCCTCCTCCCCTTCTCCTTCTCTTCCTCCTCTTCCCCTCCTCCTCCTACGACGACGACGACGATGACGCTGAGGTAATCATAATGACATTACCACTAGTATGAGTGCTACCGCTGCATAATTATCTATAAAAGCTGATATTGCATTCGAAGAAAAAGACGGAAACTGCTGGATTTTGTTGTTTGGAAAGTTGATGCTGTGTTGTTGTCACTGCTGCTGCTGCTGCTGCTGCTGCTGCTGCTGCTACCACTGCTACTACTACTACTACTACTACTACTACTACTACTACTACCACCACTGCTGCTGCTGCTACTTGGTATTACTCAGTCTCTGCTGCTGCTTATGCTACTGCTTTTGCTTCTACCACTGCTGCTGCCACGACTGCGAACAACGGCGATGTTCTATTCAAAGGGAAAACAGTCAGAATTTCACACAAAGAATCCGCGAACCTAACACAACACAATGTTATGTACTTCAGTGTACTTACTTGCGTGCGTGTGTGAATATCTGTACAAGCGAGCGCACCCGCGTGTGCGTGTGTGTGTATATACGTGTGTGTGTGTGTGTGTGTGTGTGTGTGTGTGTGTGTGTGTGTGTGTGTGTGTGTGTGTGTGTGTGTGTGTGCTCGTTCATGCGTGCGTGTATGTGTATCTAACTATAAATGTCGGTGAATGCGTTTATAAGGGCGAGAGCGCTTGGGTGTATCTGCGTGTGTTTCCATAAAATGTTTTCTCGCACTGACACGGATGTATACATGGGAGCGTTTGCATATGTGCACTCACTGACGGCTTTTGATGTTAACTGACGCTTTATCAAAGCAAACCAGTGAC
>NC_134893.1:15352038-15452038 GCF_041734735.1 Babylonia areolata | reverse complement strand
GAAATAAATGTACAGACTGTAAACACATAGATGAATGAATAGAAGACTGAATGATAAATAAATGCATGTTTCATTTAAAAAAAAATATATATATATATAAATCTTTACTTGTTAATTAGAATGCACAAAATTGCAAAAAATATCATTAACATAATGGTGTCAGTGTGTGTGTGTGTGTGTGTGTGTGTGTGTGTGGTCTTAGAGCTTGGTCTCTGACCGAGGAAGGACACTGTATAAGTATCCATATCAAGGACAGGCACAATATATGTATCCATATCAATTAATCCGTCAATCAGTAGATAAAGTACGGATAACAGATATCTGTACACTGATTACCTCTCCCAAAAGGATCCAACACTCCTCCATTGACCACAAGTCAGTTTTCAAATTATTCAGAAAGTTCCTGTCGACTGCAAACGCTGGGACTGCGACAGACAAACCTCTGTGTGTGTGTGTGTGTGTGTGTGTGTGTGTGTGTGTGTGTGTGTGTGTGTGTGTGTGTGTGTGTGTGTGTGTGTGTGTGTGTGTGTGTGTGTGTGTGTGTGTGTGTGTAGGGGGGACTCGGAATGAGCGGCGTGTGAGTAATGCACTGAGATATATCTACATCTTAAACATGTCTGTGGAGCGATAGCACTGGAACTGTCGGGGCAGAAAAAAAAAAGAAAAAGAAAAAAAAAAGATCAGAAACAAACAAAACAAAAAAATCTGCAGTCATTTAGCCATTTCTCTGTTTCCCAACAACAGAACAACAACAAACAACAACAACAACAGAAAGACGAAAGGTATAGTATTCGCGCGACAGTTGTTGAAGCTGTGTGCAAAAAAACAACAACAGAGCTCAACATAATCATATATCTCTGACACATCTATGCTATGATAGTCATAAATAGTAACACCATTGCTGATCTTATGATTGTTATCATTCATAATAAAGGTGAAAACAACAGAAACCTTGGGCGAATTGGTCTTTTTAATGTTGTTCTGACGAACCTTTTCACGACAGTAATGATAGTGATAAAAATTATTGATAATGATAAGTTTATTATGTAGCGCCTAATCAAAATGATTTTGCTCCAAGCGTTTTCAATTACAATAGTTTCAATTACAACAGTTTCAACGATTATATAATTATACCATCCATTAAAACATGCAGGCTGGTCCAACGAAGGAAGCAAATATGCCGAATTATGACAAGACATTGCATCAAAACTGCACACTAAACTCAATGCCTACAGTAAACTACCTCAAAGCAAAAGTAAAACATCCAAAAAACCACTGAATCGCGAACATCACACCGCCCAAACAATGCAAAACCCAGCAACAACACCCGGAAAAAATGAGTCCCACTCTTCCCCCCATCCCCTCAACAACTTACACGAGAACAGGAACATACACTGTCGCAGGCATCAAGAGACCAAATAACGGACTCTCTTCAACTGACGGGTCCTGAAAACAACTACTGAAAAATAAAAAATGTCCCTTTTGCGTTCGTCTGGGTTTGGAACGACATGATTAGATTTGATTTGATCTGAACCACCTTGGTTGTTACCATCATTTCACCGTTCATTATTTTAATTTTGGCCGACAACAGACAGGCCAGCTGATCAAAATGATGCTGTAGCTGTTCATGTGACTGGTATTGTAACAAAGAGGTCTGAGCCAACCAGTATTTATTGCTGGGTTAATCAGTGTTGTGTTGACAGAAAAACACACAACAGAAGAAAATAATTTTTTAAAAAAAATCAAACAAACAAAAAACAGAGTAAACAACAACAGGTAACAAAATCGCGTACATTTAGATTTGTGCAATAAATGCACAGTAATAATATGTTTTTTCTGAAAAAAAAAGAGAAAAAAAAGAACATGACAATAATTTGACAGTTTCAAATTCAAAGTAAGTGTAAGAGTGTGCAGCCTGATCCACAGACTTTTAATACCACTGTTTGAAAAAAAAAAGGGGGGGGGAGGTGGGAAAAGGGAATGGGATGGAGTGGTGGTAGGGGGGCAGATGCCACCTAATGCTGATGAGTTTATGAGTGTACTTCATTGTTGAATTGTGCTTGAACATAACTTTACAACTTTATCAGTGTATGCCATCTTTTCTGTATTGTATTTATGTATGACTCTACAAATGAGGCTGTCTTCACAAAAATAAAATAAAAAAAAAAAAATAAAATAAAAAAACATACATCGGGATATGACTGCGGTAATAAAGTATTGTGCTTTGACAAACACGATCGACTGTAACAACAATGCTGGTCGATTTATACGGTAAGATCATACTTTGGAAAACAGACATGAGAATTTGACATAGAGCAGTTTGTTGTTGTCTGATCATTAATGAAATATACTATCATTAATATTACTCTTATTCTTCTTCTCATTATCATTATTATTGATATTACTGATCATTAATGAAATATACTATCATTAATATTACTCTTATTCTTCTTCTCATTATCATTATTATGATCATTATAATGATATCAATACTTTATCTAATGTTTCAGTCAGTTTATCAAATCTGGCGTTACATTGATTATGGTCAGTCTGCTCCGCATCCTATTCTCTGTGCATGATACACAACTGTTTACATGCGCGCGCGTGGCCACGCGTGTGTATAATTGCGTATGTTTATGAACGAGAGAGAGAGAGAGCCGAGAGATGGTGAGAGAAGAGTATCCTTTTGCTTTCATCACTCAACTTGTGACAGCAACACTGCATAGTTCCTCTTCATTAATTGAATAGATATAATATTGTACACGCAGGCTTATTGCACCATGCCACAACGTTAAGACTAATTTTAAACATAAACAGAAATAGTGGATAGCCAAGAAGCCAGATCATAATATACAGCCAGAGGAAACAGCGCTCGTTGCCTCCTCACTGCCCAACGAGATGGAATTCTTCAGCAGCAATAAATCCGGCTCACAGGGTTGCTTGCTAAGCATGTCGCGGAATGAACACAACAAAACAATGATCTTCTGTGTGGGGTTTAGCGTTTCTCATGAAATGCCAGCCATATTTACAGACTGTCACAACCTGTGAGTGTGACATGCACTGGTGCACGCAGCCGGCAAGTCTTGCGCGGCACTGAAACGTTCAGTCATGTTTGCCTTTTCCAACACAACGATCTTCCCGTGCTGCGAAACCGAACAAATCCGTCTGCCTCCTTCCCTTCCCTCCTTGGAGTTGTGACACGCGATGTGATTGGTTCGCTCTCTCCCCCGCAAGGCGGAGCTAGTGGTCGCGTGGTGTGAATGTTGTCAGTGGTTGCTTCAGCCATTCATTAGCCTGTCGTCTGCTAGCGTACCGTCAGTTGTCGTCAGTTGCCAGACACTTCAACAGTTGCTCCCAGGGAGTTAGGAGCTTGAATCATCTGATCCCTCCCTTGCAAAGCCTTGTGGAGTGTGACAGCGCAGGGAAAGGCATTCAGTCTGTGGTCGAACAGCGCACTGTCTTGCTCACATATTCTTAGTGCACGTTTTTTTCCTTGAGGGGGAAAACGGTCACGTTTTCGACTGTCTGCCGACTGGGATCAGTGAGATACTATGACCGTCGTTGTGTTATCTAGGGTGTTCTAGTTTTCCTGACTATTGGAGATATTTTTCATTATTGTTCGCAGTTCTACCGCTGATTTTTCTTTCAGAAGTTGAGCCAGAATAAAGCCGCAGTGAAAACTGACACTGTTCCGTGCGGACTGCTGATTGCAGTCACTGGGTGCATCTGCATCAGTCTCGTCGTCGACACTGAGACTGTGTGAGAGACAGAAGCAACCTTCAGACTGTGTCGGTGAGAGACAGAAGCAACCTTCAGACTGTGTCGGTGAGAGACAGAAGCAACCTTCAGACTGTGTCGGTGAGAGACAGAAGCAACCTTCAGACTGTGAGAGACTGCCGGACCGAACCGACTGTGTGAAAGACTGAACCAACCTTTACTTAGTCAGTGATAGACTGAACCAGCCTTCAGACTGTGTGAGAGAGACCGTCACTGACTGAACAACCCGTCACCATGAGCGACAGAGAGAGCTCGCAGTCCCCCTTCTCCGACTCGCCCTCCCCGACCACCCTTACCAACCTGGACGCCCCTGCCCCGCACTGCCCGCCCCGCCAGCCTCCCCCGTCGCTCTCCTGCCTTGTGTCCGCAGTCACCCCGAAGGCCCTGGGCGCCTCCACCGGCGGGCTCCTGTCCCTCCCTCGCGGGGGGTTCCCAGGCGAGGAGGATGGGGAGGAGGAGGAGATGATGGACGATGACCCCCCCAACCTGCAGATCCAGGAGGCCGTGTCGCACGTGCTGGAGGGCTACGACTGGTCGCTGATCGCCACGCCGCGCAGCCAGAACGGGGAGAAGCGCAAGGCGCACATCAAGCGGCCCATGAACGCCTTCATGGTGTGGGCCCAGGCCGCCCGACGTAAGCTGGCTGACCAGTACCCCCAGCTGCACAACGCCGAGCTCAGCAAGACCCTGGGCAAGCTGTGGAGGTGAGTCAGTCAGTGTCCGGATCACTCCCTCCCTCCCTCTGTCTTCCTGTCTGTCCCTCCGTCTGCTTGTCTGTCTGTTGGTCAGTGACCCTCACTTGCTTTTCGATATTGGAAAGGTCTTTTCTCCTCAACACCCTATTCCATCATTAGCGGTGGGTACACTTTTAAACAGAGTGACATTTCTCTCTCTCTTGTATCAGTTTATCACTCTCTTTCTCTCTCGCACCGTACGTGTGTGTGTGTGTGTGTGTGTGTGTGAGATGGCACAGTATCCGCAGCACTGTTAGTGTTTACCGCAGCACACCCTGACAAGTGCTGATAAGTGGATCGGCCGGTGGCCCAGTAGACACAAAGTGCCCCCCTCCCCTGAATTTCATGCATGGACCCAGTGACCTCCCCCGTCTAGCCCCCGCTTCTCCTCCACCCGACGTTCAGCAGCAGAGACTTTGAATCTTATCTATAGTATACTAGACACCTCGTTGATATCGCCCGTCGGCAGAAGTGAAATGGTGAACTAACAAGTTCACATAAATATATGAATCATTCCGGCTCAATTACATTGTTTTCCCGCAACGTACGTTTGCTTTTTATGTATTGTTTGTTGTACCTGTGTTCATATCCGCGGATTTCGAGAGCCGAGCACAGATTCTTTCTGGTGTTTATGATTACATCCATGTAAGCAGTTCGGTTCGGTTGTTTGGGGAAGGGGGGGGGGGGGGGGCGTCGTTGTTCAAAGCAAGCTCAGCTGGAAAAGGGTTTCAAACACACACCGACAAGGCCATCTCCCGCTCCCGAGCTTGTCGGTGACGTAGTCCTGGATACAGAGCTGCCTGCATGATTATCTTCTCTCTCTCTCCTATCACTTGTTGGGGTTATTTTGTTGGTTGTTTTTTTTTAAACATTTAATTAAAGATTGTTTGAATCGCTGTCTGATTCTGTATGTCTCTCTCGCTTGCTCCTTTTCTTTTCCTTCCCTGCCAGTCTCACCCTCCACTCTCTCTCTCGCTCTCTCTCTCTCTCTGTATGTCTCTCTCTCTCTCTCTCTCTCTCTGTATGTCTCTCTCTCTCTGTATGTCTCTCTCTCTCTCTCTGTATGTCTCTCTCTCTCTGTATGTCTCTCTCTCTCTCTCTGTATGTCTCTCTCTCTCTCTGTATGTCTCTCTCTCTCTCTGTATGTCTCTCTCTCTCTGTATGTCTCTCTCTCTCTGTATGTCTCTCTCTCTCTCTCTGTATGTCTCTCTCTCTCTCTGTATGTCTCTCTCTCTCTCTCTCTCTGTATGTCTCTCTCTCTCTCTGTATGTCTCTCTCTCTCTCTCTCTCTGTATGTCTCTCTCTCTCTCTGTATGTCTCTCTCTCTCTCTCTCTCTCTGTATGTCTCTCTCTCTCTCTGTATCTCTGTCTCTCTCTCTCTCTCTCTCTCTCTCTCTCTCTCTCTGTATGTCTCTCTCGCTCGCTCCTCTTTTTTTCCTTCCCTCCAAATCTCGTCCTCCATCCTCTTCCTCTTTTTTTCTTTTTCTTTTTTTTTGTGGAATGGCTGTGAATGGTGGAATAATGGTGTATTTTGATTGCGTTTTGATTTGTTTCTCTCTCTCTTTGTGTGTGCTCATTTTCGCTTCTTTAGCTTTATTCCCTCTTTAAGACGAGGCTGGATGTAAAAAAGCATATTACTTGATTATCTATTACCCTCGATAATAAAGATTTTCTCTCTCTCTCTCTCTCTCTCTCTCTCTCTCTCTCTCTCTCTCTCTCTCTCTGTATGTATGTATGTATGTATGTCTCTCTGTGTATGTCTCTCTCTGTGTGTCTCTCCCCCCCCCCCCCCACTCTCTCTGTCTCCCTCCCTCTCTTTTTGTCACTCGGAATGGGGCTAAAGGTCGTGGAGGGCTGGAGCAGTGTAATGTGTCTTTTGCCAGAATGAATCATCTTCGTTTCACAAGCGGTGTAATTTTCCGCACTGCTTGTCAGGATGATAAGGCGCCCAACAAAATAATGTGATGCTAAGAACAACAATAACAAACACAGAAAATTATAATGTTGATAGCAGTTAAGTAAAAGAAAAAAAAACATACTAGTAATATACGAACGTAGAGGATCTGCTTAAAGAAGGCTTTCCACCAGTGGTCATTGTTTTTTTGTTTTTCTCCCCCCCCCAACCCTTTTTTTTTTTTTTTTTTAAGTTAAGGGTTGTAGGATTGAAAAGACAGTCATCAGTGTGAGAATTCTTCAAGGACTGGGAACTGGGTTTACTACCTGTGTGGCAAAATGTGGAAACGAACAGATTAGGCATGTCAGAAGTAGTAACATCGTATGCTTTAAGGGGGTCGGGATATATAACTTTACGTACGCTGAAAGGCTCGAAAAAGAAGAAAGCGAAGACATTGTGCCGGATATGAAAAGAAACGCACTGTGGACATCTTTTATTTCTATTTCACGTACTTGTTATTACAGGTTGAAAACGGTAGCTGTATGTATAGACTTTTGGATAAGATAGGGAAATAAAATAAATTTTTAAAAAACTCAGTAAAAAAGGGGAGAGAATGAATGGATGAATGAATGACCTCTTTTTAATTTTTTTTTTTTGCATATAATTTTTATTGAGGGAAAAAGTAAATCGTACAATATACTTGTTAACATCATTCCCTCATTAAAAAATACACTAAGAAATCTAGAAGAAAACTTAAAGCAAATACACAACGTTTTAAATCCAATTTTCAACGAAAGGAAAAAAAAAGTATCAATGAAAACAACAACAAAATTTAAACCACGAACATAGTAAGTCGAATATTGTAACGCAATGTCAAAGAATAGCAAAACAACACCAACAACAAACTTAACAAATGAATAAATCAAAGATAAACAAAAAAGAACAAACGGGAAAAAACACTTTCCGAGACTTTCTACTCTTTTTTGAGATGTGATCGGGGACGTTGAAACAATCTGGCAGGTTCGTGTCAGTGAACAGTGATCACTTATTGTTATCATCATTCTTATCGTAATTACATTAAGAAATTATTATCATTATTTTTAAAAAATGGTTATTATTATATTGATGTTGTTGATCCTATTATTATTAAATTTTCATCTGGCTCGCTAAGCAACTCTGCCTCAGTTTACACCGAATATATATATATATATATATATATATATATATATGTGTGTGTGTGTGTGTGTGTGTGTGTGTGTGTATCTATATATATATATATGTGTGTGTGTGTGTGTGTGTATGCGCGCGCGCGGGGGCGGAGTGAAAAGCGGGTGTTACAACAACAACAACAACAAAAAAAAGTCTATTGTCCTAAAGGAATGATTATACGAAAATTAATGAAGCATGATAATCTGGCTTCTTACATGACTATGTGTTGACTGACCACTGTACACATTACTTTTGTGCAAACTGTTGGGGCAACCTGAGCGAAGATCATATCAGTGTCTGTCGCTGTTTGTCCCCGCTCTCCCCCTTCCTCTCTCTCAGTCTCTCAACACACACACACACACAAACACACACACACACACACACACACACACACCACACACACACAGGCGCGCGAGCGCGCGCATGTGCTCCCCCAGCACTCGAGCATTCACTTGTTCCCTCCTTTTCCCTTTGTTAAGGAAATGAAAATAGTTCAGAAAGCCCATCAGTGGCGCGTATTGGATCTTTGACCTATTGGTGAATACAAATAAAACTCGTCGTCATTGTTTGAAAAGCAAAAGTCAGCATGGAGGCTACACTTAGCGCTATGACTCAATCCTCTTTTTTTTTCTTTATTTTTTTTAAAACCTAAGTAGTAGTTACAGCTGATGGTTGGTTTACTTGTTGTCGTTTTCTTTCTGCCAGTTTTCCTTCCTTTCCCTTCTTGTTCAAGTTTTCAAGATGATGTTCTATTTTTACCGACAGCGTCCCCTGTTTGGTGACACGCTGTGATGATATTGATAGGTGGCGATGTTGAACCACCGTTGTACCATGAGCGGGAAGAAGATGAAGAAAAGTAAACAAACAAAATTTATATGTAAAAGCAGCGTGCACGCATGCACGCGTGTGTGTGGCACAGATGGAAACAATCGCTTATTGTGCTCATAGAGTGATTATTGACTTTTGTCCTTTGCTTTGAAAGTGATATGATACTGTATTGGTTTAGCAGTTGGTTTGGGTTTTTTTTTTTAAGGTCAGAAAGTGCCTTTTGTTACGTTTAAAACATTATTATTCTGTATATATAAATATATATTGTTGTTGTATTCTCTGACTATACGTGAGAACAAATCAGATCGGCGTGTGTGTGTGTGTGTGTGTGTGTGTGTGCGTGCGCGATAAGGGTTTGTCGGGTGTTTGAAGACGACCTTTGCAGATTGTTGGATGCGGTAAAACAAAAACAAAACAAAACTAAACAAAAAGAAAACAAAACAAAAAGACAAAAACAAAAACAAAAAAAAAAAGGGGGGGGGGGGAGGGCGACAAGAGGGATCGCACAGATATAGATGTACCTATAAAAGATGAAACATGAATATGCAACGCGACAAAGGTGAACTCCGATACTTTTTCTTTTTTAATGTCGAGTTTGGTGGGACCATGTGATATGTAGATATTTTGAACGTACTCCTTTTCTGACGGCAACGTAAGACATTTATGTGTCGAGAGAGACACACAGACAGAGAGAGGCAGAGAGAGAGAGAGAGAGAGGGGGGGGGGGGGGTGTGAGGGGGGAGAGACAGAGCCTCAGAGAGAGGGGGGGGGGAGACAGACTGGGAGAGGCACAGAGAGAGAGAGAGAGAGAGAGAGAGAGAGAATGTTAATATGGTTGTACATTCACGGTTTTTTTGTTTTTTGTTTTTTTGTTTGTTTTTGTTTTCTGCTTTTTACCTCCATAAACTGAAACTCCAAAAGAAGAAGAAAAAACCACCACCACCAGTTACGTATAATTGTCAGTGTCCCCCGCTGGTTTCCATACGAGCTCCATGCACGTACCATTGTGAAACGCTGCCGGTATCTTTGGTGCCGTACCAGTGGATCGTTTTTCACACCGGGACATCGGCAGTTATAGCTTGCAGGCAGCTTCTGCCTGACTGGAACACGGGGCGGTGGTGGAGACAACGACAAAGAAACGAGACTGGGTCGTATCCTGTTGTATCGATGATTGCGTGACAGCTGGAAGATACCTTGGTTCGCCTGGCTTTCGTGCTTTGAAAGCTGTCTGCGAAGATTTCTTCTGTTTTTTTGTTTTGTTTTTTTGTTTTGTTTTTTTTAGTTCTGGTTGGGCTTGGGTTGTGATAGACCCTTACATCTATGCAACGCCCAAAGACGGTCTTAAAGTACTATCCTCTGCTTTTTAGAGCCGATCTGCGTAAACCGAGTCATTGTCGCTGTATGTGTTTCTTTTGTTTATTGAGAAGAGTGATAGACTGTCTAGTTTGTACATGATAATTGTTATCTTTTTAAGACTCATTTATTTATTTATTTGTTTATTTTAGCTCCTATGCCCCTTGAAACGTTAATTAATTCGACTAAAAGCAGCGAGAGAAATGTTTCCACAAGTAACACAGCTTTCAGCGTAATGATTTTTTCAAGATTTTTATTTTTTTATTTTTAAAAAAAACTTTTTACTGGTTAGCGAACTAATTGTGCTGGTTTCTATGATTCAAGTAGATCTGAATCTCAGTCCACGATGTGTTCAGTCTGTGTATTTATACTGAATTCATCATAAGCTTCTCTCTCTCTCTCTCTCTCTCTCTCTCTCTCTATATATATATATATATATATATATATATATATGTGTGTGTGTGTGTGTGTGTGTGTGTGTAATGAAATTGTACGCGTCAAGATCGATGTGGTCAGAAGGTGTGAAGTCGATAACATAAACTCGAGACCAACGTGTGGAACGCATGGAGGCAGAGGTCACTGTATTAGCATAAGCCGACGGGTACAATTATTCCCGGTGTGGCAAAGGGCAAAGGCCTGACGGCGTGACATTGATAGGGGCGTGTTCAGCACCCAGGTTGACGGCAGCCGTCACTACTGTTGAGCTTTACAAAACATTTAAGTGTAAAAAAAAAAAAGCGTATTTCCGCACCGAAAGAATGGTAATAATTATAAAGTCTTGACATTTAAAGTGTTAACGCACTGTTTGAATTGTAATATCAAAAGCATTCCACCGCTGAGCGAGTGGCAGTGTTGGCATTAAAAGTGTTGCAACTAATGTCATGGTTGCCTTGTTAGTTAACTTTCACGATGATGGAAGCCCCCGTTTCGTCACTAATTTTATCACGGTTTATGTCTTGTTCGAATGCTGTTTCCCCGGTTAAGAACTCGAGTCGGTCTCAGTGGAACTTTTGTGTGTGTGTGTGTGTGTGTGTGATTACGGTAGCGCATACATGTGCATGCAAGGGCTCTCGCGTTTGTGTTTCTATGTGCGTATATATAACTATGTGTATATATATATATAACTATATATATATATAGATATATCTGTGTGTGTGTGTGTGTAGTATATATATACATAGTGTTATTTATATTAAAGAACCAAAACAAGCCTTTATAACATGGAACACAGACACAGGCGCACACACACACACACACACACAAACACACTCACGCCTGGGCTGTGGATGTGGTAGAAAACGAATCACTAACAAAACGACTCGACTAAACGTCAGTTTCTTCTGTGAGGTGGAAACAGAAGGCGAGGAACTCAAGAACCCTGTGTGTACAGTTTTACCCTGTTGCTGATTATTAATATTCCGGGACTTTTCATCGAGAATCTGAATTAGAAGCAGCCGATCCCCTCAGCTCTGTTGGAACTATGAGAGCACTGGGTGAGCCCAATCGCGGAAAGGAACGGCGGTGAAATGACTATAATTAAACACGTTAAAAAGCATGGTGTAATAAGTGCGCGCACGTGCCCGTATACATTTTTTTCCCAATCCGTCCCACTGAGATAGTATGCAGGTCTATGATCCCTCCACACTTACCTTGGCAGGGGATGTACTCCACCCATGCCTCCCCCCTCCTTCCCCATCCCCTCCAATTTCCGAACTAATGCATGTGCAGTGATTTTTTTTTCTTTTCTTTTCTTTTTAGAATTTATGTTTCGTTTTTCGTTGGTTTGTCTGTTTGTTTGTTTGTTTTGTTTCTTGTTTGTCAGCTGAGCCGTCTCAAGTTTCGTGTATGTTTTAAAGAGAACGCCATGATCCCGGAAGCGAAGCGGAAGGGGGGAGGGAGGGGAATTCCTACATCCGGCACATGATGGTGCATGTCGGTAATCGTGAGCAGCGGTGCATCATGGGCTATAATCCGTCACTGCTATGGAGGGGTAAAGAGAGTGCATAGTGGCTGCCAACGTTATCCAGCACAACGTCTATCTCTGCTCCTCAGCTTGTCACCTACTTGTGTTCACTTGTTTGTTTATCTCCCTTCTTTCTATCCCTCTTTATTTCCATGTTTAATCAAACCAGTTACAGCACAGATTAGCCACAGGGTTTAAAAAAAAACATTTTTTGTGTCCTTTGAAAAAAAAAATTATATAGATATTGTATTTTAACTGAAGTTGGTGATTCCATACTCTAAACAAATCTAAACAAATCATTATACATTATTTTGCTCTTATGTTATGATAGTTATGTAGTGTAATAGATAACGTTTCAAACCATTTTATGCCTGTTCGCTAGCTGATAAAAGATTGGACATATCATATTTGCAGCATGCAATGATAATTTTGATATGCCTTGATTTGAAAGCAACCGTATTATCCGTCTTTTCCGCTTACTCAAAGTCAAAGGACATTGGAAATGACTTCTGAGTGGATGCAGTTTATAAACAGAGAGGTTGAGAAAAAAAAAAAAGAAATTATTCTTTCTGTTTTTCTGTCTTTTATCAAATTGTTTCCGTGTCTGATATTTGTGGATAGCCAAGTCAGTAGCCATTTAATTTCCGCCGCATGATCGTGCTCTTCTCTTTGTCAGTTAAAAAGTCGTGTTTATGTTGCCAAATAACAACCGTTGGGGTTCATGTAGAGAAGCCTGCTGTGTTGTGAAGGTCTGTAGCGTTGTTTGCATGTATTGGCATTAGCGGCATTGTCAGTGATTTTATCGCGCTATTTTAATTTAATTTAATTTTATTTTATTGTCTCTGACTCTCATGAGAAGTATTACACATACACAGACGTATACGGTTGTTATTGTTCGTGTTCTTTTTTTTTCTTTGATAACCATGGGCATTTGAAAACACACATAAAATAGCTTTTACATACACACAGAGAAATTATCATAATTATATACATGTGCTTAAATGGAGGTATACAAAGATGAGACAAGGAAGATTGTATGTGTGTGTGTGTGTGTGTGTGTGTGTGTGTGTGTGTGTGTGTGTGTGTGTGTGTGTGTGCCGTTATTCGTGGCGCTGGTGCGTTTGCGTGGGTAGGATGTGCAAAAACGGGAACACATGACTCACTGGATTCTGTGATGGCTTGTACATCACAGGCTGGGTCAGGCCACGGTACGGGAACCAGACCCAATGACACTGTTTTGTTACCACTGGTACAAAGTCGGCGTGAAGTGTGTACAGATGGCTCCAATTGGTTCCGGAAACCATCACGGAGGTTAGAGCACTTGGGGGGCCGCAAAGCCATCCACGTGCTGTTGACGGTTTTGGGGAAGGACCGAGAGAGGCGGGTGATCAATGTTTAACGTCCCGCTAAACGTGAAGAGCCCGAATGCACGAAGTGAACTGCAGAGTCACTGAGATACAGAGGAGGTTTCAGCTCAGAAGGGGTTTCAGAAACAGCGTTCGCAATCATGTGATACAAATTGTCGTTACTGTATGTTACTGCCAAAATGATTGAGACTTATTTGCAGGGATGCATGCTCGTCTGGTACGTGAAACAGCAAGGGTGATGATAATGATAACAACAACAACAACAATACTAGTAATACAAATACTACTACTACTACTACGATTTTTACTAATGATAATAATCATCATAATCATAATGATGATAACAACAGCGAGGAGAGAGAAGAGGGAACATTGTCTATTGTGGAAACGTTTGAGAAAAAAAAACTGTGCAGGAAATCACTGCATTGTTTCTTTTCCGTCATTCTGAGGAAGAAGGATGCAGATGCGGAGCACTAAGTAACCTATCTTTTCATTGCTTTCTCATGTTGTTCATAGAACACAAGTCCCTATTCATCCACAACCGCCCGGATAGAAGGTCCCTTTGATTCGTCAATCAATTGGTCAATAATCCTTGATTGTAGTCATATTGTCCGTGACATCTTTCAGTCTGTTACAGTTATATGACATGCTCAGTATATGAAAAAAGGCCGTCTTCAACTGACAGCGTAAACCCGTAATAACAACACGCTGTCCATTAACCCAAGGCCGTATTTGTCTCCCTTTCCGAGATTTCCGAGTTGTCCCCCGTGCTGTCAGTAACGGAAGTGAGAACTCAGCGCCGTTATTGGAGTCGAGGACCGTCTCACAGTGGCCAGTTCCGAGCTGCCTCGAGTGCCAGCGTTGTGAGGCCGACATGAAAGCTGGGCTGGTGGTGGTGATGGTGGTGGTGGTAGTGGGGGTGGGGGACCCTTGAAAGATGGCCCGTTACAACGGAGGACGTGCCCTCACTTGACATCAAAGGCGGCCCGCGGTCTACTGTCCCGAAGATGTTCGGGGTCGTTTAGGTTCTGTTGTCTTCTGGGGTTTTTATCCAGAAATCTCTTGATTCTCAAACCCCACTACTCTCAATGGATAAGTACTGGATACTTGGTGGTCAAAGGTTGCTGGTGACCTTGATGTCCATAGAGAGGCTGTAAGGTCACCCAGGTCAAAACATTCGATCGCAAAACTTCTGTTTCTGTTTATTTGGCTGTATATTGACAGTCTGATTGTGCGGACAAAATAGGTACATGCGTAGTTCATATTTTCACGGAGTGTCAGAGAGAGAGAGAGAGAGAGAGAGAGAGCGTACACTTGATTGTTGCGCAGTTCTGCACCTCTCCCAAGTCAAGTCCTGACATGAAGTGTGTCGTCTGGTGTGAATAGATAACTCGTGCAGGCGTACACTGCGCGCACTGAAAACATTAGAAATAAGGGGGGCAGGAAATGGGGGTGGGGGGAATCTGTGTGAAACATGCTTTTACCGAGACCACCCACAACGCGCTCTGATCGCAGTGAGCTTACAAATAGGGAACGGGCTTGCATGGGGCTTCTTCGCTGAGTTTGGAGACCATATCTTCCGACGTGAACGAAACAAGCAGAACCAGAATATACTGACATCGATCATTTTTTGATTTCCTGACAGAAGATTATAATCATAGCTTGTGGTAAGTCAGCATGACGGCCACCGGTTACAGCGCCTTGTTCCGTGTTGGATGTTTAGGGAGAAAGGGGAACGGGGATGAATAGGAGAAAGTAATTTAACACCACGTCCTGGTTCACTATTGGGACACTTCTTTGCCTCCCCGCAACCCCCCCCCCCCCCCCCTCTCTCTCTCTCTCTCTCTCTCTTCTTTTTTGCGCTTTCGTATGTGTGCTTTTTAGACGGATTCATCCTCATACAGATGTCATTTGTTTCTTTTTTGTGCTCAACGATTTCTTCTTTGAGCCTACTCAAAATAACTACCACGAAGAATAAACAAGAAGTTATTTATATTGAGCGCGCGCGAACGCATGCACGCGCGCGCGCGCGCACACACACACACACACACATGTTAAAGCTTCCTCTGTTCCTCTCACCATTAATCGGACTGTATGTCCTCAGTGTAACTGCAGGCGTAGAACTGGAAACATGTTCATTGAAATGAAAGAAAAGAGACTGCAAAGGGTTAAGGATAACCGACCACATTTAGAAGAAATTATTTGCACAGTAAATTGATGGTTTCATAGATTCCCAATGTTTTCTTTTCTTTATTCATTTTTTTTTTTTCTTCTTCCTTTTCTTTTTCTTGGTGTGTCGGGCTGGGGGAACAGCCTTTGAAGGTCACAGAGGCTGACGTGGTGACGGGCCGCTGTCAAGGGCACACAACCGACAGGAGAAAACAGGGAGAGTGGCTGCCCTTTTTGTCGTGTGGGGGCGAGTTCCCTGACAGGGGCTGTAACTCGATGCCCTGCCGTGGCGCTGTTCTCACGGCGTTGTCATTCCCAACGGCTTGTCCACCCCTCCCCCCTAGGCCTACCCCACTCTTCTTCTGCTTGTTTATCTGTGGACTGGGTCAGTGGGGCTTGGATGGGTGGCGGAGATGGGGGTGGGTGGGTGGGTGGGTGTCACTGATGTTTTGACCGTCTTTTCCTCATCCTCTTTCCCCTTTGTCTCTGTCATTCTCCACACATCTCTGTTAGCTTGGTGAACGGAAGGAAGTGCAGAGAATACACACGCACGCGTAGGGTTTTCATTAGTTTTGTAATTGCCCAACATGGTAGGCCTATACTGAGACATAGCTGAATATTCTCAGACACATGACATCGAACCCTGTACCTGAGAAAACAAAATGCGCGCGCGCGCGTGTGTGTTTGTGTGTGTGTGTGTGTTTGTGTGTGTGTGTTTGTGTTAACCGTCATAGGTATAGTGCTGAAAAGTACAAAACAGTGCCTAACAACATAATTATTGCAGAAGTGCAAGAGTCGGGCACGATGCCTGAAATGTAGCCGTCAATTTTGATTCGTCGCTCACATTCTGTGTGGCTGCCGACGACGCGACCTTGCCCATCTGAGACTTGTACATTTACCTATATGTATAGTGATCGATAATTATTCGGTTCACTGGCCGTTTGTTAGCTGGAGTGACACTATTTCATTGAAGTGCGTAGCAATAGTTTCTTTTGGGTGATAATCTATTACTGGTAAACGCCACACCATTTCGTTAAAGTGCGCTGTAAAGTTGTTTGGGGTGAAGGTCTACTGTACACGTTTACATGGCGTTGTCTTGATGACACTCCAACATGCGTTGACCTATCTTTTGCTTCTTGACTTTTTTTGTTGTTGAATTATTATTGTTCAAAGTCAAAGTTTAGAGGCTTGTGGATTTGAAATATCGTGATTTTCTAGACTTGCACGAATGTACGCATGCAAACGCACACATGTTCACACTCATGTTAGTCCCACTTTTCATTTATATATTCATTTATTCATTTTTTTTATTCGTTATCGCTCTCATCTGTTGAATGTCTGTCTTAGCCTCCTTTTCATTTTATTTTATTTCGAAAATTATTATCCTTCCGTACTTTGACCGCCTTATTCATTTTTTTATCTTTTCCATTCCATTCCATTTCTTTCCTCCCCCCCCCCGGCCCCCCACTACCCCCTTTTCTTTTCGACGGGGGTGGGGGGTGGGAAGCTCTTTTCTCTCCCTCTCTTTCTTCATGTCACAAATCGAGTGCTGTGGAGTGGAGGGCGTGAAAGTTGGCCCGAGTGTATAAAAGAAAACTACATGTTGGGAGATGAATAGTGAACGAATGGATCGGGTTGGAGAGGGGGAAAGGAGAGGGTTGCACTGGGGAGGGAGGGGGGGGGGGGGGCGGGGTGATGGCTGAAAGCCTATGCCCTCTAATACTTGTTCACAGCATTACACTACTGATACAGTCTATACAACCCGTGTCGGCGGGCCCTAATGCCTAACAAGAGATAGATGCACGGCAACGTGGGTTCACACTTCTTCCTTCCTTCCACCTGCCGCGCCACCCCGACACCCCGCCATTCACCCCGGCCGCCTTCAACAAATTTTAATGCAGATTGGAAAAACGAAGCCAATAATAGCGAACCGCGTACCCGATCGCTCCCCCACCCCCCATCACCTCGTGACTACTCCACTACCCCCCTACCTCGTTTGCAAGGTGGGTACGACCATAAACCCTGTAAATAAAAAAAATAAAAAAAGTATAATAGTAAAAAAAAATCGCGGAGGCCTTGGTACAACCGTCTGTGGAAACGAAAATTGTATAAAGAATTTATATTAAAAAAAAAATAATTAAAAAAAAACCGGTAAAATAACTAAAAAAGAAAAAGAAAGAAAAAAAAGGAAAAAAATCCCGTTTGTTGCTCGGGTGTTCCGCCCGTTCCAACCGGGACCACACAGGTGAGCCGTTTTTCAATTAACTCCGTCACACCGGACACAAAAGAGGACGGGATAATTAGTTTCGCACGGTTTTTCGTCTTAATTATCACACCTCGGCGACGGTGCAGCCCGGTCAGGTAGAAATGTATTCACCTGCCGGACCTGAGTGTGGGGAAGGAGGTAGGGCAGGGTCCGGAGGGTGGGGTGGGGGGTCTATTTACTTTCACGGCGTGTTGACCGTGGAACCGCTGCTGAGTGCGCCGTTCAGTCTGGTGGTTTCTGCAAACTGTTCGATGTGTTTGAAAATCAGCATAGTGCGCCGCGGAAAATGCTCCGTTATTAAGGGTCCCGTGTCTACTGTCTGGGATATTCAGTTATAGCGTAACTGATGGTTCCTTCTGAGTCTTCTCGTGACCAGTATGGGGAGTGTCTCAGTTTTGCAGATCTCGGATCACAAATGGAAAGTTTCAAGGTTGTACAGTGTTTCTCTTCATTGTCAGTAATGATACAATATCTAAGTTTTTTGTTGTTGTTTTTTTGGGTTGGGTTTTTGTTGTTGTTGACAATTACCCGAGAGAGGATTGGATTAGCTGTTTGTGAATGCGCAGCCGAGAGACTGACTGACTTTGCGCCGTTGGTTGTGTGTAGCAGTGTTTGGCTGCGGTGGCAGTCTGTTAAAAGAACCATCGGAAAAATCACTATAAACTAAGTGTTTGGTATTCACTGATGGCTACCGGCACCATTCCTGTTCTCTCATGCTGACTGAAGATACAACCCCCACCCCTCCTCCCCTCTTCCATATGGACACAGGTTTCCATGAAATTATGCGCCTGCGTTATGGGTGGTTTGGTGTGTGTGTGTGTGTGTGTGTGTGTGTGTGTGAGAGAGAGAGAGAGAGAGAGTTTACAAGTAAAGTAAATTTTATTGCATCGATTTTTCGGTCAGGGCTTACTGACATCGGAGCCAACGTGTCAATAAAACTGTTTCAAATGCAAATGCAAACACCCATTTTAACCGTCTCGGGCAGAGAGTTAAGAAATAATGAAAGTTAGAAAGAAAAAAAAAAGGATGGGAAATCTTCGCGACGAAGCCCCCCCCACACCCCACACCCCGCCCCGTCCCTCCTCCCGAACGACCCTACCTCCGGATAGAGGCCCGTCAGGGGGTGCCTTGGCGCTATTTCCATGAAGACTCAGTACTCTAGTAGAGGCTCACCGTCGTCTTCGCGAGCTCTCTTCATTAGCCCGTAGCTGGGCGCTGCGTGGCTTTTGTTGCCGTCTGACAGGGCTGTACAGCTCAGCGTGGTGGCCTTTGTCGGCCGATTGAACTGATGGCGGCTTCGCTGCGGGTTGGTTAAAAAGACGGGGCGGCAGCGGCATTGTCAAGAGCTGAGGCCCCTGGGTGCGTTATGGCCTGGCTGGGAGGAAGGGAGGGAGGGATGGAAGTAGGGGTGGGCGGGGTGGGGGGTTGAATGGTTGGGGAGGGAGTTGTATCCCTACGGGAGAGGTCAATAACACGGGAGCTGTTTCACTTCAGGCGTTGTCGTCACGTGGGGGGAAAGGATGAAAGAAAGAAACAGCGATGTAAAGTCACGAAGGCAGGGCTGTGTTTTTTCTTCGGCGCTTTTGGAAAGAGCGCTGGTGATTGTGGTATTTGGTGAAAACAGATTAATGATGACCATGTCAAGTTACGTTTTTGGGGTGGGTTTTTTTTTTCCCACTCTTTTCACTAAAGGGTTCTATTGCAGAGCATATTTGTATGATTTAGAGAATATCTGCGATACTTTATAAAAGGAAAAAAAACCCCACTGTTTTGGCAATGTTTTTGCACACAGGAAGGTAGGGTGAATAAAATGAGTAAAATCATTCTCAAAGAATGAGAGCACACACACACAGAGCCGGGACACACACACACACACACACACACACACACACACACACACACACACATGATAACACTATCTGCACACGTTACGGAGTTGGAAGCATATATCTGCTTGGTTGACAGAGCAGATAACAGCCATTGCAATGCTGTCTTACAAAAATGGTTTGTTTACAGTACACCCTGTGCTGTAAAGTGGCACAGCACGGCCAGCTTTCATTCACACATGGAGATGTACACAGCAAGTAATGGGAGAGCAGCCCGAATTTCACACTGAGAGAAATCTGTTGTGACAAAAACGTAGTACTGTATAATTACAATAGTATTACTGTCGCTTTCTTGCATTATACGGACACATGGTATGTTCCTTCCGCTTAGGTTTGTCTGTGCTGAAGAATTAATTTTTGTACCACGAGGCAGGATGATATTACGGGGGGGCCATGTTAAGCCGAGGGAGCATAGCTGCGAGAGAACGTGGAACCCTCCGAAGTCAGCCTTGGGGGTTCAGAGCTGACGAACATAGAGTTGGGGGAACTAATCTAATCTGTTTGTGATGACTGACTCTCACCAGTGACAATGTTGTTGTTGTTGTTTTTGTGGACAGAAACGAAATCTCCTTCAGGCTAAAGGACGAGCGAAAAGTGGCGTTTTCCTTTTCCTCAGTTTCTGGCTTGTGCCCATGATGACACATCCTCGCCACCGCAGCTATGTCTGTGCTTTACTGCGATCCCTTAAGGTCGCGGTGGTTGCCCTATCGCTTCCATCTTCCCCAGCATTCCACTGAATCTCGCAGTTCCGTTTTTGGTTCAGTGTCATGTCTGACCTGTTTACACACACACACACACACACACACACACACACACACACACACACACAAACACGCACGCAAGCAAGCAAGCACGCACACACACACACACACACACACACACACACACACACACACACACACACACACACACAGAGAGATAGGGATACAGATACAGAATACTTTATTATTTCAAGAAGAGACATTCATGCGTGGTGTACGCTACACTAACAATGTACGGTATGAACACACAAAAGGAATAAAATGCTCAAATGCCAAGTTGATGTGGGGCCTCATAATCATAAACACCCACTGATCACAGTCATTCAATATCAGCATAAATGTACACATAAAAGAAAATAATTATGCTTAACTGGTAAGTTAATATAAGCATCTCACACACACACATACTTACAGTTACTCTCACACACACACATACGCGCGCACGCACACACACACACACACACACACACACACACACACACACACACACTTAGTACTTGACTTCTACTAAGAAAGCGGACAAGAGTTTTAGCGGAACTGGCAGCCAGTGGGATACGCGAGCTTCACTGACCTGCATCATTACTAACCAACATCAATTGTCAGTGGTTTTAGCTTGCGTCACATCGTTGTGGTGACGGTCTATCCTGCTCCAGCCCAGCAGTGGCTGTGGCCTTGTACAGGAATGAATGCCTGCTGTAGTTCCTGTGGGCCCCGGCAGGATGGCTGATTCACGGCAGACAGCAAACCAAATCGTTTTGATAAACTTTGGCGTTTTAGAAACTGAGAAAAAAAAAGGAGAGAGAGAATGGGAAAACAGAAAAAAATTAGAAAGGAAAAACAAAAACATGAATGCGAGACTGCCCTGCTCATTTTCATAAATTTTAAGCGTCCTCCTATTTCTTTAAAAACAAACAAAAAAAACAACAACAACAACCAACAAACAAACAAAAAAAAACCAACAAACTTTGGCGCTTCGATTTTAGCCATGGATACTGTCAGATGTAGGGTTAACCCCTTGACTGTTGTTAACAAGTCTGCTCATCAGTAAAGGGCTGTCACCTCGCTAAAATAAGACTGGGTTTACTGGATAGAATATCTGGTTACCTTTCTTTATGTTGATGCCATCCACTTTGGGGCTGCATTGATCAGCAAGATCAGTTACGTTGTTATTAATTACAACAACAAACAAGAGAGGCAAGGCCTTCAAGACTCACTTGTGATAAATTAAGTCCCCTAGCATTAATTACAGAGTAATTTCCCTTTTTTACTATCTGCACCAAAACGTTTGCAAAATTAAAAAAAATTCTATGCTGAGCAAAAGAAGTTCCTGTTTGAACAAAAAATGATAATAATGACTCCTCTTCTTGTTGTGTCAGAATAAGAGGTCAAAGTGCCAAGTTTAGAGAATACAAAAAATATAAATATAACAGTAAATGCAGTTTGCATATAATTAGGCTTCTTTTTTTTTTTTTTTTTTGTGCCCATCCCAGAGGTGCAATATTGTTTTAAAAAAGATGACTGGAAAGAACTGAATTTTTCCTATTTTTATGCCAAATTTGGTGTCAACTGACAAAGTATTTGCAGAGAAAATGTCAATGTTAAAGTTTACCACGGACACACAGACACACACACACACACACACACACACACACACACACACACAGACAACCGAACACCGGGTTAAAACATAGACTCACTTTGTTTACACAAGTGAGTCAAAAATAACTGCACTTCGAAACCATGTCACACTGATCTCATTTCACAAAGGTTCAGCAGTTAAAGGGTTAAGCATAGTAAAACAGATCACACTCTGAACAATCGATCGATCAAGTTAACAGATTGATAATTCGTCAGTCGACATTTACTGGTTTCATTCTGTCTTTTATAACGTTTTATGTAGTTTGTTCATAACTGAGGGCTAAGGTAACGCTGATTACTACTGAACAGGGACACAAGACTGAAAACAGTGGGGATGGGGTTGAAGGGGATTCCATTGAACCTTCTGTTTACTGAATACTGTTATTGTATGGTTTGTTTATCTTCATTCATTTCACGTTGTCACATTGCCCGACCGTCTTGTAGCATGCTTCACAGCCGGGTTGTACGTGTGTCTGCCGTGGATATATCAAGTGCGGTTTGTAGTCGTTGCATGAACGGTGTGGGTACAGGACGGAGTTACCGCCCCCTGCAGTGCCCGAGGCCTGAAGTAAAACACACACACATGCCGCTCTGTAAACACACCCCTCAAGCCCATCTGACAGGAGCCCCAAACCCACACCATCTTTTTTTTCCCCCTCTCTCTCTTTTTTCCACAAAACACAAAATTTTATGGGGCCATTTGGGTCTCTGATACCGACTGATAGGTGAGGGAAGAGAACAACCCCCCTTCCCCGCCCCCTCTTATCCCCCTTTCCATCCCCCGCAGGGTGCTGGGATACCTATTGCGGGGGTTATCTCCCTCTGCAAACACCTTCTTCTCCGCCAGAGTTCCCATCAGTCCTCGCAGAAGCAAGATGGCGTCACAGCGACTCCGCGACGCCTCCGCTGTCATTGCAGAGCCATGTCGGTTTTCTTTTTCTTTTTCCTTTTTGGACATCGGACGCAGCTGAAGCTGAACGTATCGGAGCGCCGTATCGCCCGGTCCTGTTTCGCCGACGAGGGTTTAATTGGCATCCCCGAGCCCTCCAGAACCCAGCAGCCATCGCCCTTTGGCATCAGGGGGAGACACCGCACCGCAGGTAGCGCCGGTATCGGCCCTTGGCACAGCTCTTTGCCGAAAGGAATTCCCTTTCCCCTTATTATTATTATTTTCTCTTTTTGTGTGTGTATGTGTGTGCGTGTGTATGTCTAGTGGAGTTTTCGTTCTTTCTAGCAGGGAGAGTTCTCACTCCAGCCCCGCCACCACCCTCTCCACTCTTTTCTTTTCTTTCCCACCCCTCATTTTCTTTCAGGTCTTTATTCTTCATTTCTCTCCTTTATTTTCGTTTCTTTATTTCTTTTGCTTTCTGTTCTGTTCTGGTTCTTTTTTGTTGTTGTTGTTGTTCTTTCTTGAGCCATGTTATTCGTGGGAACGATTGGTTCGTTTGCCCCATTGCACGCGCACGTGTGTGTGTGTGTGTGTGTGTGTGTGTGTGTAGAGAGAGAGAGAGAGAGGGGGGGAGCGGGTGCGGATGGAAGGGACACAGCAGGAAAAACTGAACGAAAATAGGAGAGGAAAACATTCCATTCATTGTGCCAGTGAGAAAAATAGAATATTGGAAACAGAAGGTCACTGGTTAGTGAAGACTTTTGAGTGTTACTTTCATTAAGTCAACACACACACACACACACACACGGAGGCCCAGGTGCACCCTTGTGTCATTTTATTGCCGCTCCAGTGTGACTGCCGGGATGTCGCGGTAATAAGTTGATCCTCTCATGCATCGCTGTTTTGTCTCAAGGTGATAGATGAGTGACGGGTTGGTTGGAAATAGAGCACGGCCGGTGTCACAGAACAGACTGCCCGCGCACCCCACCCCCACTCCCAACCTACCACACACAGCACCCGTGCCCCCCCCCCCCCCCCCCTCCCGGACCGCCACCTTCCCTCTCACTTTGAACTTTAAGAGCGTAACCAGACATGTCACTTAAGTGTTTAGTGTCTCCTTCAGTCCCAAAGTGTACCGATGACAAGTGAAAAAAGCAAGAAAACCAAGAAAAAATCGGTTTGTGTGTGTGTGTGTGTGTTTTGATTTGTTTTAAACGTTAATAAAGAAAAGAATCTTATCTGTTTTCGTTACTCAGAAATATCTGATCTATTTTCGATACTCGGGAGAAGTATGCCAATATGGTAAACTTCTCACAGCTGCCTCTGATGGAGTCTATATATATATATATATAGAGAGAGAGAGAGAGAGAGAGAGATGGGGGTAGGAGGAAGGAGATATGGAGGGTAGGGGACACACTCACTAAACTGGAGAGTAGGGATTGAATGCCTGGACAGTCATATTGGTCTGGCGGGAAAAAAAAAATAGGTATATGTATATGCACACACATACATAATGATATCCCGCGAGTACGATTTGAAGAGGGTAAAGTGGCGGGCCGTGACGGCCGGCGGTGAGCTTGGAGCCCAAGTGTTCCCGTTCACACCTGCCGATTGTAATCCTCCTCGTCTGTCCGCTGATCCCGCCACGTCAGCCAGACCTGTCACACCTGTGCATCACGGGGATGTGAGTGACAGACGTCTGGTGCCGCTCTCAGGCTGACGGCGGTGACCCCGGGACGTAAATCAGTGGTGTCGTCTACTGTAGAGGGTCCCTCCACTTCAAGCCCATCGTAATGTTTACAGTCAGAGCTGATGGTGTCTCCGGGTGACTGATTCACGAGGGCGTTACGTCTTGAGATGCCATTTTTATCTCCCCATTCAAATAGTTCGCACCCACGACACGCATACATAATTATAGGCATCTCTGTCTGTGCGTCTCATATGTATGTACACCTATGTAAGTACACAGGTATACCCACGAACTCTCTCGCTCACCTGCACTTTTTCAAGTCAGTAACACGGAAACTCAAAAGAAGAATAACCCACTTCACACCAGTATGAATTGTTGATGTTCTCTTTTTCTCAACACGGAAAGACTCGAAAGAAGAATAACCCACTTCACACCAGTATGAATTGTTGATGTTCTCTTTCTCTCATTTGGGAGCACAAACTGACAAAAGCAGTGTCAGGGTGAATGGTCATTTAAGAGATCGCATCCTGTATTCCTGCGATTGAAAAGTCGAAGGATTGCCATGCACTAATGTCTTGGGGAAAAACAAACAAACAACAAACAAACAACAACAAACCGCGGGTCCGTGTGTGTTTTTGCGAACTGCTCACCAAAAAGAGAACTGGTCAAGTTTTAATTTCATTTTACTGCAGCGTTAATTGTGGCACCCCAAGTCTTGTAACATGCACTAGAAGCAGACCCTTGTAATCAAAGATGCATGCTTCTGTAAAACTTACATTGTTTGGATCGGAATGAAAATAATTGTCAGTGTGATATCGTCACGGAGGAAAAGGGCACTTTCCTTTTTTTTAAATTTTTTTTAATAAAAGAAACGACTGACACGAGTTGTTTTTGCAGGACCGGTTCAAGCGGTGCAGTTCCTCCCCCCTCAACCCCCCCCCCCCCCCCTCCCCTCCCTCTAAGTGGTTGCAAGGAATGAGAGTGACATTGTTCCAATGCCTCAGGGATGACGTGAAACGCTATCAGATGAAGACGTTTCCTACTCCCCGGCCAGTGGTTACCGCGTACATGCACTTACGAATACATGCACAATGTTCCGCGAGGGCTCGCCGGAAGAAGTGTGTTACGGTGCATCAGATACCACCAGAGGCCGAACGTTTTTAGTCGGTCAGTCGTATCAGCGAAATGTGTGAAGTCCAGGTTTTTCACTTTCTCCCCCGTTTTTGTTTCGAAGAAAAGAATCATAATTATCCAACAAGTTCACACGAGTTGTTAACATCGATCTGTGAAAAACCCACATATATTATTTTTGAATGTGTGTGTGTGTGTGTGTGTGTTGTTGTTGTTGTTGTTTTAATGTTAATCAGATAAAATGCGAGTTTCCGCTTATGCGCGCGCGCGCGTGTGTGTGTTTACATACGTGTGCGTATTGTGCATTTGTTTTGCACTACCCAAAATCCTCAAAGACCTGCAACCTTCATGATGCATGGTTTTGATAAGGAGTATCTTCCATACTGCTTTCCATCACATCATTTTCTGCTGATCTTATTCCACATTCCTCCATCTTTATGATGTCAGCAGACAATAACACAATCAATTCGGATGTTCCGTCGTCCTCCAGTATATTTATGACAAGACGAGCAATGATTCCGTGACTGCTGGGTTGTTGACCTAGATGAAAAGTGTCCAAGATCGCACGTGTCTGGCACTGCATGGAGGACTGACGGCCAGGTGTGGAGAGGGTTTATCAGCATGCAGCACAGGTCAGAGAAGATGTCGGGGAAGTCTGCGGCGCCATTGCGTGTGTGTTATTTTCCCCCAAGTGCTTTTCCAACCAAGTGCTTGAGGAGACTACTACACATCTCCTACAAGGAGCACAAGACCAATGACTATGTGCGGAACCTGGTCAGCAACCTTGTTGGGCCCCAAGAACCACTGCTGGCGACTGTCAAACGACGGAAGATGGCATGGTTTGGTCACGTCATACGACATAACACCCTCTCCAAAACCATCCTGCAAGGGACTGTAGAGGGAGGGCGCAGACGGGGGCGGCAGAAAAAAAGCTGGTCTGACAACGTCAAGGAATGGACCAAAATGACGATGCCAGATCTCCTCACGACAGCTGCCAACAGAACGGCGTGGCGAGCTATGACATCTTCCTCATGTCCCCCCAACGACCCCAGCGGTCGAGGGAATGAGTGAGTGAGTGAGTGAGTATTTTCCCGCAGCCTGGGCGTGATTTATTGACAGCGCTTCGGGGTAATTGCCGACGTAATTATGCAAGGCACGGTAGGTGCTTGCTACTCGAGACAAGTGAAAAAAAAAGGGCTGGAAGTTTGGAGCGGAGGAGGGGGAGGAGGGGTAGGGGAGGGAGTTGAAGAAAGAGAGAAAGGCGGAGGGAAGGAGAGAATAACGAAGGGAGAAAGAGGGGCAGTGGGGGAAACACACAAACATACACACACCCCTAACAGGCGCGCACGCGCGCACGCACACACACACACACACACACACACA
Organism: Babylonia areolata; assembly: GCF_041734735.1. Taxonomy (NCBI): domain Eukaryota; kingdom Metazoa; phylum Mollusca; class Gastropoda; order Neogastropoda; family Buccinidae; genus Babylonia; species Babylonia areolata. The sequence goes on along the minus strand of NC_134893.1, from coordinate 15,425,100 downwards.
CACATGTACGCACGAGTATGACACACATACTTACGCGCGCGCTAAAATTTAAACTACGAAGTTGTTGGACATAAATGTCAAGCCGAGAATTCGGGGAATTGAAAGTCTGGGCAATTGAAACAAATACAGAATTAAACAACAACAAAACAGGGCATTGCGTGTGGGAATTTTCATGGGAAATTCCTGCGCTGAGGGATCGTGCAATACGCAGCACGAAAGCAGGATGTTCGTATCATGTGGTGTTTGTATGTGACATATTGCTTTTCCGTCAGGACGCATGGACTCTCTCTCTCTCTCTCTCTCTCTCTCTCTCTCTCTCTCAATCTATGTCCTGTGTGGAGTCAGTGGATAGGTGTGTGCATCTCTGTGTATGTGGACCCTGGGTTGGTTAATGGGTTTGTATCACACATAAACAATTACACACATACATGCATTCACACAAAGAACAGACACAAGCGGCACTGCAGAAGACTTGCCGTGGGTCCCGAAATCCCTCTCAAGTGACAGACTACGCTACACAGGCCAGTGTGCATACTTAAGAATGACCATCGTCGTAAAAACCAACAACTCCACATTGTATCATCTTTTTCCACTGAGTGTTTTTGTGTGTTTTTTCCCCACCACAGAGAGCTTTTATTATCAAACACAGTTTCCAAAATAAAACTGTTTAGCAACAGTACGCTAAAATCTTGCAAGGCTCTAAATTATAATTTAAAGGCGCGTTATATTGATGCGGATTTAAGATCAAGATTATTATTTAATAATAGTAGTAGTAGTAGCAGCGACAGCATCAACAGCACTAGCATTTTCTATCGCCGCGCACTTTGAGCCATCCACGACACTTTGAACCATCCACGACACGCAATCCTGCAGCCGCGGATTATTCATGCGCGAGACACACATAACACTTGCGGCGGATTTGTTGCTGCTCCTTTCAGTGACTGACATCATCGTCATGCGAACATTACATTAGTCAGACGTCGACTTGCGTCACACAGTGCGCAGTGTGAAAAATGACAGAGAGAGAGAGAGGGGGGGTTGGGGGGGGGGGGGGGGGAGGAGGAGAGACAGAGACACAGAGAGAGACAGAGACAGGAGTGCCTTCCAGACTGGATCCGGCATTGTGCCAATGAAACCTCACTGCGTGTGGGGCCATGTAACAGACACGCCTGTCGTTTTGTGCCGGGTCTGTTTGAGGTTGGGGAGTTAGAGATGAAGGGTATCCCTTCGTTCTTTAGTCACAGGGGTGGGGACTTGCCAGAGAAGTGCTCTCTCTCTCTCTGTAAGGGGAGCGGAGAAGGCAGGGGGTGGTGAGAATGATGTGAAAACTGCAGGCACGTGGTTATTATCATACAAACACACATCGTTTGCGGGTGGGATAGCAGAATGGAGTGTCAGCCAGTCTCGACAGCGTTGTGGAAAATGGCGAGACAAAACAACTAAAAAAAAAAAAAAAAGGAAAATAAAACAAACCAACAACCCCTAAACAAACACTTAAGAGGCTCGTGCTGAAGCAAGTGACCGATGCATTTGTCAATATAAAGAAACTGTAAGAATCAATTTTTTTTTAATCTTTTTTTAAATTTTATATTGAATCTCATCATGGCACGCACGTGTTCAAACTGACACCCGGTTTCCCTCCCATTTCTCCCCCAACTACAGGCTAATTTTTCCTCATCCCATTTCCCGCTACCCTCTTCGGGCCTTTCCCTCCACACACACTCATAGACCATAGTATAGTTAAACTGCACTGCTCGCCAAACGTCAAATGTGTGGGAAGAAGCGGACGATATTCACCATGGTCACAGTGCTCCCCTGTTGTTTTGAGAATGGCTGACCCGCTGGGCCCACTAATACCAACAGTTTCACAACGTGAGAACGAGCGAACAGAGATGAGAGGGAGGAAGAGGAAGGACTGTCGTGTGTTGAGAATGGGGACAGGGGGCGTGGGGCGGGGACACAAAACAATATATTGTTTTACGGGCTAAATATATACACTCACACACGTGCGCGCTTGCTTGCTTGCGCGCGCACACACACACACACACACACACACACAAACAAACAAACGCGTTTCTTTTTCCGCTTTTTGCCGCTCGTCCTCACGGTTTATGGGTGACACCCAGTTTCGCGTTTGTAGTGCTGCAGACCCAGTGAAGCGATGACCCGTGCCGTGCTGTTTTCTTGTTTCTATATTTATTGAAGAAAATTAACACCAAAAACCCCGACAGGAAGTGTTTTTTTTGGGTTGTTTGTTTTGTTGATGTGTGTGTGTGTGTGTGTTTGCGTGCGTGCGTGCGTGAGTGGAAAGACAGAAAGAGAGAGAGACATCTTTTTTTCTCTTTTTTGACACTTTGAAATATAGCAAAGCATTTATCAGAAATGCCGGTCATATTTTAACGCTGTGTACTTTATTATGAAGCTGGAAAAATATTGATAAAAACGGCAAGTGGTGCACATTTAGTCATCAGGCTGAACAAAGAAAATATTTTCATTTTCCAGGTGAAACCACAAGACACTTCTTTATGCACAATGTATTTAAAATTAAAAAAAAAAGAAAGAGTATTTTATACCTTTTTCTTCGAAGTTAAAAAACCCCGAAGAAAAAAAATTGATAGTGGAAAAAAAATAAAAATAAAAACAACCCAACAACACATAGTTGGATGTTAATGGTTAAAACCCGCATCGAACCTATCGTATAGTATGCCGTTGTATTGTATTACATTTCCACCTGGCACCTCCCAGCGTTGTCCTGCCTTGTTGTCTGTTGACAATAAAATGGGATTCCGCACTGTAACATCCCGATTCCTGTATTGTACCGCGCTCTGATATATATATATATATATATATATATATATATATATATATATATATGGATGGAGTGGTCATATATATATAATCCCTGTGTGTTAGAGAGAGAGAGAGAGAGAGAGAGTACTGTCCTTACCCACCGGTTCCAATCTTTCCCCGTCTTGCTAAACCCACGGCAGACTGTCTCCGTTCCACGTACTGGCAAGAATGCCTTACTAAGGTCCTGTTGTTCAGGGCTTCACATTGAGTCTTCGTTCGGTGAAGTTTGCGTTGTTCGAGATGGGAGGCAAAGGTGGGGGGTGGGGGGTGGGAGGGAGCTGGGGGAGGCAGGTGTGTGTATTGTGAGGCGGGGGATTGGGGGGGGGGGGGGGGGCGTGAGTGATGAATAGTCTCGTACTGTATTATATTGCACTATAGACTCCCCCCACACAGTGTCCAACTCCATTCTACCCCCCATACCCAGCATGTACAGTACTGACCCCCACCTCTCCTGTCGTGGCCATGTTTCAGACTGCTGAACGAGGGCGAGAAGAAGCCGTTCGTGGACGAGGCGGAGCGGCTCCGCCTGCAGCACAAGAAGGACTACCCGGACTACAAGTACCAGCCACGCCGCCGCAAGCCCCTTAAGGGCGCCTCCTCCTCCCCCTCTTCCTCCTCCTCCTCCTCTTCGCAGACCCGTGACTCCCCCGCCGCCCCCCAGCATTCTCAGCGCGGCGTGCAGCTCAAGGCCACGGCCACCACCTCCGGGCCCGGGGGTCGGGACTCGTCCTCCCCGGCCAGCGACGACTGCTCCAGCGAGTGCTCCAGCCAGCCCGGGGGCTCCAACGGCCCCCCGACCCCTCCCGCCACCCCGAACCAGCACGAGGCGCTGGGCATGAAGTGTCTGTACGACAGGAAGCGGGGCTACATGCTGGGTGAGTTCCGGCACGGGTTTCTGACATCTTTCTCTTCTCTTTCCCTTCCGTCCTTCTTCCACTCTCACTTTTGCTTTTCAGTGTTTAACACAAAACCTGGGATAGGCTTTCAATACTTGATCAGCGTTTATGCTAAAATCAGGCATCTGCTGCATTTAAAAAAAAAAAAAGTAGAATGATGTAATGTAGGTGGATGGATCTGTGCGAACGCTATGGGCACCCCCATGAAATGGAAACTGAAACGTCCACTCTGTCAGACAATGTTTTTATTCATTTAAAAAAAAAAAGAAGTGGTTTCAACGTTATAATTCAAGAATCAAGACAAAATACAGCGTCCAGTATACAACGTATTGAAAGACGAAAAGCTAGAGCAACAAGCAGCCTGAGTTTATATTGTGGTCTGTCATGTAATGCATACGATCACTTTACGCAATGGGCGAAATATACACATTCCTTTTTTTCTTTCCTTTTCATTCCTTTGTTATCTTTTTATTTATTATTTGTTTTTAAAATTCAAATTTAGGCAGCATTTCGAATAACTTGAATTCGTGTATGTTTTCCACCTTTGTCTGTCTTTAAATCTTTTATATACCTTTCTCTTGCTAACGTTATGATGTCAAGTGTTGTGAGCTTAGCAGAGGTGGATGATATTGCCTGGGAGCAGTTAAAGACAAACATGACATCAGAAACAAACTGGTATCGGGCAGTTTTATCAACGCTCGGCTTGCATCAGAAATCGACAAAGCTTACAGTTGTGCCGACAGCAAAGTGAGAGCTGTATGATCATTGGTTTTTCCACTGAAATGTGATTTCATTTACAGCTTGGACTTTTGTGAAGGACTGTGACTCTCAAACTAGGAGGCAATATTGCACTGGCTCTTAATGCTGCAGCCTCTGGGGCTACTAGGCTTTAGGGGATAACCCCAACACCGACTGTCCCAAAGACCTTGGCCGAGAGAGCGGGGATGAAATTTTGGCAAGACACTCTCCAGTGTTATAAAATTCTAGCCCAGATAGTCGGGACAACTGTTGCCTCCTCTGCTGTTCTGATGATCGTAGGACAGATTATCATACAGTCTAACCAGGACAGAGTTCTGATGGTCATACGACAGATTATGATACAGTCAAACCAGGACAAAGTTCAGATAGTCATACGACAGACTATCATACAGTCAAACCAGCACGGACGGGGACACTCTGGCGCCACTGAACAAGGATTCGTATCTGAAAATAGTATTGTGGAACAGTTTGTAACAGGAATCCACATACACTCGCACTTGATACAAAGAAAACGTAATAAACCCAGACAGACAACAAGTCAGAATCATAATTATTGTCTACTTGGAAATCCGTGACCATGTTGGGGACATGATGCAATTCACACACACCAACCAAATCAGGACCTTACGACTCACGACCCAAGTGGACGTTTCCCTCCCATGACCCTGTTTCTGTTTCCAATTCCGGAACCTTTCCCGATATGAAAAATCAGACGGCGAATGAAGAGGGGGACGGGGGAATGGGATGGGGAGGGGGGTGGTCATGACGTCAGAGGGGGTATCATGAGAAAAACAGGCTGTCCTCTGTGGGCGTGGGAAACTGGTGTGTTGGAGGGTGGTGGGGAGGGGGTGGAGTGGGGGGGGGGGTGACGGAAGGGAGAGTGGTGGGGGGTGGGGGGGTGAACGTGCACCGAAGTGAAACCTGCGCTTCCGGTGTGGACGTCAGACTGTCTGACTGACTCACCACACGGGAGCCTCGTTTGGGTTTTCACTGTATGAAGGACACAGCAGGATCGCATAAATATACCACGTTATCACCACAATGCACTGTTCCTGCACACGAAACTTGCACCTAATCCTTGATTTTAAGAAGCAACAACAAACAAACAAAAGCAAAAACAAAAACATGCCAATACTAAAACAAACAAGCAACTGTTAAGTAATCTTCAGTCAGTCATAATACCTTGCTGAAGAGAAAATCAAATCTCAGCAGCTGTAAATAGCCGTGTCTAATCAGTTGAGCGAGTTGGTCAACAAAGAATCCCTCGGCGCACGTTTCAGACGCCACCCCCCTTTATTCAGTTTTCCATCAGCCCATACCAAATCAGACACAAGGGAAGGAAGTAGGAACCAGCGTCTGTGACACGCCACCAGAAATGATCGACAGAACTTGATATACAGAAGCAGCTGTTGAAGGAGGGGGTGGAGGGTTAGGGGAGGGGGAGGGGGGCGTTTAAGCCTGTCGGTGTTAACCAGATTGTTTTAAACAAACCTTTTTCAAAGAAACGTCAACGCAGCTATACTACAGATAATCAAAGCACGACAAACAACGCTCATATCCGTGCTCTGTCACCTGGATGTGTGACGGGACATTCAATTTAATTTTTTTTTTAATCCATGCTCAAAAATGGACACTCGTCAATAAACTGGCTGCGGTTCTTAAAATGTACACGAACTGGAATGGAATACAGAAGAAAAAAAAAATCATGTAGTCAGACTGTGTGACGTGATGTGGGCTTACCGTGAAGTGACGAGGTCTGTGCGCGGTGTGTGGTGTTGCAGGTCCCAACGGCCACCCCATTGACTTCAGCCGGGTGGACCTCAGCCCTGACGTCATCGAACCGCTGGACGACCAGGACCTGGACCAGTACCTGCCTCCCGGCCCCAACGGCAACCTGCCCCTGCCCCCCTCCTCCCACCCCCAGCCCCACCACCCCGCCACTCGTGCCGACACACACTATTCTCAGGGCTACATGGCTGGCGGGCCCAGCGGGGTGGGCGGCACCCCAGTGGGGTGGATGTCCTCCTACAGGATGAACCCAACCTCCACCTACTACCCCGGGCTCAGCACCAACACTAACACCACCAACAACAACGGCAGCAGCACCAGCACCTCAGGCAGCATGATGGCCACCACCACCACCAGCACGCTCAGCCCGGGACACTACGACCAGCACGTGCAGGACATGGCCGCGCGCTCCCCCACCGACCACCACACCTCCCCTCCCTCCTTCCTCGGCCCCCCTGGCCCCGCGGCGCCTCCCAGTGACTGCAAGTACCAGCAGGACAACGCCCCCAGCTGCCAGCAGGTGAAGATGGAGCACTTCAACGTCCAGCAGCAGCAACAACAGCAGCAGCAGCAGCAGCGTTACTGCGTGTCCAAGTACGAGGGTTACAACGCCAACAGCACCCCGTCGCCACGCTACACGGGCACTGTGGGGGACTCCGGGCTGCACTACCCCGCTCCTCCCGTGGGGGGCCCGGCCATGCACGGGTCCTACCCTGTGTCCCCGGGGTCCGGGGCTCCTGCGGGCGGCAACTACCAGTACGGGATGACCCTGCACCGACACACCATGTACAACCCCATCGCCGCCGCCGTGCCCGCCCAGCAGGGATGGGAGAGGTACACGTGAGGCGGTACTGTCACCACAGCATGACGTCATGGGGACCGTGACGTGTTGAGCAGATCTGGATCTTGTCGGGTTGGGAATGATGACCTGTTACGTGGTGCCGTGGTCAGCGTCTTCTGTACACACCTGTCCTCGCAGAACGACCGGTGGGCGGAAGGAATGTCTTGAGGAGCGATGACACTGACCACTGACTTGTGCTTGCCCTGTTATTTTTTGGACGAGAGCGACGAAGTTATGTTTTGCGAAAGCCTGGTTTCACTCACAGAAAGAAAATCGCACGAGGACCTTTCGGCACAGGACGCTTGTGAAATAAACTTGACTGCGGCGTGGGGCTTCTATTTCCATAGCATTGATTGGCAGATGTCCGGCCATGATAACAGAAGTCTATCAGATCTGTTTCTGCTTGTTCCGAACAATGTCCACAGCCCTGAAAAAGGAAAGTGTTTGTAATGACTAACGTTTCAACATCAACACACAGTTCGATTCGTGTGCTTAATATTGATTTTCAGGTTTGCTTGTTTTTCCGTTTTTGTTTTTAAGGGACGTTGTCTCTTTGGTAAGGGGACACCGAAATGGAACCAGGGAGTCGTGATATTAACAAAGTAATGAAGGTCTCACTTTGTCCCTGACTGTAGATTATGTCATCATTGATCAAGTGTAATGATCGTCAGCTACAGAATAGTGTGTGCCATTAAAGAACAAATGACTGGACTTGTTTGTTTCTCCATGAAGGAGCAGGTCTCTTTCTGTTTCCTGGTGTTTTCTTTTTCTTTTCTCTCTTCCCTTGTTTATCATGGTAATGTAGCTTTTGTGGCGGCTGTAACGGGGAAAGGTAACGCACTACAAATCAGAGAACCAGTACAACCATGATTTGTTGTTATTGAAAGGACGCTTCCTACAATTTCCAGCCTCAGCGTTACCACTCCAGACTTTCACCATGGTCAAGAAGCAGGCTGAGACGTGGTGGCGTCACATGTTACAGCTGGTCATGATGCAGTCCAGCTTGTTCTCAGCTGGTCAGTGGAAGCTTGTGGGGTTCTAAATCATCAGTGCTATCCAGGCAGTTTCGTCCTGCCAGATCTCCTTTCCTTGTAGCGGGTCCTAAGAGAGAATCTCCCTGTTGCCTTTCACTGGCTCTCCACCCCCACCCACGCCTTTTTCTTTCCTTCCCAGAACATGTCTGGGCAGACTGTAGTATGTACAGCGAAGGTGATACCGATAGATTGTATAGCAAGTGATATTTTAGACCATGTTGTGTATGACAGTGACGATTGTTATGTTACAGATAGTACGACTGTTTTTTGCGTGTCAGTTTGTACGATTGTTTGAAGGGATTCTTGTTCTCCGTAATGGAAAGGTGTGTATTTAACGGAAAGCAGCTGTATACTGATACAGATTTGTATTGTTGTTGTTGTCAGCATTTATATTGGAAAGAGTCAAAGTGGTCGGTAGTTGTTTACTTACTGATGTAAATACCTTATAACTATGGTTCAGTCTCAAAGTTCTTGCTCAAACTCAGATTTTCAACTTAGACTAAGCTCCAGAACAGATGAGTTCCGGTTTTTTATGTGTGACCTCTTTAAATTCTACACGAGATTATTATTCACCTGTTCTGATCTTCTAAACAAGAACAAAAAAAAAGCAGATTTAAAAAGACAGCCTGAACCATGAAACACAAATGTGAAATTTAATGTTTCAGCTGTGGGTTTCGCTGTAGATATAATACATCTCATTTGGCTGTGTACAGAGCAAAAGGCCATGTACAGGGTTTAACTAATGACAGTACACACATTTAATTCCTGCTTTTCCGACATCCCCCGCCTCTTACCCTATTCCAGGTCATGAAGGAGGTGTTTATCTGACGTAATTTTCTCTTTCCCCGTACTCCCTGTTGGTTTCAGGCCAGTCTACGTACTGGTGGAATGCCGGATGACCTAATTTTCCAAGCGTCATGTACATAACAAAGATAAAATGGAATACTGACCCAAATCTGTCTCCGCTATACATTTATTTGTGTCACAGTGTGCTTACTGGTGGCCTGTTTGGTGTTTTTTTGTTTGTTTTTTTAAAAAGCTCCCCAGCTCTTTGCTTTTACTGAATATTATCTCAGAAATAGAAGATAAAAAATTTGGGGGAGCAGGATGACAGTTTGACAAATTCTGCGGGCAGATGATGATCAGACTACAGGTTATTCTCTCTGGATATGTTTCTAATTTTTATACAAGATGGTCAATTGTGCCTTTACCTTTCAGCTATGCCTTTAGTGCCTTCAGAACGTGTTGTCATTATTAATATTGATGACAGACTACGTTACAAATGTGCCTTTCACTAATTCGTACCTGTAACTGAACAGTGTTTCATTGTTCTGTCCAGTATGGCTGTTATTTATCGGTACTGTTTGCTTTCGCCGTCATATTACTCAGCAATGCTCACATTTGGGTGTTCCGTTGTTAAGGTTTGCAGGTGTATTTGTCTTTTTTTCATAAATGTCGATCTCCTCGCTATCTGCACGTGGCTCGTTTGTCGACTATGTATCCTGACAAACATGATACTGTTCTCATGGTAATGAGACGACCCTGTATCAGTGTCGATGGTACTGTGTTGTTAGCAGCTTCATAGTGAATAAGTTATGTTCGTGGGGGATCGCAGACACTGTGCAATGCAGTGTTCTGATTAGGACGAAATATTGTCGATTGCAGCAAACCGTGCGAAAAACATGTTACGTAACTCAGATGGTAATGACCGTGTCCTTACGCTTTCATCAACCGTATTTTGTATTGTTACAAGGTGTCATCAAGGTTTGTGACAAATGCAAACCTTGCTTTTGATTTTAAACCACGGGCTGGAAAAAGTGACAATGCAATGTATTTGCCTTTGCAAACAAGTCCTTTCGGCATCCATCAGTTTCATTCCATTGATTTCTTCAGACGACACCAACATGTCTTGCCCTCAGTGTTGTTCCGGCTTATTTTGTTTACGTAACTCGGCAAAAGCTAACCAGCGCTGGAGATGCCGAGCTATTCACACACACACACACACACACACACACGAAGAGGATTAAACAGTAAGTATCGTTTAAAATAACCTCAAAGGCTTTTTCTATTAAATCATCACAGACGCAAGAGAATGGTGAGGAGTGATGAAGAAACAGTCAAAATAAAAAGATCGTGCCTGAACAGATTCGTGTATGAAACTTTGTCTTTTCTTCTGTATATTTTGTTGTGCTAACGATTTACGTTAAAACAGGCTAACAGTCACAGGCACTGCACTGGTCTGTGTGAAGCAAACTGTGTATAGCAGGAGGCAGACACAGCTACAACTGAAGAACCGGGCAAAACAGGTGTATCAGTCGGTCGTTGACCCTGTTCAGTCAACATAAAGAATTAGTCAGACCTGCCGTACCATGACACTCTCCTCTCCTCAGATCTCTCTTAGTTATTTTCTTCTTTACTTCAGTGGTCCCTTGATGTGACGTCTTCTTGGTCATGGGAGAACGTATAAACAAGATAACACAAGGAGAGGGAGCCATTCATTTCTTCACAAATATTTTTTTTAAGGGTGGCTATTTTGAAACTTTGGTGCCTTTTCAGAACTGTGGATGAGATGAATCATTGATTTTATACGAGGCTTCTTTGCAGCGTCGGTGCGTTTACAGAACTGTGGATCACTGAATTATTTGAGGACTTCGTGAAATGTTTCACTGTTATTATTCCAGTTCAATAAAATCGTCTCACTTTTGTCAACAGTTTGTTGAGGTCTGGTTTATGGTGTGTGTGTGTGTGTGTGTGTGTGTGTCCTACTTGCATGCGTTTGTACAGGTTTTTTCTGCGCACTGCCTGCCTGCACCCCTCCTCTCTCTCTTTCATTGCAATGTTTTCATTCATAGTGTCCAAAACAACACATGACATCCATAGCAATCAAGCAAAGTCTCTGGTAAAACAGGTCAACACTGGTACTGACTCTGACTCGTGTTTTCTTACCTGTCGAGTGGATAAGCGCCATCGCACTTCCAATTCCATTTACGTTATTATGTTAATTTAATAAGCAAGCTGGTTGCAAAAGGTAATTTCTTGAAAAATGAAAAATAAAAATTGTAAAAAATATCCGTCCAATCAAAATGACAAAGTATTACACAAAAGACTGTCTCCACATCAACTTTATCCCGGTATTTGCATAACACCTAAAAGCATAATCTGCCAATGACTATCATTACTTGCGATAACTATAACCTTGTAATATTGATATCTCACATCGGAACTGGTTAGCTCTGTTACCACGGACATAATGGATTCAACGATTCTCTCTCTCTCTCTCTCTCTCTCTCTCTCTCTCTCTCTCTCCGCATCTTCACAAGTCATTGTTTCAGTCGTTCAGGTTGTTTGTGAAAAATTCTGAAAGTGGCAGAGAATTGCGAAGAAAACATTAGCTAAAGAAATTGCAAGTGCATCCCTGCATACACACATTTGCTTGCAAGTACATGGAGCACAAATACGCACACAAAACTTGGCATTCATGCATACACAGACACACACACAGACATGTACAGACAGAGATCCTCCCCTCTCCACATACATACACTGCGTGCACGCGTGTGTGCGTGCACGCGCACGCAAGCATGTTTAAATGTAAATACACATTTCTTGCAATACACAACGTATTTCAATTTTGAATAAGTGATGTTTTGGGGTTGTTTTTTTTTCCTAATCACTTTTAAAACTTTTCTGTCGTCTTGGACGGTTATACCTACGTGAACAGAAAAGTGTGTGTATGTGTGTGTGTGCGCGCACACACACACACACACACACACACACACACCGACACACACATTATACACAATAATGATAAGAAGAAAACACAAATTTTTTCTTTCACTACACAGTGACATTGTGGAAATAAATAATCAAACGGAAAAGGTCATTCTCTTTCCGATGAGATGATATTCCTTTCTCTCTTGCTTTCTTCCTTCTCTGGTTTTCTGGAGCAATTAATGGCAGCACAACACGGCATGTTCGCTTTCTCGCTCACTGAAGTTGGGCTAATAATCGCTGTCGTGCACGAGGGACGGTCGCTTCAAGCAGTCACGCGGTCAGTGAGCCTCAGGACGGCTCTGTCCACTCTATATTCGTCCGTGTCGGAGAGCACGGGCTCTCGTGGAACACAAAGCTGTACCACTAAGTGTGGTGGACTTTGCTACAGTTCAAAAGACGTGGCGGCTCAAGGTATAGCGTAGAAGGTAGCTACCATTTGTCTTCAATCGCGGATGGTGTCTGGAGTTTTCTCCTCTCTCACACTGACCTGAACTGATGGGCTGGGTGCTAGTCTTTATATAGGATGAAACAACAAACCGAGATACCGTCTCGCATAGCTAGAGTTTAGCGTATTGAAAAGGGCCTGAAACAACATAATCATTGTCAGTGGTAACATTCTGTGGAAGCCGAAAAGCATCTGTGACACGTCCACGGAATAATTTTGCATGGAAAAGGATGAACAATTATGCAAGTCGAAAACACTGCCACCTTAACTGTGGCCACGTTACACGCTTCCACCTAGGGCTTCCCGATCTCTACTCTGAGAAATCTTTTCTTACGACAAAGTAATTAAATACAAAAACATCACAATTCAATACAGTTAAAAGACATTAGTGTTCAAGATTCCAGGCGTCTTAACTCTCTCCATACAAACGGCGAAAGAGACGACGTTATCAGCGTTTCATCCCAATTACCATCATCAAAATATTGCAAGCAGAAGGCTCTTATACTGAAGAGGTGAATGTTGACAAAGAATACCACAGTTCTGACGACGGAAGCTAAAGATTGGGTCATTCAGACACCCACTGGACATCCGATGGGTCTGTGTAGAGGAGAAGAGAGGACTGGCCGTACTGAGTGAGTTAACTTGAATTTTACCGTAAATACCGTAAGATTGCATTAACACGGAATGGGCGATTGAGGAACACGTTTTTGAAATACAAAATACTGAATTTAATTTCTTTTTTGAATATCAGTTGCAATGGGATGGTCGACTTTTTGTGCGTGTAAATGTACAATTCACTTTTAAGGATTACGAGGTCAATACATGAGAATCTTCCGTGTGGACATCGTGAACTATTGACACCAAACAGAACACCGGATTTAGGAAGACTGTCTTGATGATGATGGCATCCATGGCCTCTCTTGGCTGACGGATGGAGTCATAATGATGATAATGATAAATTGTACTTATATGGCGCAGATTCCCAATAGATGGGCTCTAAGCGCCTCATATGAAACAGTACGTATATAACAAAGCATTATACCACAAAAGAGTACATGAAGACATACAAGTGGAAAACAAAACCTGTATCCAACAATACAGTACTACAAATTGCAGAATGTGAATAATCGCAGGAAAAAGGCACAACACACACACACACACAGACGCAGACACCCCCCTCCTCCCTCACACCACCACACACACACACGGCAGGAATACTACAATGGACGGGGAACACAAGGGGAGTAAAGAGGGTGGGAGGAGACAAAGACCATTTTCATCAGGTGGGTTTTCAGTTTACTTTTTAAAGAGGACAGATTTGGTAAGCGCCGGAGATCCCAAAAGAAGAGAATTCCAAACAAAAGGTGCTTGATGCCGAAAAGCCTTTTGACCAAATGTCATCATCAAAACAGTCCTCCATAATCGCCTGTTCCATGAAACGCGAAGAATTTAGGGCAAAGTTTAAGACTCTGAGAATCGGGAACACTCACGTCCAGGAAGTCCTATCCATCAATGGCAGTTTCCGTGTCACTGAGGCACAGGGAGTTCAGAGGTACATGGTGCAAACCAAGATCCACGAGGGAATTAAACCCACGTCACACAAAAGATTAACGCCGGATTTTCTCGAGTATTAAGGCACATGTTCCATGTGGGTTTACACTGGTGCCACTTCATCACGGCATCAAGAAGTTTGTTCCTGCTAAACCTACTTCCTCCTGGCTTACATCACTCCATTGTATTCCCGGTGAAGATGCCGTGTCTTTTGGGCTTGAAACTTTTTTCTTCTTCTCTCCATTGTGTCTCCTGTATCCTATTTTGTACATATTGCATTTTAGTTGATGTGAAGGTTTCACCACGTTGACTGTTAAGGCCTTCTATAAACTGGCACATTCGCAATCGTGGCACTGATCGAGGCAAGAAAGATGTTACCTTGAGAAGAAGCAGTAGAAGTTGTTGACAGTATTTTTAGTTACACACACACACACACACACACACACACACACACACATATCAAACGAAAATTATTCTGAAAATGGCTGATATCAGACCAGTCTCTCCGCAAAGCTGCACAACAAAATTCACACAATCTCTCCGCAAAGCTGCACAACAAAATTCACACAGACCTTTGATTTCATGAGCTAGCTATGCGACACAACTGCTCTTCAAAACGAAACTCTCCTCGTGTGGTTCTTACCCCAATCTCCACACGGCCTACCTCTCCGCAGAGCAAACTTCTGCAGCGTCAACAAGTGGTTGAAACAGCACACAAACCCACAAAGGTCACAGGTGTCGTGTTTTCATTGACAACTTGGACATCGAAAACTGTAACCACCAGTGGCAATACATAATAATTATGACTTTGTGTGTCTCGAACAACTAAAAGATCCTCTTGGTCAATTTGAAGATTATTAAGCTCAGAACAAAACATCCTCTCTGACGATGGGCTCCAAACAAAAATAAATACATGAATAAATAAAAGATACTATTTGTCAGTTTGACGTGAGGGTCAAAACCTAGCAGTTGACACCAAATTTGGCATACAAATATGAAAAGATTCAGTTCTTTCCAGTCATATTGTTTAAAACAATATTGCACCTCTGGGATGGGCACAAAAAAGAAAAAAAAAAAGAAGCCAAATTATATGCAAACTGAATTAAATTTTACTGTTATATATATATATATATATATATATATCTCTCTCTCTCTAAACTTGGCACTTTGATATGATATTCTGACACAACAACAAGAGCAGTCATTTTTTGTTCAAACAGGAACTTCTTTTGCTGAGCATGGAAGTTATATTTTTGGTGCATGTCTTTGCTGCAGATAGTAAAAAAGGGAAATTAATCTGTAATTATTGCTACGGGGGTTAATTTGCTTTAAACTGATCTTTCTCATCTTAAACATTACATTCTGAAATTATACTCAATACATGAAAAGTTTGTGTTTTACTCTCAGTGTACAGGGCTTTCACTATGTTCATTCGCCCAAGTGGTCTTTTTCGGAAAATACTAAAATCAATACTACGAGTGGACTTTATATATCTATTGCCTGAGCCGTGAAGGTCATGGGCAAAAATCAATTGCGTACACATATTTATACAATCAAAGCGCGTGCTCATATTCCTCGCGAACGCGAAGGTCGCCATTTTGTTTCAAGCTGTTGACCTGCCCGTTCAATCCTATATTCAATGAATATACGATAACATGTGATGGAAAGTTGGAGAAGGAGACCGTTAAATATTTATTGAGGGAAAGATTTGTGAACGCCTCATCACTTACTGGATTATGCCCCAAACTGCCATAAAAATAACAAAATCAGTTGGAATTCACAGTTTAAAATAATAAACCACGAGAGTTAATACCCTTGATGAAACGTAAAAATTTCCAGTCTTGACTTTTCTCAAAATGAAGTCCTTTTCACTTCATACGACGGTTAGAAGTACTTGTACTTGGCTCTACATGTTATTAGTTTAACAAAATACTCTATTTTCATATCAACTTTAAAACTATAAAACTAGAATGAACATAAAAGAGAAACTGAATCGACCGTGTCGTAAATTCCCGGCGGGAAAACTTGTCCATCTATCTAGATCCAGAGAAAACGGCTAAATGTTGCAGTGTGATTGCCGCGGCAGCGATAGCCAAGTCTCCTTTACCGCGGACTTAAAAAGAATTTTTAATTGTCCTTGAAGATTTTTTGAATGCCCAAGATACACCAGAATAATATGATTTAAACAGCTTTCTCACTGCGAATACCGCAATTGATTTACCGCCCTTTAAAAAAGCATGTATAAATGTTAAATTTTTGAACATCAATTAAGGAGCCACGATAGTGTATTGGGTAAGACAGTTTCTTCTCACCCGAACACGCGGGGTTCGAATCTGCCGTCAGGACTTCTTTTTTTTCTCTCTCTCTCTTTCTTTTTTTAACCCAAAGCTTTATACTAACAAATACAGAACACATTTTAACGATTAGATTTTTTTTTTTTAAAGTGTATCACAAGTGAGTCTTGAATCTTTCTCTTTCGTTTTAGACCCCCCTTTTTCCATCTGCTGATCTGTCTCTTTATCTAGATTACGTTCGTGTTCCTTCTTGAGTTCCGGAACCTTCGGACTTTTTCGTTTTGTTTTTCTACGTAATTCTGCCTTGTCTTGAGTGGTTGACGTCACAATATTCCGCGTGAACTGCGTACATGTTGTAGTAACTGCAATTTGGGTGTGATTGGGGACGAATCTCAATTCATTATGGAACGCCCGAATTTTAATTAAAGATCTTTGTGATGAGTTCATCCCCCAAAAAATATTTGAATCCAAAATCCGTTTTTAATGCTTTACAATATGTTGAAAGCAGACAGGAGAGTGGTTTGAAATTGGGGAAATTACACACACACACACACACACAAGGGAAAGATTAGTACAAGATGATCTGACCACTATATTTTCTGTTTTTGTCACCAATTTCATTGATTTATTTGTTGTTTGCATTTCAGTTTTTGGTGAATAATACCAGTGTTGTTACTTTATATCATCTATACTCCAACAGGGGTCAAAGGATTAAAACATTCTTGATTCGTACCTTTATTCATTTCATTAGTTCATTTCTTTTTATATCTTTTCATCATTTCATTAGTTCATTTGCTTATATATCTATTCACCTCGGTTTAGCGTGGGGGTGGGGGGTAACATTCTGTTGTCAGGCGAAGGTCATTATATGTCGGTGTCGAAGGACTCTGCCTCCAATAATCAGGCCCAGGCGGTGATGGTGTTGGGGCTGTTGTCGAGATCTACGAATTACTGCCTGTCTCTGTGGTACGTCATCCAATCCGCAACCTCTGGGAGGGTCTTCGTCAGCAGACAGGTGGGTCCGACGGTTCAGATCTTTGCGTGTGTGTGTGTGTGTGTGTGTGTGTGTGTGTGTGTGTGTGTGTGTCTTTCTGTCTTACAATATGTAATCCATGTCTCTCCAGTGTTACACATGAACTAGCAAAACACTCAGACTGGTCTTCAATGGCGCATATGCTGGTGGTGTTCTTGTCTCTCTCCATATGGTCGGAGTCTTGCTATCGCAGATGCTGTTATTGCGATCCTTGCCACGACCTCAGGATTCGAACCTTCATCTAATGTCATGGAGCCAAGGCGACAATAATAGCCTATGTGCAGGGCGACAATTATAGATGCCTGATGCCGCAACAAGAGGCTCTGTTACGGCGTACGTGTGCCAGTTTAACGGCCGACCATATTAAAAATTATGCCCACACACCTACCAGCTTCGTCAGGGCATAGAGATCGTGTTGGCTCAGAGCTACTGTCTAAAAGTAATATAAGTGAAATATGATTTTCTCGTGTCAGAGAACAGAAAACAGCCCGCAAAACAGACTGGGAAGTCTGTTATAAAACTGTCTGCAACAGAGATCGCGACATTGTCTTTCACATCAGTGCGCAGATTTTGGTTTTTAAACACCGAAGCCTGGCACACTGAGTCAACAGGAGACAGGCAGAAAGAGACAAAACATGAGTGCGAGCCAGAGAGCAAGAGACAGAGACAAGTGGAGTAAAGGGGAGAGAGAGAGGATGATAAGCACACACAGAAACACAGACAGACAGACACACAAACACACACACACACCCGTCTAACATCACTAAACAATGAAAAGACGTTAAACTAAACACACACACACACACACACACACACACACACACCGACCAACCAACCAACCAACTCTCTCTCTCTCACACACACGCGAACGCGTACACACAAACACACACACACATACACGCGCGCGCACACACGCACACATACACACTCATAACACACACACACACACACACACACACACACACACACACCCGTACACATACATTCAAACAATACACTATGCATCAGTATGTATCGGGTAACGTATCATTCCTTTAAATTCTTGCGGGAGAAACTGTCCTTACAAGTCACCCGAGAAAATAATATTAATGCCGGTAGTTTTATCTCCGCTTGCACAGCTTGGATTTAACCTGAAACATGTCAAGGTTCACCTAGTACTAAGAGGAACATTACGTGAACTTGAACTGGAATCAGACGTTTGAGGCCTGTGAAGGCCTGTTCGTCGTTCAGTTAGATACAGTATACCAGCATGCGTGGCCTAATGATAGCATACTGGATCATAAATACTTGGCGAGTTGGCCCATTGAGCGTCTAACCTAGTTTTGAAAGATGATATGGTTGGGGCAGTCACAACACTGTCTGGCAAACTGTTCCATTTATTAACGACTCGCTCATTAGTCCAGCCTCCGGCTAAATCAAATTCAGAATAAAAAATTCAGAATGAAAAATAAATTAGTTATCACTTGAAAAGTAAGAACATTTACGCGGAGAACAACAAAATACGATCGCCTTTTTTTTTTTTTTTTTTTTTTTTTTTTTTTTTTAATGCCTGTCATGTTTGTTTTCAGGAAGCCACACGGAAAATGAAGAAGTGACTTTGCAAAATGAGCACAGGTTGAGACTCTGATAACGTAAAAGATACTCAAACATTCCCCGCAAAACGATACGAAAAAAAGAAGACGATAATGACAAAAGATGAGAAAAAAAATTGAAGAATTTTTTTGTTCTTTACTAAAAAAAACAACAAAAAACAAAAAAAAAACAACCAAAAAAAAAAAAAAAAAAAAAAAAACAAACGAAAGGCATCGTATTTATTTGGACCCAACCCTTTTCCAAAACATAAAATCTGTTCAGTCATGACAGAGACTGTCAAAGGGAAATACAGGCCTGCAAAACTTTTCAAAATATGTAAGGGTTCCCAAGTCATAGCATTTCGGCTCGACAAAACGTCCAAAACTATATGAATAGTAACAGTTACGCGAGGGGGTTAAAACGGAACTGTAGGCTCGTAAAAACTGTCCAGCAGACATATACACCGTGTCTATCAGATGACAGCCAAGATCTCTAATCCACGGCTTTCCACGTTCGGCATGGCAGCTTAGAGGGTCAGATATCTCCGAACCGGCAGATGCTCTGTTGTCTTTACAGAGGCTCTGTTACGGCGTGCGAGACAGTCAGGCTGACCATAAGCCCCACACCTACAGGCTTCGCCAGGGCATAGAGATCGTCACGGCTCAGAGCTGACACACCATGACTGTGTGGAAGCAGTCTTTAAGAGCTTTGTTTCGAATATGATGGATTTCGTATCATTATTTTTGTTTTCCACTAAAACACCATCAGCAAGATTTTCCACCAAAACACCATCAGCAAGAATAGGTGGGATGGATTAAAGGTAGATTCTGTGACGCGGTATAGTGTACAAGGTGCATTAGTTTTGGGAACACTAAAAACAAAATAATTTAATGCGATGGCGATACAATCAACTGGCATGGTCTCACAAGGTTATTTCCATAAACAATTATGTATACTCTTTTACCCAGTTAAGGAACGAAAAGAACAAAAAAACCTGTCCAGCGCCGCTCCTATCAACAGTGGGGTAAAAAAAAAAAATCTCAGTTTTGCTAAAAATAATATTCATTTTACAAAATCAAACAAGTAGGTAAAAACTTAGAACGTGGACCCTGCAGAAAAAGAAATCGGACAAACGAAGACTTTTTTTTTTTTTTTTTGAAAGATTGCCTGATATTATTAACCTTCGAGAGGAAATCTGGGTGAATATAAATCAATTCCCAAAAAACATCAAACAGACGGAGTAAAAGAAAACGAAAATCAATTTCCTGTCGTGTCTTGTGCAGAATCTTTAAGAAAGCAAAGCGCTGTTATTTTTGATAGATTACATGGTCAGCATACAGTTTGATCCTATGAGTTGGGTTTGTTATTGTCGCGGTGATATGAAGATGCACCAGCCACTTAAAAATCTCTGAAATATAAAACCGTGGTATATTTGGAAGTGCTGCTTGAAAATCCCAAAATTTGACATAACCATTTCAACTGTCGTGTTTTACGAAAAACGAATGTTATGCCCATACAGCCCACGACCAAACTGATGCAGCCTGTGTCGTTTGCGATGAAAACCGCCATTGCCTTAATAGCAAACACAAATCAAGCTTGCATTTCTTACCTCGGACTTTAAAAACAGGCCTCGTTGCAGACGAAACAACCGCTTCCGAAGTTCAAACCGGGAGAAGCCAAAGTGTGACAGAACATCAAATCTTCGTTTTCAACGTCACAAAGTCCATGCAATTCTTCACCTTGATCTTTATATGACATGTTGACAGGCATCCACTTCTGGCATAAAACGTCAACAGTTGAAAAGGAGAGCGTAAACACACACACACACACACACACACAGACGGAGAGAAATGAATGAACAAACAAACCAAAAAGACTCATAATGTAGGTATTACAACCGTCTCTGGGGCTGTCAGCGGAAAACAACTGCTCACCACTACAAGACCAGACATGACCACGTCAGTGAACAAGTGTTCACCTCACTGTCACAGCACCGCGAGGAAAGTGACTGTTAGTCCCACGCTGTTTTGTTGTTGTTGTTATACAACCCCACGCTTTCTCTCACACACACTTTCTCTCAGAGCTGAGCCTCGGTATCTCCATATTTCTCCTCTCCTGCCGTCTCTCCTCTGGTTGCCTGTTTCTGATCAATACACCATGAGCTATCCACTGACTTTTTTTTCTTGCAGTCAGGGGGTCTGACCCTAAGTATCTTTCTGAATTCCTCCCATTATTATCTATACTCCGAGTTGCCAACCCTGTTCTTCTAATACTTGACTTCTCAGGATACCTCACTAAGACCTACGGACATGCGATTTTTATTTTATTTTTTTTATCATTTTCATTTCAATCGCCAAAAACGTGGAACACACTCCCTGAAAACCTCCGACATTCTGACTCTTCACTTCTTTCAAATCTGGTCTCAAAACTCACCTCTTCCCTCAGCAGTAAGTTTCGTTGTGACAGGTCCACTCCTTTGCGTGTTGTGTGCTTGACTATGTGTGTCACTCACTATATGTGTGACATCGACGTGTTTACTGCATATGAATATTCTGTTCAAGTGGATACTTAATTAACTGGAATGAACATTAAAACAAAAAAACAAAAAATGAATCGAAGGGTTTCCTTCAGTTTCGGTCAGCCTGTTGTCGGACTGGTTTGTGCAGATCTATACATGTTACGGTGTCAACGTCTCCTTTACGGCCGAATTAAAATAATTTCTTAAATAATCGAGATATATCAAGCAAAAAAGATTTTAATGGTGTTATTACCTCAAATTCAATTATATTTTATTGCGCTAAAAAGACCCATAGCATTAGATATTACATTGGGTCGACCAGTGACGTCAGATGTGGCGTGGTGCTGGGGATGAGACTATACTTGTTTCTGAACAGATCATGCTTGGTTTGATCCCCGTAGCAGGCCTGATGTTTGGTTGGTTGGTTGTTTTTTTTTTTGTTTTGTTTTGTTTTTTGTTTTATCATACCAAGGTTATCAATACAGGACCAATTTTAACGATTTTTTTTTTTATCTCCCCCCTCCCTTTCCCCCCACCCTCATACGATTCCTTTACTGGATCTAGCGTGTGTCACAAGTGAGTCTTGAAGGCCTTGTCTCTCTTGTTTTCTATTTTGTTCCCCAGGTTTATAAAACTGTTGGAATTCCATAACCTTTTTTTTTCTTTTACACTGAGCTGAACATTCCAGGAATAAAAAAGCGCCAGCCATTTTGGTGGATATAGTTTTTCATATTACGCGGAGTCTAAAGTTTTTTGTTATTTTATTTATTATTTTTTTCTAACTGATCTATCGAGTGTTCATCAGCTCGACAAGAATCTACTACACAAGTCATGTTGAGAACAGCCCCGGCCGGACGATGTGAGAAGACAATCATAAGATGAGGTGGTGACGAAGAAAAAAGAAGAACAGGTTAAAAGAAGGAGAAGAATAATGAGTGAAACGAAGAAGTGCAGCACTGGATATTTCTTGGGTACCCTATACAAGTGCAACAGTGGATATTTCTTGGGTACCCTATACAAGTGCAACAGTGGATATTTCTTGGGTACCCTATACAAGTGCAACAGTGGATATTCTTGGGTACCCTATACAAGTGCAACAGTGGATATTTCTTGGGTACCCTATACAAGTGCAACAGTGGATATTTCTTGGCTACCCGATACAAGTGCAACAGTGGATATTTCTTGGGTACCCTATACAAGTGCAGTACTGGATATTTCTTGGATTCCCTTTACAGGAGACGACAGTAGCGAGTACGAAAGCCAAGCATTGCAAAACCAGCGATAAAACAGTATATACGTCTCAAACCTGGACAGGGAAGAAGACAAAGACATCGCGGTTAACAAAATAAATGTCACAGACACAATACGCACGCATGAAGGTATGTACACACACACACACACACACACACACACACACACACACGCACGCACGCACACACGCACGCACGCACACGGGTTCGGACTTTTTTTTTTCTTTTTTTTCCCCCCTCTCTTAAGACGGATTAGAAGTTTCTCGTTTTGATTTAAGACAAAAGAAAAAACAGAAGGCCGCACCCAGAGCCATTTGACAAATGAAAAATAAATTATTTCCACCATTTTTCTCAGGGCTTTTCTTGTCACTCTTTAAACCCCTTGAAAACTATGCACGGAGGATTACGGGAACGAGGAACACACACGTGAAATAACTCATCAATTCATTTTTCCTACAACACTTCTGAGTCACTCTGTGTCCACATACACACACACACACACACAGCACGCGCGCACAGAGAGAGAGAGAGAGAGAGAGAGAGAGACAGAGAGAGAGACAGACAGAGAAAGACAGACACACATGACCGACGGTGAAGACAGACACCAAGTGAGAAGCAAGTGACGGCATCAAGCCATCAAGACGCCACGCGCAGAACGCTCTGTCACTCCCCCCCCCCCCCCCCCCCCCCCCCCGCGACCCCTCTCGCCACCTCCCACTCCCTTCCTCCAGTTTTCCACTTAAATCATCTTCACCCCCTTTTCCAACCCTCCACCCTTTATTTTTCACACCAACTTCTCCATCCTTTACTTGGCAATAAATCACACACACACACACACACACACACACCTCTGCCTCGTTTCCAATAAACCACTCGATCTCTCACTTAGTTTTCAGGCAAACCAATCTCTATGGTTTATTTACACATAAACCACTACTTGCCTTTACGTTTTGTCATAAATCACTCCCTGTGAGTCGACTAAGTTTTGTGAGATATTACGCTGATATATCGCTGCCGTCTCTGGCAGGTCGAGTCTGAAATGGGCCGCTGTCACCAGGACAGCAAAATGGCGAGTCTTTTTTTGTTCAACACCGCGCATACGCATTCTTTGCTGAGCCAGTTGGCCTATGCTAGCGCTGAGAAGACCGGTAAAGTGAATAAATCTGGATTTAGAAAAAAGAAAGAAAAAAAAAAGAAAAAAAAAGAAGAAAAAAAGAAAAGAAAATCCCAACTCGTCTGGAATTAAAAAAAAAAAAAAATCCAAAAATCGGAAATTATTGTTGTTTAATGCAGTTTCTTTCGTCTCGTGATATGGTCTTATAGTCATGGAAAACATAAGCAAAACCGATCCTTTCTTTCAGATTGCCCCTTCCATTTTTGTTGTTCTTAATCCTGTGGAATTTCTCATTAGGAGATTCAAAAACGTACACTTGAACTGATTTGACTTGATAAGTCTGTTTGCTAACTTTTCACACAACTCAAACTTTGTTTAATTTTGGACTGTATAATTCTTTGGTATTTTCCAAGTATTCGAAATGAAAGAATAAGATAGATGCGGAATGTAAGGTTAATTACAAACCCGAACCCATTAATATTTTACTTTCTTCAATTGTGATTCCATTGATGTAGTCTATATTTGGCGGCACGTACATCTGTTCTTCAGAATTTTGACAGTAATGGCATAAATAAATCAAATGTAATATGATCCCGCTTTAGATGCCAGCTGAAACTTAAAAGAATAATAATTGTGCTTATCCACAGGCTAAACTAATGATAACTATGAGAAAATATTCAATGGATATTGAACAAATTACTAGAGTATTTATGTAGGAATAAACACTTTTTCTTTCCTAAAGCGACTTAATACAGATAATAGCTGTAACGATTAAGCATCTGTGATCCTCACAATATTAATTCGTCTCGAGCATTTGCTTCATTGAAAGCATGCCAATGTTAGAAGAAAATCACACCCACACCTATTTACCTTCGCCCAACAACGCAGGTGATCGTTTCAATTGACAGTGTTTAAACATTTGATTGAATCAACGAATGGACGAAAGAACGATATAACAAAACACTCTCAAATGTGGGTTCGTTTCATAGGAATCATAATGAACATTATTTGCGATTATTGAAACGCTTCGCATGCAATTAAAATCAATCTTTTAATGACTACTACGAAATCAGAATTAGTGCCGCATGCAGTCTCAACAACCTGCAACACCAGAACCACTGAGGCATGCAGTCACTACAACCTGTAACACCAGAACCACTGAGGCATGCAGTCACCACAACCTGTAACACCAGAACCACTGAGGCATGCAGTCACCACGTGAAACACCAGAACCACTGAGGCATGCAGTCACCACAACCTGTAACATCAGAACCACGAAGGCATGCAGTGACCACAACCTGTAACACCAGAACCACTGAGGCATGCAGTCACCACAACCTGTAACACAAGAACCATTGAGGCATGCAGTCATCACAATCTGTAACACCAGAACCACTGAGGCATGCAGTCACCACAACCTGTAACACCAGAACCACTGAAGCATGCAGTCACCACAACCTGTAACACCAGAACCATTGAGGCATGCAGTCACTGCAACCTGTAACACAAGAACCATTGAGGCATGCAGTCATCACAATCTGTAACACCAGAACCACTGAGGCACGCATTCACCACATGAAACACCAGAACCACTGAGGCATGCAGTCACCACAACCTGTAACACCAGAACCACTGAGGCATGCAGTCACCACAACCTGTAACACCAGAACCACTGAGGCATGCAGTCACCACAACCTGCAACACCAGAACCATTGAGGCATGCAGTCACCGCAACCTGTAACACAAGAACCACTGAGGCATGCAGTCACCACATGAAACACCAGAACCACTGAGGCATGCAGTCACCACAACCTGTAACACCAGAACCATTGAGGCATGCAGTCACCACAACCTGTAACACCAGAACCACTGAGGCATGCAGTCACCACAACCTGTAACACCAGAACCACTGAGGCATGCAGTCACCGCAACCTGTAACACCAGAACCAGTGAAGCATGCAGTCACCAAAATTTGAGAAACCAGATACCCTACAGCAAGAAACCACCAAAACCTCTTAAATCAGAACTAGATCATTGTGAAGTAACACCCTAACCATAGCAGAACAAAGTTTGAAACAACGCCTCTGCAGGAAAGAAGATGGACATGAGTATCCCCTGCATCATTCTGACTTCAACTGACCTCTCCCCTATTTTGCCATAAACTTAAGCCTGCACACTAGCAATGACCCAACTTTTAGTGATTTTAAACACTATCTTCGTTTCTTCTTCTTCTTTTCGGTCGCACTTGTCACAGAGTCAGGCTGGCCTGCGAGACAAATGTCGTCGTGGCTTCCAGGTCTTGTCTGCAGCCGTAGAGCTTGGTGCGTAGTGGGGTCGCTTCTGGCCACACGGTGTCTCTCAGTCCCTGGTGGAGGGGACACGTCTGCAGAACATGTTCTGGTGTTTGGTCTTCAAGACCACAGGGACAGGTCGGTGATGGTGCCAGCTTCAGCTTCTTGCACATGTGCGCGTTGAGGCGGCAGTGTCCTGTGCGTAAGCGCATAATTGCTACCTTCGTTTCTCATCGTGTCTGTCTGCAAAGATCAAGACCGCAGGTTTAAATGTAAAATTTTGGTCAGCCGACATGGTCTGTGACGATCCAATACGTAGATGAAAAATCACACATCCGTCCGAATCCACACATAAAAATGTTACAATACCATTTGTGACAAGCGGTCACGGATTACCAAACCCAGCTTCCGCAGATCTACAGCAGGTGAACTCATCAACAGCCAGCTCTTTCTGTAGTCATCCACCGAACCCCAAGCAACGATGTTGAGCTTCACACCAATTCAGCAAGAAACTACCCCAAAGCATGTCCACATCACCGTAGACCCTCAACAGCCCTGGAATGCCTGCGCCAAGACCGCATGTCCAAGCTATTCCGAAGATAACCTCACTCACACCAGTGGCTGTTTCTGCTGCAGTAAGGACAGAAAGACTCATCAGCTGTTCCGTAAATACCCGGACAACTGTTCGACGGAACATCGTAACGCCTGGACCTTTGCTCACACAAGCTGGTTCTGCTCACTTTCAGTTTGTTGAAGATGTGAAGGTCAGGTTTAAAGGATGTGGGTTGCAAGGCACTGCATTACACAAAGATATCTGGTTTTACATAATTATAAGATATACAGAAAAAAGATCACATCTATATCTCAAGGCCTTACGGTTTACGCACATCTGCTTTTTTCTTCTTCTTCTTTGTTTAAACAGATGTGGTGTGGCGTATATGGATGGATCAGTCCGCACGCTTTGACGCCTCCTTGCAGCTGAAACTGTTCGCAGTGATGACAGTAGCAGTGTCAGGAGCAGCAATCTAATATGTATGTTTTGTTTCTGCGGGCTTGTGTGGTTTGGGCCCAGCCAACGTCCACGCGCAACATCATAAAGGTGAGCCTTTTTCCGGCCCGAGCCAATGCATTCCATCAGCAGTAGGCCAGACAGCAGCGTTATGAAGCCCCAGCAACAAGAACAGTCTCCCATCAGCAATAGGCCAGACAGCAGCGTTATGAAGCCCCAGCAACAAGAACAGTCTCCCATCAGCAATAGGCCAGACAGCAGCGTTATGAAGCCCCAGCAACAAGAACAGTCTCCCATCAGCAGTAGGCTAGACAGCAGCGTTATGAAGCCCCAGCGACAAGAACAGTCTCCCATCAGCAATAGTCCAGACAGCAGCGTTATGAAACCCCAGCAACAAGAACAGTCTCCCATCAGCAGTAGGCTAGACAGCAGCGTTATGAAGCCCCAGCAACAAGAACAGTCTCCCATCAGCAATAGGCCAGACAGCAGCGTTATGAAGCCCCAGCAACAAGAACAGTCTCCCATCAGCAGTAGGCTAGACAGTAGCGTTATGAAGCCCCAGCGACAAGAACAGTCTCCCATCAGCAATAGTCCAGACAGCAGCGTTATGAAACCCCAGCAACAAGAACAGTCTCCCATCAGCAGTAGGCTAGACAGCAGCGTTATGAAGCCCCAGCAACAAGAACAGTCTCCCATCAGCAGTAGGCCAGACAGCAGCGTTATGAAGCCCCAGCAACAAGAACAGTCTCCCATCAGCAGTTGGCTAGACAGCAGCGTTATGAAGCCCCAGCAACAAGAACAGTCTCCCATCAGCAGTAGGCTAGACAGCAGCGTTATGAAGCCCCAGCGACAAGAACAGTCTCCCATCAGCAATAGGCCAGACAGCAGCGTTATGAAGCCCCAGCAACAAGAACAGTCTCCCATCAGCAATAGTCCAGACAGCAGCGTTATGAAGCCCCAGCGACAAGAACAGTCTCCCATCAGCAATAGTCCAGACAGCAGCGTTATGAAGCCCCAGCGACAAGAACAGTCTCCACAAGGAATGTTGACGGGTGGAGGCTTCAAGGTCTGTCTGATGTATGGTTTGTACAAAACTGGTTTTTACAATGATCTCAGACTTCAAACAATCTGTAGGATCAATGTGAAAACCAGCTTTGTGGATCAGCTTCATCTGTGTGCTTCTTGCTGAGCGTAACCACCTGCACAAATATATTTGTACACATAACACACACACACACACATATGCGCGCACGCACGATAAGACCTCTATAATTCATACACACGTGCGCTCTCATGCATAACCACTTAAGTTCATCAAAAAGCATCACAGAGAGAGAGAGAGAGAGAGAGAGAGAGAGGGGGAGGGAGAGAGAGAGAGAGAGAGAGAGAGAGAGAGAGAGATATTCCGGATGTGAAACTAGTTTATTACCTAACTTGAAAAGGGCAAGAGGGACAATATATAAACCCACAAATCTACATCAACTTCGTGACTCATGAATACAAATCTAAAGAAGACAACTCATAATTTATAACAGAATAAATGTGTTTTTTTTCAAATACGTAAAACAAAAGAAAAAAGAAAATATTCATCGTGCATTTCTTGACAGATTTATGCAGGAATGTTTCAAGTTATATACTCTGGACAGCTTAATCCGGTTCTGAGACGGCGACAATTGAAACAACCTTGGGTGGAAACAGTTTCCAAGGAGACTTAAACCGTTTCGTAAATCTGCCTGAAACACACTGCCTTCAACACACAAACCTGAGCAACAATAACCGGTCTGTCCTTCACAAGGTTACAACAAAATCGGCTCATGAACTAACGAGGACAGGTTCTAGGAATAATATTTCCAATGAGTAACTCTGCAACACGCCCCATTTGGAATTTCCAAACAGTTCGTGTGATAATGAATGTATGTGGCTTCGTACAGGAACATATTTAACTGGTTCTACAACGCTAACCACCACCCCCCTCCCTCCCACCCCCCAAAAAAACCCAACAACAACACCACCTTGATGGGGTGGGGTGGGGTGGGATCGGGGAGGATATAGTAGAATGGTCAGGAAAGGGGCCAGAGCAATATACACACTTACACACGTGCGTTACTGTTCATCTCCTACAGTAATTCTAAAACCTTTTCAGGAAAAGAAAAGACGAGACAAACAAGATGAGTGACAGCGAGAGTGTGCTCACTCTTTCTGTGCACATAACCAATTAAGTAAACAATCGACTCTAAAATTCTGTCGTCACTTCCTCTCACGCAGGAAGTGTAAGGTCGCGCATTTTCTCCGGCTGTTTGCCGCTCATCAACAACGTCAGAAGACATCATCGTCATCGTGAATATTAACGTATTTAACACTCTTAATTGAGTCAAGAGGTCTTCGCTGGGCCAAAACGGGTCCTTCCTTATACTTCTAATATTTTGTCTACGCACTACACAGTCATTTTTCAAGACGTGGTTGTAACTCCCAGTGAACGGGTTCTCACCAATACTTCATTCTGCGTCAAGCGTCTGGTCGCTAAAGAAAGTGTACCTTTCGCGTCTTATTCATCATGTCTCTGAGTTACGTGACCTTTCTGCAGCTGGTACTTTATGTGCATACATCAGAAATGGATAATGAGTTTAACGCAGTACTTATTTCTGGTGTCTCTTGCACCTTACTTCAACAGGTCTCTTGGATCTTAAAGGTCCTCTTGAAAGACGAATTACGTATGTAAACCTGTGTTAATCTGTGAAGAACAACAAATTATGCGGAGGAGGACGAGAAGATGGAGAAGGATGAAGGGGTAGATACTATCTACCTAACTCCCTGCTTGAGTGGACAGATTCGGATATCTTCCTGTGTGTCTCTGCCTGTCCTTGACCAACTGCTCACAGCTTGGCAGGCCGCAAAGTTATACATGGACAACCAATACCAAACAAAAACTCCACGACATCATTCTGAAGCCCATAAACAATACAAAAAATAACGTGTGAAAGAGTTAAGCATTGAAAGCATCCAATGAACCTCAGAACTCTTTGAAATAAATACAACATGAATGTGCTGGAGACACAAGTCATTCCAGCTCACTTATCAACTCCAGATTTTAGAAAATTAAAAACGGCACAAACAGCACATCAAATCTTTGTTTCCATTCACACTAACATCATTTCCGAACGGTAGGGAATGGCCATTCCAGTGTTAATAATCAAGTGCAAGTATGAGAGGAGCAATCAAATAAACATATCGAGAACAGACAGGGAGAATTTAAGTGAAAAGGTCCAGGGGAATGGACGGGAAATAAAGGATGAAACGAAAGAAAGAAAGAAAGAAAGAAAAGAGAAAAAGAAATCACAGACAGGGACAGAACCGATAGAAACATTAGGAGCAGGGCTTTCTTCAGGTTGGGATGCTTGCATGCATGTCTTATTTCCTAAAATAAATAAGCTTTTTTTTTTCTTCTTCTTCTTTTTTTTTTAAAGGAGATGGGGGAGGAAACGGGTAGTAGTCTATGACCGACAGATCCATCCATTATGTCTGTCACAACGGGGAACACATGAACCAAACTTAGCGCAGTTGGAGACAGCCTATTTTTTTTGTCAGTACATCCAAAATATCCGAACACAGAGTGTCCATGGGACATGCGGTAAGGGGGGGTGGGGGGGGAATGCAAAGAGTGCTTCACCCTTCACTCCATCACTATCACCAGAAGACATCACTGTCATCACAAGCATCCCAGGTCTCTGTCAGAGTAAACACGTGCACCCGTCTGCAGGCTTGTTTGCTGCGCTGCACCATCATTATGCAAATGATTTTGTTTTTCACCTGTTGATGGGTCCGGACATCTTCAATGTCGTCTGCGCGCAAACGGACAAACGTGCGCGTGCGTGTGCGCTTCCATATCCTCTTCTCTCTCTCTCTCTCTCTCTATTATATATATATATATATAGATAGTCCGCTCTGCCGTACATATCCGGGAAACGGACTCGATTACAAACTTGATCCAACGCTTTTTTTTTTTTTTTTTTACCACTATTTACAGTTCTTATTCACTGGGAACGCTGGGACGGGTGGCAGGTGGGGACTTCTTCATGGTACATAATTATTTTGGATATGACAAGGTAAGCGACACATATAGAATCCCCCCCCCCCCTCTCCCCGATCCATCGGGATCGGGATCCCGCTCCCTATACTTGCAGAAGACAACGCAATGTCCTCAAGTTATTGGCATCATTTACTTGAGATTCAAATCCATGCGGGACAAAGTCACGTTTATTCGGGACACTCATTATGCCTGTCATTTGAGGCTGACACTATTTTAGAAGTGAGGTTAGAGACAGGAGATCAGGGTGTTTTGAGAGAGTGGATGGGGGAGAAAAAAGACGAAAAACATGAGAGCTGGCAAGGGATTTAAGGAGGATGAATGCATGTTTACAGACGGGAAGGCATAAAAGTCGTAATTGTAAAGAGGAGGAAAAAAGGGAGAAAATATTCAATAAATAAGGAAGAAAACATTTTGATGAAACAAATGAAGACAGAAAGACAGGAACAAAGACGACACACACACACAAAAGAAGAGAGAGAAAAAGAAAAAAAGAAGAAACAAACCAAAACAAACGCAAAATGGGGCGATCCTTTAACATCAACACTCACCACACCACGCACACAATCCACCCAAATACCTACAGTTTTAAAACAAACAAAAAAAAAGACAAAAAAAAGAAGACATAGGGTAAAACAAAAATCACCTGAAACCGCTCCAAAGAGACAGAAGGGTTTAAGTATAGGTCACAGAAGGGTGGAGGTAGCTCTTCCTTTCAGGAGACAACAATAGGCCGGGGGTCACGTGGTTTGGGCGTGTGCCCTACTGGCTGAAACACGACCTGCTCAAGCCCTCTCTTTACCCTAACCCCCTCTTTACTCCCCCCCTTAATCCCACGTTTAACATTTCCTCTCAGTCACCTTTTTAAAAGCTGTAACTTGCACTTTGGCAACCTTTTTCTTTCTTTTTCATGTTTACTGACCGATTTATATTTTAAAAAATCTACTATTACTCACCTTCTCTACACGCCACAAATGTACAATTTAATTCTTATGTTTCGTAATTGCTGTCAAAAAACAAGAACAAAAACATAGTATATAGAAGGAATGGAAAGGTGATCATTTGCGGACTCTGTGAGCGACCAATTGATTTGCAGTGGTTTGAAATGCTATGCAGGCAAAAACAATTCCATTCTGTGTGAGTGAGTGAGTGAGTGAGTGAGAGTGTGTGTGTGTGTGTGTGTGTTTCTCGATGTATAGTCACTTAAAGCTGGTCAATTATTATTTTTTGAATAATCTTTATTTTTTCATTTTGTCCTCGTTTATGTTATGGGGCTGTCTGAATAAACCACCATTCCATCAGTCTCTGTCTCTCTCAATCGGGAGATGTCTGACAGAACCAAACAAGTACTGCGCACGGGCTTGTACTCATGTATGTATATATCCATTAGTATCCAGCTGATAATTGACGACACGGTTCCGCTTCTTTGTGCTTTGCTCTACAGGGAGACAGGATGTTTGTTGACACGTGTGTGTGTGTGTGTGTGTGTGTGTGTGCGTGCGCGCATGCGTGTGTGTGTGTGTGTGTACGCCCCCGCGCGCGCGATTTTCCTTTTCAGAGACACACAAACACACACAATCCCTTCCCTTCCCAATTTCCAACCAGTCACCCCCCCTTTTCCCCACCCCTCTTTATCTCCCTCCCTAGTCAGTTCTTTTGACGTGTGTGTGTGAGTGTGCAAGTCAATTATCTACTTACCCGAGGTCTCACACCCGCTTCTTCTCCTTTCATGTCGTTTACTATCCACCCCGAATCCACCCCCACCCCCCAATTCTCTCCCCCCCCCCTCCCTACCCTACCTCCGCATCCTCCATTACCCACGGGACAAGTTCATTCACATTTTGCACTCATCGGGAACACAGTTGTACGTTGTTGGGAACGAGAAAGGGCTTCAGATACACACACGAGCTGCTATGTTCGTGAAAGCACAAAAGATAGGGGGTTGGGGTTGAGACAGTGAGAGGGGTGGGGTTTGTGGGTGGGGGTCGGGGTGTGTGTGAGAATTTAGGGGGTGATGTGTGAGGTAGAGGGAGGGAGGGAGGGTGGGTGGATGGTGGTGAGAATGGGAGGAGAGCAACGAGTTTTTCTTTTTTCTTTGTTTACTACTTCTTGTTTTTTTGTTGTTGTTTTTTTAGGAAAGACGTGCTTCCCTCAGTTTCAATTCCCAGACTATCGGTTTCAAGATTTTGGCATTCGAGACTGTCGAGCGCAAAAATGTAATCTGATTTTTCATGAAACTATACACCACACCACCTGCCCACAATATTCCCCTTCACACACACACACACACACACACACACACACACACACTCTTTTCCTCTTCATCTACAAGTTCTAAATAGCTTGTCTTTTTTTAATCTCGTATTTACAAAACCCGTGGTATGATTTTTGGGGTGGTGGGGTGGGGGCTGAAGAGAGAGCGGTTGGGAATGGAGAGGGGCGGAGGGGGCAAAGCTCAATTGCGTTTCGCATTGTTGGACTCTTCAGTTTTGCTCCCTGTTGAAAAAGAAACTTGCACACGAAGCAGATTTGACAGACTCGCCAGAAAAACAGTGCAATGACCTTGACCTGCTCCTCCGCCATTGTCGAACTGTCAGCCATTAACTCTCAGTTAAGAAAAAAAAAAAAAAAAGTCAGTCAGTCATTCACTCATAAAAAATGGGACCACCACGCTTTAAAATTTTTTTTTTTTTTATAAACATACCTTAGTTACTCGCAAGTGACAGATCAAACAGGCCCTTCGTTTTTATATCTCTTTTTTAAATCCTTGGGCGCTGGAGCATATCACATCTGTACTATTTCTCAATGCTTTCTCTTTCCATTTAGCTAGACTATAATTATGCGTCCTGCATCCTGCTTTTAAGTTACTGTCAATGGTCTTTTCGATTTAAGTTTGGCAATCAATTTATACTTTAATTCACAATTATGATTATTCAGAAGCGTGCTGCTTGGAATGTCATATACTGTTACCGCATTTGCACGAGTAATGAGAAGATTAAATGAAGGGGGAACTTTCGGAATTGACTATGAATAAAACATAATTGTGTGTCGTGCTCAGGACATTGGTTTTTTCAGTTTGTCCGAGTGTTTGTCCAGAGATAAATCACGTTTCGTCGACTGGTGACTTTTTGAGAGGGTGTGTGTGTGTGGGGGGGGGGGGGGGGAGCGGCGGGGGGGGCGGAGGGGGAGGGGTTGGATGGGTGCGAGTGTGGTTCTTGGGGGGGCAGGGGGGGGGGGGCAGGGAAGAAGGGGTGGGGGGCTATGGATGATAGGAGGATGCCGCCCCCTTCAAAGTGAAGCTCCCGCTGATTAGAAGATTTGATACACTTGATTTGGAGGTCACAGCGTCACTCTCACCCAGGGAGACTGGGAGAAAAAAACTAAACAGAACAAACCCATAGCACAGCAAGGAAGATAACTCAAGGCATTACTGGAAGTTTTTTTCTTCTCCCCTGGTGTACTCCGTATACTTGCTGAATATATATATATATATATAATGTCCCCAAAAACAAGATTTTAGAGACAGAAAGAAAAACTAAAGCAGTCCCAAAGCCACCGATGGAACCTCAGAGGCATGGTTATTGCCTGCTAACTGCCGACCTCTCTTGCCTTTTACCCTGATCTGTATTGCCTGGCTATTGCTGTGTCGTTTTTGTTTGTTTTTGGAACAAACTATTAGTGTCCAGAGACGTCACTGACTGTGACGTTATGAAGAATCAAATGGAACACTGCTCCAAGCATATGACGACATGGCAATTATTTAGATCAATCATAGCCGAGTTGTGACTAACATGTCAAAGCAATAACTGAACAGAGAATTAACTAAACAAAGCAATAACTGAACATATTGTTTGTTTGTTTGGTTTTTTTGTTGTTGTTGTTTTTTTTTCCTAGGAAGTCAAACGAAGGCGTCAACTGCGACAGGGAACTGCATGATTGATGTGAAGGACTGTCCTTTACCAGTGCTGTGGGGTCCGACTATTGCGGAGCTTTGTCGTTGTTACTGCAGAATTCAAACTGGGTATTAACTGCTGTATCCTCGCCCTTTCCTCTTACGTGTTGGACCGTCTTGTCCTTGTCAATCATTCATATTGGCAGCCATGCGCCGTACTACTTTTTTTTGGTCTTCTTTTTGAGGGGGGCGGAGGAGGAGGGGTGTCGCGAAAGGACCGAGGCGATATCCACTTCATGTTTCCAACCTTGCTAGGGGAAATAATGATAGTCATCCATTTAATGACGTAGGTCTGCATCTCACCTCGTGCTGCTCTGTGGTTCAAGATTACATAAGAATTTGCCCCCCCCCCCCCCCCCCCCTCCACTGCCCATCCAACTCCCCTTCCCTCCCGTTCTCTTTCCTACGCTTCCTCAATGCTTCATCAGCGCGAAGATCAGACATCTCCTGCCTTAAAAAAACAAACAAAAAAAACTACAGCAGATGTGGTGGAGTTGCAATATTGAATCAGTCGGCACGCTCTCGCACCTCCTTGTAACTGAAACTCTCACGCTTTTCCTTGTTTTGTCATCTCCTTTCGTTCAACCCGTCGCCAGTGTTGTTAGCAATCAGTCTCATTAGTCACATTACTGTTAACAATGACAGCCCTGGTTAATCAATGCTTGAGAAAAACAACAACCCAAAAACAAAACAAAACAAAAAACCTAAAAACAAAAAATAACGGGGTGGGATGAGGGTTGGGGGTGGGATCACTGGCCAACACGGTCCTAACAACAGACTTGAGGCAGGTGATACTCGTCGAAACTAAGTCTTGCACGCGCTAAGCAATGGCTTTCCATCGCTCGAGTAACCGTGGTAAAATTTCCGATTTTTTTTTTTTTTTTTTTTCAATCCCACACACAAGTCTTTGTTTGAAGTCGGTTAGTGAGACTGTCACTGTGGGGGACCTGAAAGCCCCTCCAACACGCCTGATGTAATTATCATTGCTTGTGAGACCATGGCGGACCAGGACGTCCGTGAATGTCTTACAGAGCGGGCAAGCATGCGAGACAAATGTTGCAAGGAGGCTGAGCGACACCGCCGAGCGAACTGTTGCTTGTCGGATGAGATCAA
The DNA here is from genome assembly GCF_041734735.1 of Babylonia areolata. Taxonomy (NCBI): domain Eukaryota; kingdom Metazoa; phylum Mollusca; class Gastropoda; order Neogastropoda; family Buccinidae; genus Babylonia; species Babylonia areolata. The sequence continues at coordinate 15,388,932 of NC_134893.1, read as the reverse complement.
CTCAGCGGAGCCTGCTGACGCTGAGCAGGAAATGACACCAGGACCTGGCGGCGAGACATTAGCCCCTTGACAATTACGTGCTACTTTCCGACTCTCAAAGTTTGCCTCGCTTTCCCCGTGAGGCGCTAACCCTTTCACAGCCACGTGCGATTTTCTGTCTGTTCAGTTTTCTTGTCCCTCTTTATCTCCCCCTTGTGGAGAACGGTGTGAGTGGAGAGAGGAGCAGAGAAAGGGAAGGTGGGGGAGAAAGAGGGAGGAACAAAGGGACAGAGAATGTGCTTTCAAACTGGTAATGGAATTTGCATTTCCTATTTCTCGGGGGATGCTGGGGAGGAGTGAGACGGAGGGAGACAAGAGATGGTGGACAAACAACAACAACAAATACATTACAGACTTGCAGACCTCAATGTGTATCAGAGGGACCCGTAGTGGAGAAACGGATCGTCGGCTGATTAATCAAAGATAATTACTCTAATTTAATAATAATAATAATTATTATTATACTTATATAGCGCTGACTCTTGTGCAGAGACAAATAAATGCGCTTTCGCACCAGTCATCCAGTTTTGTACGTCAAGGAAGCAGTTGGATGTTTCTTGCAAGAGCGACGACAATTTTTCAGGGGTATCACGCATGGAAACCTCCGCTAAAACCTGGCCTGGTTACCGAACACGTTCGCTTAACGGAAGGACGATCTGTGCAGCACTTCTGACGGCAGTAAGCGGACAAACTTTGCCCCGTTTACATATCACATTACGACCAACAAACGCTAAGCGAAGAATAGCAATTCCAACGTCCCACATCATACGACTAACTCGCAGGCTACGTCCTGAACATAGACACGACACTGAAGCTGACAGATGGTGATGGTGATGATGATGACGACCACATCACCCGTGAATTCCTGTCCTCCTTCCCTCCTGGTGCCATAGTACATCGTACACCACGATGATGAATGACGGCGTCATGATGCCAAGTGCTCCCTCCTTCCCTGTCCCCCCGTGTTTACCACCTCACTGCACGAGGCACAATTGTTTGACACCCTTTTCTTTCTCATGCTTTCCACAACTTTAATTCACAGTCCTCCTCCTATGCGTGGGTTCTGCAGACCTGGAATCTGTGCGGGTGTGTGGTCAAGGAGACATGGCAAAATCATTATTGAAGGCATTAGATATACAAATGCCACGTACAAGTGAGACAGACAGACGAACAGGTAGACATGAAGGACACAATGAATGCAACATGAATACTGCTTTTTTTCAGTATCAAAGAAAAGAGAAAAACGAGCCATAACGATTTGTTCGTTTTCCAATGCCCCCCTTTAAAAAAACAAAAAAAACCACCCAAACTTAGGGGGATGTACATAATTATACACACAAAGGAGAGAGAGAGATGAGGGGGTGCGGGGGGGGCATAACAATGGACAAAAACAAATGCAGGTCAACAACTAAATACCATTCTATCATCTAATATATATATATATATATATATATATATATATATATAAAGACGCTTTATATGATCCCCACCTCCGACCACTCACCTTGAAAATAAAAAGGCAGGGGGTGGATTGGAAAAGAACACTTTGTACCCTTTGAATCGAGAAAAGAGGGCCACTCAAAATCTCTACTATGGAGGGAGCTAACGTTTTATTTGATATGACTGCAGTTTCGTCCCCTGTGGACGACGAATCTTGGCAAGGACAACGACTAACCCTCAACGGTAGCTGATTTAAAGACACTGACAATTTAGCGCTGTTCTCAATCTCAGCGTGGGGAAAATTCAAACCAATGACATCCCAAAAGCTGCCCACGAAGGTGATATTAATGAACGTGGAGGAAAAAAGACCACGAAATATACTGATAAAAACACAATAGGAACAAATAAATAACTAGTAATACTTGATCTTTATATTTCCCCCCCAAAGATATATGTATAACATTCACTTTTCAAACAGCTCCAACATACCGTTTTAAAATGTCATAGCAACCAATAATTAACTAATAAGCACTTTGAAAATAATCTTGAAAAGATATATGTATAATCTTCAATTTGCACAAAAGCGCAACCATTAAAATTTTTAATATAACCTGCTTTTTGCTGCGACAGACGAAGCAGAAACCAGACATATATCTCCTTTCATCGTAAAAAACTCATTGTCTGCATACTTCCAGCCTACAGAAGATGTGCAGCTGCCAACTGTCTCAAAAATATGTGCGTGACCATGTCTTTTTAACTGCTGTTTCCCTTGTTTAAATCTAAAACAAACACACCAACATCCATCATTCTCCGCAACGTCATTTCGTTTCCTCGTAACAAGAAAAATAAACAAACAACGAAATGGCAAGCACAATGACGAAAATACATCTTAAAACACAAAAACAAACAAACATAAGAAAAGGTACACAGAGCACAGTCATGAGTCATGTCGTGGCGGTGACGGGCAAACAAGGCGATAAATCAGGGCATCATTTGTCAATGGTGCTCAGCTGCCCACAAAAGCCGTCGGCGAGTTGATGGATTAACGGTCGGCGAGGTCTGACCCCCCCCATCTCACACCGTCTCGTTAAAATTCCCTCGCTGTCACCCCCCCCTGCTCCCCCCCCCTCAACACCCCCCCCCTGCTCCCCACTGGCAGTGATGACGACCGTAATGAGGACTGTCTCCTTAGCACTAGTGTCCTCAATTTCTCACATTAACGCATACGCATACACATACGCGCGCGCGCACTCACTCACACATGCGCGTGCAAGCGCACATACACACGAACGCGAACGCGCGCGCGCACACACACAGAGATATATTTATCTCGTATCCGGCACTCTGTCCTTTCTCCGCATTTGCCCTTGTGGAGCAAATGATAAACAACATAAAATACATAAATCATTTTTTAATTTTTTTTTTAAACACACACACACACACACACATATATATATATATATATATATATATATAAATCTAATAGATATGTCAACAACATTTCGTTGATGATGCATTGTGTGTGTGTGTGTGTGTGAATCCAATGAAAAAAAAAAAAAAAAAAAAAAAAAAAAAAGGGTGTTTTTGAAATGTTCACTACGCAGTATCATAAAAGTCCGACGAAAAGTATACGCCTTCAATCGATCGAAGACAACCCCCCCCCCCCCCCCACACACACACACACGCACACACACCCCCCCAGCTGGACAAAATGCACAATAATATCACAATTATCATAACTACAGATCATCTCAACTCGTCAGCTCAACACACTGAACATTCCAACTCAACATTCGTGTACAGCTCCAAACCAAGGGAGGCAACACCAGCGCTCCAGCAGATGATGGGCTCTGTCTGCACCGCCTGCGGAACCTTTTCGTTTCGTGCTGCAACATAAAGAAAACGGATTCTTGTTGTTTTCAACAATGAAAACGAACGTAGCGACGATCACAACCAAAAACAACAACATAAAACACCAACAAACAAGCAAACAAAAAATAAAACCCCACCTCACTTAAAATATAAAAACACTATCTGAATTATAATCTTCCACCGTTTCTGTGCAATCCAGCGTGGTTTGCGGGAGTGTATTTAGTCGAAGAGAGTGAGAGAGAGAAAGGGGTGGGGGCTGGGGGACGGTAAAATCAAGACATGTATTAGTTCAGATTTTGACAGTATCATTGCTGGTTTATATAGTTTGTTTTCTTTCTTTAGAATCCCTTACAAAACAAAACTCATAACTTCATTTATCACCCATAATTTGAACTGAGCATTATTGGAGGCAAAATAATGCGTTACAATTATGTACTTTTTTTTTCTTTCTTTCTTTTTTTTTTGGTGTTGTTAGAGTTAAAAAAACAAAAACAAACAAACCAAACAGAAACAAAAGGAGATAAAAAAAAGAAAGAATTAATGTTTGTAGGGCTTTAGACAACATGAAACATTTTTCATAAGAAAATCCACGATAGTTTTTTGCTGTTTTATTTATCTAAGGACCACCACCAAACAAATTAACCAACTTTCTTCAGCATCTTTTCACTTAATATTACTGTGGGCAGAATCATATACAAGAGCACTGAAATATTTTTTTTAATTAGAAACAAACACACACACACACACACCGTCGGACACTGTTTACAAGCTATAAAATTATAAAATGCATCAAGTAAACATGGAACAGCTGAAATATATCACCAGCCGTTATACCACACAATGCTTCTTTGTTCTTTTTCTCACTAGGAAATATATTTTAGGTGCTCGTGAAAAATAAAAATAAAATAAAACTCTCCCCTAAACCCGTCGCCACAGAGTGTTGAAAAATACCAAACAGGAAAGGTGCGGTAATTTTAAAGGTATGCCCATGTCACTTATATACATTTCATCCAGTGCACACGACACCTTTACAGTCCTGCTGGTAACCTTGCTGATATTTGTCAGCCTGACACTCTGTGCCTTGAATCTCTAATGTTCCTTTTCAACACACACACACACAGATACACAAATAATGGGAGAGTAAACGCGCGTGCGCGCGCGCGATCTTCGTATTTGTGATGTGGAGCACAAAAAGCTTTGTCAACAAGTTTTCCACAAATGTTTTGGCTGTGCGGTCCTTGACACGCATATATCCGTGAATCAACAATAACAAAATAAAAAAAGGCAAATAAACAAATGACAACAACAACAAGAAACCAACAGCTAAACGTGAGAAAACTGTTCTCAAACGGGGAGGGGGGGCGGGGGTGGGGGGGGTGGGGGGGGAAGATTCTCCAGTACGTCGAATTCTCTGGTCCACATAAACAGCTCGACAAACAACCACCACAGGGCAAGGAGGGGTGAGGAGGGAGTTGAGGGGGGAGGGGCGGGGGGAGCGTCAAATTCCAAACGCAAAATAAATTTAATAAATAAATAAGATAAAATGAAAAAACGAATGAATAAATATATACATATATAATAGATAAGTAAACAAAATGAAATAAATAAATGAAAAAAAAAGGGGGGGGGGGGGAGAGAGAAACAATGAAAATAAAAAAAAAGAAGAAAAAATCCCCAAAGCTGAATACTATCGAAGATAAAGAAAGAAGAAAAAAAAAAAGGTAAAGCTTTCTCTCTTTGTTTACTTCTTTTTTTCTCTTCTTTTTTTGTGGTTGAAAATTGTATCTTGGCGTCGGCCCCCTGCGCAGAGCCCACCCCAGCGATATGCAAATGAGAGCGGGTGGTGTGGGACGGCGGTCGTCTCCCCCTGTAGTAGGGAGGGGGGTCCGCCTGGTAGTTCTTGTCGGCGAGCAATGGCGAAGCCATCAGCTGGGCCCCGAAACTCGGGACATTACTTTTTGAAGTCGTTTAGGGGGATTAGAAGGGGTTTCAGAGTTTGTCTTCTGGATTTTATATTATACGGGGAAAGGGTGGTGGTGGGGTAGGGTGGTGAGGGGGTTGGCGGACGGAAGAAATGGGGGGGGGGGGGGGGGGGGGGGGGGGAGGAGGAAAGGAAGGGAATGGGCGATATCAATGTTCGACCATTCTCCACGTTTTCAGTTTTTCTCGAAGAAGACTATATACCGTTCAGTTGGTTAGTCAGGTTTTAATGTCGGCACCCGCCCTCTTGCATGACTGTGGCCAAAGTATTGTTTTGTATTTTAATGTATTGTATTATATTGTATTGTACTAATGTGCTGAACATTGTACTGTCCTATTGTGTTGTACGTGATTTATTGAGATTGTGTTGCGTCGCGTTGAGTTGTATTATTTCATCGTCACAACAGATGGTCAATGTTTTCGAGTGATATTCGGAATGCTCTCATTCCAGGGTGCGTGCGCAACTACACTGCAGAACACACTTCTTTCTCTTATGTACTTGTAATAAAGAAATGTTTATTTTTTTTATTTTTTTTGGTCTGCACTGATATTTGCTTGCCAGTTGTAAAACTGTTGCGCTGCCGTGATGCGTTGTAGTAGTAGTTGATTTAAGGCATGATAAAAGGCATGCTGCACACGGAACCTCGTGTTTATCGTCTTCTGCAGAAGGTAAGCATCCTGACCACTACAGAAAGGTGTGACAATGAAACTATACGTAACGCCCCCCCCCCCCCCCCCCCCCCCCCCCCCGCAACCCCCCCCCCCCCCCCCTCTCTCTCTCTGCAATGCATGGTATGTGGGGTATGGGAGAACCACGGGGGTTCAAATCCTTCCTCCTCCACCCCCCACGCCCCACCCCCGAGCTTTCTCTTTCCACTCTCGCGTGTGGATTGTACGGAAGAACCATGGGAGGTTCAATTTTTTTTTCCCCCTGCACCTCTTCTGTGTGGGCGCGCGCGTGCGCGATTATATGAGCTGCGAACGCTCTCACGTCTTCAAAGCGGCCCGTAAGCCCCTCTCTGTGTGCTGCCGACACTGGGACTCTATCAACCTCTTTAATGCGACAGGCCACGTCCTCTGGCCATTCACACACCAACAAAAGCGACAGGAAATAAAGAAAAAAATGCATATATAAAAAATGGGGGCTATAGTCCTATTCGTTCTGTTTCTTTACATCCCTTAAAACATTTTTTGAAACTTTTTTTTTCCCTAATAATATATACTCCTGACAAAAGAGGTGGTGAGAGAAAATGAGAGAGAGAGAGAGAGAGAGAGAGAGAGAGAGAAAGAGAGAGAGAGAGAGGAAGAGAGGTAGACGGAGGGAGAGATAGGAGGAGAAGATGAGGGTTTGGGGGGAGAAGAGGGGAGGGGGAGAGGGATAAAGATGAAAACGGCGGAGAAAGGGTTGCGGGGCGGTAAGGGTCATACTCTTAAGGTATTCTCTCGTCCCCTATGGAACAAGGTTTCATATTCTTTACACGACTGACAATAAAGCTGGACCCGGACCTCTATCAACCCTGTCCATGCTGTTCAAACTTCTTTTTTTCTGATATTTTAGATGGCGGTGGAGATGATGATGATGATAATGATGATGGCGACAACGACAACGACGACGACGAATTTGCGCTGGCATCAGTATTTCACAATGAGCTAGAAATGTTTCTTCAACAATGGTGCGCAATCAAATACCCTATGAGCAGTGAGAATAAGAGTTAATACAACACACACTTCGCTCAAAATAGGACACAAAACGGCTCCTCCCTGCAAAATGCGATACAGTGGAATTCAAGACAGCACAACGCATGGCAAACGAATGCAATCTAACACAAAACGATGAAAGCCGAATCGACGCAACGCAATATAATACGTTTGAACGCAATACGTTATGTATAGCGCCTACAGTACTCAGTAAATACACGCTCCAGAAATATTCTTTGATGATAACAGTTTATTGCTAAGTAATGCAGTGCAATCATATGCAGTGAATTCGACAAGAGATGGTGACATCTGTAATGCGAAATAATGATTTCTTTTTTTCTTTTTCGAACGTTCACCTTCAAGTCTGCATTTATTGAATATGGAGTCTTCCCTTTGTATGAAACTTTGTTCCTTTTGTTGTTGTTGTTGTTGTTTTTGGGGGTTTTTTTTGGGTTTTTTTTTTAGCATCGCGGATTTTTGCGTGTGCATGTCTTTAAATTACAGGAAGAGACAGAGGTTCAGAATTGCTTTCTTCTTCTTTGCAAGCAAAACGGGAAGAACCAAGTCAACAGTAACAGCGCCAATGGTATCATGTGAACGAACACGAACAAGAACACACACACACACACACTGTCCAGCTGTGTGAAAATTAGAAACTGTACTGAATTAGAAACTATACATGGTGTTTGGAGGTGTGTGTGTGTGTGTGTGTGTGTGTGTGTAGGGGAGGGAAAAGGAGAGGTGGAGGTAGGTGGTAAGTGGGAGGGTGGAAGCGATTCAAGGCATGTATTTTAGCGTGGAAGTGGAGGAGGGATCTGGGGGCTGCGGCGGGAGGGGAAAGTTTGGGTGGTCTTCTTCGCTGCTCCCGATGTTTGTTGACTTCCAGTACCGCATTAAAACGACAAGGCTTTGACCTATGGGCGCGCGCGCGCGCGTGTGTGTGTGTGTGTGCGTGCGTGCGTATGTAGGCTTGTGCGTGTGTGTGTTTGTATGCGCGCAGCCTGCTTATGTGGGTGCATGCGTACGCACTTGACCAAAGAAAAAAAAAAGAGATGTTGGAAAAGATCATACATATGTGGGAAGATAAAAGTACGGACATATTCCATGTACTATCATTTCCGGTGGACATACTTTACACTGACGAACGGGCGGAGGTAGACATGTTGGTTGTTGAAGAGAGATATCTAGAGAGAGAGAAAGAGAGAGAGAGAGAGAGAGAGAGAGAGAGAGAGAGAGAGAGAGGGAGAGAAGAGAGTTGGAGGGAAATAGATCCCTCCTTCCATGTACCTCCACACACTCCCTACCCCCAGAGAGGGAGAGAGAGAGAGAGAGAGAGAGAGAGAGAGAGAGAGAGAGAGAGAGAGAGAGAGAACTGAGGAAGTTGGGAGGATATAGATCCCTTCTTCCATGTACCGCCGCCCCCCTTCGCACCACCATCCAGCCACACAACCACAACGGAAAAAAAACCACACAAAAAACCCACTTGACCTCGACTACACCCCTGTGCCCGAGAGACAAACGACAATGAGACGAATGGAATACAAACATACAGACAGGCGGAAAGGGGTCCTTCACGGGAGATGGGTATTTATCCCCTTTCAATGTCCCACACAGCTAGGTCCCCAGTCAAAACATCCCCCTCACGACAAACACAGACCCACATGAAGGGAGGCAAAGAAACACAGTGCCACCGGCTCCTGGCCCGTCAGGGCTTTGATGTGCAAGTCCTGGCGCCGACGGACAAACGATGGAGGTGTGATCTACTATTCTTTGGTGGTTTCGCTTTTGTCCAGTGCGCTGGCACGTAAATAGGAAGAAGGAGCGCGAGTGCTCACACACATATACGTACATTCTCTCTCTCTCTCTCTCTTTCTCTCTCTCTCTCTCTGTCTGTCTGATATCGCTTCCTTCACAAACGCGCGCGCCTTCCAAACTCATTCAGTTTCCCTCCACACCCTTCCTCACCAAAAAGAACGTATCCAATGATATCAGAAAAAACAAAAAAACACAAAAAAACAACAACAACAAACAAACCCCAAAACAAAACAAAACCAAAAAAACAAATAACAACAACAAAAAAAAACAACCAACAACAACAAACCAACCAAACAAAAACAAAACAAAACAACCCAACAACAAACAAACAAACAAAAAAAAAAAAGAGAGAAGATTTTCCAGTTTGGGGTTATCAGTTGCAAGATCTGGCAGAATGTCGCAACTGATGATATTGTGCAGCTGTGGTTTGCTATAATTATTATCATTATTGTTATTTTATTTTATTTTTTTATCAATTCTTCTTTTATTACACACTACACATTGACATGTCGTTCAGCAGAAATACTCGCGAACGGACGGGCGGGCGGACAGATTGACAAACGCACACTGCGAACATCCTTCACGGAAAGTACTGTCATTCCAGTATTGTCAGGAATAAAGAACCGGGATATATACATACACAGACATAATTTTATGCAAGCACACACGCCCGCTCGCTGGCTGGCTGACTCTCTCTCTCTCACACAAGTTTCTCTTTAGTCCCCTCCCCCCCCCCCCCCCCCGCCCCCGCCCAGGGCAGAAGACGTTAGAGTGTCAAGACAGGGCGGCGCCATGGGAACTAACCTGCATAGTTTGGGGCGGTACAGTACACACCACTTGTAGTAACCCCTGTCACCAGGTACTAACACTGAAACCGGATCCTGACTTTTATTAGGACAGGCTGGCGTGTTACTTTGTTTCTGTCTTCCTGCCCCCCCCCCCCCCCCCCCCCCCTCCCCCAACCCCCTCCCGCATCCCCCTACTTTTTTTTCCTTAAAAAAAAAAGAAAAAAAAAGAAAGAAAAATATTCATAGAATGAAGGGAAGGGTAAACAGGAATGTGTCAAGAAAAGACATGTCGTGAACATTAAATTTTAAAAAAAATTTACAGAAGAGAAAAAAAAATCTGTCTCTCTGAATTAACATAAAAAAGAGAACAGATGGAATATTGGGAATAAAAACGGACACGCTCACCATATTCGCCCGACAATACTATTTTGTTTGCGCGCGTTTCCTCCTGATCCAGCAATGAGCTCATAACGGAGTTCAATATCGTTAGTTGATACCATCACCATGATCACTGATGCACTTAGTGTGTTGCGACTACATGCCAGAACTCCCCATACAACCTCTCTCTCTCTCTCTCTCTCTCTCTCTCTCTCTCTCTAAATATTGAAATGTATGGAAATCCGGAGCACCAACCAACAACGGAGCTATCGATTCCCAATATCATCAAAAGCAGAGGAACTCTTCACGGCAGTCTGACCCTAGCAACGACCCGAACGTCTGACTGCCAAAGACTTCTCTGCTTCATCAGAAGTCCTCTCCCTTTGAGTTCGCGATCGCACCAAACGGAGAAGGTCTATAATAAATCATGGAAACGCAGCAAACAAACAAAACAACAAAGCACACACACACACACACAAAAACACACACAAAAACCAAAACGACCCAACACCAGAAGATCTGTCATTCACGGCACTCGAAAGCTATAACGGCTGCCGATGAGAAGAACCGGGCCCCAAGTTTCCCAGTAAGAACTAAGGGGTGGTGTCATCGTTAGGTTAGATGGGGTTGCCGCCTGCTTCGCTCTATACACGATCTTCGCTTCCATCTGATGATGTAACGACCACGTTCAGTGGGTCGACAGGGGAGAGAACAAGCGGCGCGTGAGAAACCCGTGTTTCTGTGGAGGGGAAAGAATAGAGAGTGGATTGTCCGCCCCTTTTGAACTGTGGACGGTGTCAGGAAGGAGGTTTCGTAACGTACCTATCAGCTGCCATACTTTGTTTTCTTTTTCTGGATATGTTTTGTTGCCTCTCTCTCTCTCTCTCTCTCACGTAAAATAACCCACGGCAACAAAGGGGTTGTTCCTGGCAAAAATCTGTAGAAAAATCCACTTCGATAGGAAAAACAAATAAAACTACACGCAGGAAAAAAAAGAAAAGAAAAAAAAGGGTGGCGCTGTAGAGTAGCGACGCGCTCTCCCTGGGGAGAGCAGCCCGAATTTCACACATAGAAATCTGATGTGATAAAAAGAAATACAAATACAAAGATGTGATAAAAAGAAATACAAATCTCTCTCTCTCTCTCTCTCTCTCTGTGTGTGTGTGTGTGTGTGTGTGTGTGTGTGTGTGTGTGTGTGTGTGTGTGTGTGTCATTAAAGATAATCTATTATAAAGTTTGAACAATGCCAGAGAATAGAGGGCGTACAAAATGTCTTGGAAAACCTGCTGAAGGCCGCTCAAAATGTACGTGCCATATCCATATTAGATGGGGAAAAAATCCATAGATAACCCTTAGGGGGAGAGGAGGGGGAGAGGGGGCGGGGGAGGGGAGGGGTGGGGGGGGGGGTTCAAGCCCACAGTCCCCCTTAAACCGACGACAAACTTCTGAGTTTACCAGGCACGGCCATTTGCCTCTTCTCAGTCGATTCACCAAATTTCAATTGTAAGTAATCTATTTTAGGGATGGTCCGTGTCCCCAATTTCGTTTACTCGTTTTGTTTAGTTATTTCTGAATTATCTATTTCATCCCCCATATTATCAACATGATTATCTAAAAATCGACTATCCGTGTACACACACACACACACACACACACTATACCAACTATCTGGATTTTTCCCCCCTAATTACATCATCACTCATATAAATTACTCGGCTGCGTCCGTCGAAAGCTGTCCATTACTGGAAACACACGCACGTTCAGGGCGGACCACGTTTTTCTTCCCCCCAACCTCCCCCCCCTCCTCCTCCCCCCCAATCTCCTCCTCGTCCACACACACACCTCTCCCCACCCCACCAGTAGTCCAGTTATCACTTGTTCGCTGTCGGTGCAGTATTCAAATAGCAGCACACACCCACCACCCCCGGATACAAATCTACCTCCCACCACTGTCATGTCGCAGACACCAAGTCGCTCGGCCGCGTCGAACCTCCGACCGCCTGTGTCTGATAAAATTTTTATATATATATATATATATATATATATATATATAAAGAGGGAGGGGGGGGGGATCCCCCTACCCTACACTCATGCCAAGTCTGATACCGGGGGGGCAGGAGGGGGTGAGGAAAGGGGGTGTGGGGTCGAAGAAAGGGACAAAGGGAAGGAGGAAGAGGGGGAGCACGGAGAGAGAGAGGGGTGTCATGAAAAATGTAGATGACGGGGTGGTAGATTCTGATCACGGGGAGATAATTGTTGCAATGTTGACACGGGGAAGGGGAGACGATAAAGACGACCTGCAGTCTCGGGAGGGGGGGGGGGGGGATCAGAGACGGTGGAGGAGGGCGGGGGGAACGGGAGAGGGGAGGGAGGGGACAAGTATAAAAAAACTGATATATAAAAAAAAACTGAATGCGAAAGTGCGAAAAGGGGTGGGGTGGGGAGAATGCACAAATCTGATAGGTTGTGTGTGAAGCACTTGGCGGAATATTTCCCTGGCGCACGTGGTCTGAGAAAACGCGTATGCTTGCATGCACTGACGTGCAAAAAACATTTTACGTTCGTCTATCTCTCATAATGAGAGACAGAAGGAAGGGAGGGAGACAGACAGAAATACGTGCACCTCCGGAACCCAAATAACCCACGGCGAACTTGACACTCCCACCCATCTCGACTATCTCATGCCTGTGCCAAGAAGCAGAGGTAAGGTAAGAGTACGTACGGACACCAGAGCGAGCGACTGCCAGGACAAACAATGAGGCCAGAATGGGAGTTAACACGTGGGCACTGCCTTGCGTAGTAATTCCAGAAGACGTGTAGAAAAAGACTTTCTGATACGCGCGTGATAAATTTATCAAACTAGAAGAGGCACCGCTGATCACTATGAAACAGACTCAACTGTCGTCCGTGCAGAGTCTACTCAGGCAGGTGGCCTCGAGGCGACCTGTTAGTGAGAGTTCTCTACGGACTGCTGACGCTGGGACTACGACAGAACAAAGAAGCCTGGGTGTGTCTGCGCAACCTGAGAATCAACATGATCGGCGTGAGAGCAATGTTGACGAGATCGCGCATCGCACAAAAGCTGGATGGCAATTATTTGACAGAAAGAAAGGACACAAACAATGAAACAGATAAACGTAAAACAATCTCTGTGAGGAATTTGATTTCCTTTTTCTTCGCCTCTCTCTCTCTCTGTCTCTGTGCTGGCTCTTGTCGACAAGAAACAGGCAAAAATGCAACCGCATCCGAACACCGAGTTTTCACTTTCATTGCATAATGAACGTTGTCTCAGACGAAAGCGAGATGGGAGTCGACAAGGCAAGGCACGGAATTCAATCCGTGTGCCCATGAGGGCACTGGAACATGCACACAGTCATGCAACACAAACACACGATACACAATCCGAATGAGAAACGGAGTCACGGAGTCTGCTCCACTGATTGGTCGGTCTCTTATCTGCATTATCTTTTTAACATTCGGGGAATGTCGTCGTGATTCTGAGACGAAAGTGGATGATGAAAGAAGAAATCTCTCCATCTGCTTGTTTACATGTTGCTGTTGTTGTTGTTGTTGTTGTTTTACATGGTAATTCTGTCTGCCGCCATCTTCGGCATGTCATATCTGTTTGCATTGACATGGTTAAGCTGATGACGTCACCCCAGTGAAATAAAGTTCATTCCTATCGTTCCCTGTTCTCTCCTTCCAACAACCCATCAAACCCCCATCAAACCCTCGTCAAACCCTCGTTTTCAATTAAAAAAAATTATAGAAAACAGAAAAAAATGTAGTCATGCTGAAAATTAAAAAAAAACAACAACAAAAATTAAGAACAAAACTAATCAGGGCTTAAAAAAAAAGAGGGGGTGTAGGGGGAATGGAGAAGTATGGAGCACCCCTCCACACCCCCCAAAAAAGAGAAGAAAAAAAGAAGAAAACACACACACACACACACACACACACACACACACACACCAACAAACAAAAAACAAAACAAAAAAAAGCCGACTCCCCATAACTCCCGATTGGAATGCCAGATGAAAGAAAAAAGCCTTCCTATACCACACGCCAGCCAGCCAGCCACATTCCAGCCACTGTTCTCTCTCCATCTATGTACCTACCGCCTCCACTCAAAGCCATCATCAACCCACAGATTTTTTTAAAATTTTTATTCTGTTTATTTATCTATTTTTAAATACATTTTGTTTCGCCCTTGCTTCTGAGCGTTTTGACGTTCCTGGTCGCCAAACACACGAGCAGTCACGCAATGAGCTCATAAGCTCAACCTTCCCTCCCCCACCCCCTCCTTCCTTCACTCCCCTTTTCCACCTCCCTCCCTCCTTCCATCCTCTCCTCACTGTCTATCTTTCGTGGTTCGCTACGAGGAAGGCATGATATACCCTGACAGGACAAAATAATACAGAATTCCTGAAGAATGAGATGCATGTATTAAGAAAGACGCTGGGAATGCTGCTGTCTTTACTTAAAAAAACAAACAAACCCAACAACCAAAAAACCAACAACCTTGAATTACATAAAGTTATTTTCGAAAACTTTCGTTTCTTACAGTTGCTTTAATAGGTTTTTTTCTATCCTCTTCATACATACATACACACCTCAGGTATATACGTTTCTTACAGTTGCTTTAATAGGGTTTTTTTTTTCTTCTATCCTCTTCATACATACATACATACCTCAAGCATATAGATATCAAACACAAACACATACGCACACAGACAGGCACAACACACACGAAACCAACTGAACAAAACAAATGGACACCGTGACAGCAGGTAAACGACTGATGAGACAGGGATTTAACTAATACCCGACCGTGTCAAAACGTGTCCGGAGGTCCTATAACTTATCACAGTTGATAAGAGTTAACTGCGCGGACAGCAAACCCCCCAATCCCTCTCCCCTCCTACCCCATCCCACCCCAACCCCCGGCCCTGAGCGTGATACAGGAACGTGGGGCATATTATATATATATATATATATATATATATTTTTTTTTTTTTTTTTTTTTTTTTAAACATAAAGCCGCGTCAGCGATGAAGCGAACATGACAGAAAAGGGCAGCGCGCGCCACCTCGCATTCGTCACTGTCCATTTTACGTCATGTTTTTGGTCATCACACAATGTGATGAATGCTGCCGTGACACGGAGTAAATCTAATTAGCGTCGCAGATTGTTCGCTGGTTGGTTTTATTGGGCGGGAGCGGAGGGGTTAAATAATTTTATTTCTTTATTCTTTAGAACCACCCTCACGTGTACGTGAGAGAGAGAGAGAGAGAGAGAGAGAGTTTCCCTGTGCACAATGTTGTTAGTTATCCATCACACGCATTGTTTTTTGTTTTTTTGTGGGTTTTTATTTTAGGGGGGGGGGGGGGGGGGGGGGAGAGAGATCGTAATGTCTTATTCTGTGATGTCTTCTACTGAACAAAACGCGACAACTATTGCCGTCGAAAGCTGATGAAACCGCGCATCCATTAAAAAATACAACCCATCACTCTTAAAACCTAGGTTGTTATAAAATATGAACAAAACATACCACGAAGAAGAAACTCAAATTTACAGGACATCAGCAGAACCTTCTCAGAAGTCCTCTTCTGTACTTAGGATGTGCTGTATTGTCTGAAACCAGTTCCAAAACATTGCATTCAGCTAGGCTGTGTTGTATTGTCTGAAACCAGTTCCAATACGTTGCATTCAGCTTGGATGTGTTGTATTGTCTGAAACCAGTTCCAATACGTTGCATTCAGCTAGGATGTGTTGTATTGTCTGAAACCAGTTCCAAAACATTGCATTCAGCTAGGCTGTGTTGTATTGTCTGAAACCAGTTCCAAAACGTTGCATTCAGCTAGCAGTATCTACTTTCAGCAGTCTTCCTATCATCTCAGTCTGCCTTTCCGATTCACTACGTTTAGTCCAGTAATGAGTTAGTGTTACACATTGCGTCAGAAAAAAAAAAACGCTGTAAAACTAAAACAGTTGGAGTTTGTCCATAACCACACACAGACGCATTTACAGGTAAAAATCCCGTTGCCAAGAGTTTATCAAAAATGCTTAGTATCGTAACTGCCCAACGTGTGTACTGTTTTGTTTTTTTTTTTTTTTTTTTTTTTTAACATCAGCATTTTTAATCCAAGGCAAAGGCCTGTTATGATGTGTCGCTATTTTCTGGACCATAACTCAGCGACGTGCTAACTGGCAGCTGAAGACCGTGGTTAAGCCGTTTTGCGGTGATTTAACGAACACGGTGACCTCTGGTCAGCCACGAACGGCAAAGACTTCACGCGTCCGACTCTACCTTCCTGTCCAACAGTCTACAGTGCTCTTCACTCTACTCCTGTCAAAACAGTCTGCACGTCGCTCCTCAATCTACCTCCTGTCCAACAGTCTGCACGCCGCTCTCACTCTACTCCTGTCCAACAGTCTGACATCGCCGCTCCTCACTCTACTCCGGTCAACAGTCTGCACGTCGCTCTCCTCTACTGTCCAAAGTTGCACGCCGACTCTCACTTACCTCCTGTCCAACAGTCTGCACGCCGTCAGACTCTACCTCCTGTCCAACAGTCTGCACGCCGCTCTTCACTCTACCTCCTGTCCAACAGTCTGCACGCCGCTCCTCACTCTACCTCCTGTCCAACAGTCTGCACGCCGCTCTTCACTCTACCTCCTGTCCAACAGTCTGCACGCTGTCAGACTCTACCTCCTGTCCAACAGTCTGCACGTCACTCCTCACTCTACCTCCTGTCCAACAGTCTGCACGCTGTCAGACTCTACCTCCTGTCCAACAGTCTGCACGCCGCTCCTCACTCTACCTCCTGTCCAACAGTCTGCACGCCGCTCCTCACTCTACCTCCTGTCCAACAGTCTGCACGTCGCTCTTCACTCTATCTCCTGTCCAACAGTCTGCACGTCGCTCTTCACTCTACCTCCTGTCCAACAGTCTGCACGCCGTCAGACTCTACCTCCTGTCCAACAGTCTGCACGCCGTCAGACTCTACCTCCTGTCCAACAGTCTGCACGCCGTCAGACTCTACCTCCTGTCCAACAGTCTGCACGCCGCTCCTCACTCTACCTCCTGTCCAACAGTCTGCACGTCGCTCTTCACTCTACCTCCTGTCCAACAGTCTGCACGCCGTCAGACTCTACCTCCTGTCCAACAGTCTGCACGCCGTCAGACTCTACCTCCTGTCCAACAGTCTGCACGCCGCTCCTCACTCTACCTCCTGTCCAACAGTCTGCACGCCGCTCCTCACTCTACCTCCTGTCCAACAGTCTGCACGCCGCTCCTCACTCTACCTCCTGTCCAACAGTCTGCACGCTGTCAGACTCTACCTCCTGTCCAACAGTCTGCACGTCGCTCTTCACTCTACCTCCTGTCCAACAGTCTGCACGCCGCTCCTCACTCTACCTCCTGTCCAACAATCTGCACGCCGTCAGACTCTACCTCCTGTCCAACAGTCTGCACGCCGCTCCTCACTCTACCTCCTGTCCAACAGTCTGCACGCCGTCAGACTCTACCTCCTGTCCAACAGTCTGCACGCCGCTCCTCACTCTACCTCCTGTCCAACAGTCTGCACGCCGCTCTTCACTCTACCTCCTGTCCAACAGTCTGCACGTCGCTCTTCACTCTACCTCCTGTCCAACAGTCTGCACGTCGCTCTTCACTCTACCTCCTGTCCAACAGTCTGCACGCCGCTCTTCACTCTACATCCTGTCCAACAGTCTGCACGCCGCTCTTCACTCTACCTCCTGTCCAACAGTCTGCACGTCGCTCTTCACTCTACCTCCTGTCCAACAGTCTGCACGCCGCTCCTCACTCTACCTCCTGTCCAACAGTCTGCACGCCGCTCTTCACTCTACCTCCTGTCCAACAGTCTGCACGTCACTCCTCACTCTACCTCCTGTCCAACAGTCTGCACGCCGCTCCTCACTCTACCTCCTGTCCAACAGTCTGCACGCCGCTCCTCACTCACCGCCTGACAGGCAGGGACACAGAGGGGAGACAACCTGCGGGCCTGCCTGTCTCATTATCCCGCTCTTCACGTCACAGGCGCAGTGGCTCAGAAACACTTCCGTCACCTGGAGCCGACCAGGGAACTAAGACAGATCTTTCAAAAGTGCAAAAAAGTCTCCTCCACACGGCCCAAGACGTGAACTCGGGGAGCAAGGGGCCCCATCTCGTTGGCAGCCAGTGAAGCGGCAAACAGAGGCCTGTCAAGTGCCAGGCGCTGAGGCGTGCTGCACGTGCCTTGACGTGACTGCCTCACCACCCCCTCCCCTCCCCCATCTCCGGGATGAGCTCGTTGGGATGAACGCGGGCCTCAACGGCTGTTCCCTCCCTCGTCCTGCTGGATCAAGCCAAGCCGTGCGTCTCGCCCCTAACCCCCCCCCCCCCCCCCCCCCCCCCCCCCCCCTGTCACCTGTGCTCTGACCAGGAGTCTGGGTGACCCTTCGCCATTCATCAGTGCCCTGTGCAGCAAACAATTGGACAAGCGACTCAGACAGACAGACGTGGAGACAGTGCCAGGGAAGATACAAAAAGTGTGAAATTGAATACGTTATGGAGGAAACTGGTGACAACCGTATGGGATACAGGAATTCACGACTCTAACCGACGCAGGCAGCTGAAAGAAAAATATAGCTTTTTCGCGGATGGCTTGAGGACACGACTGGAGGTCTTTTATAAACCACGAGGGAAATGTAACGACTTTTTCTTTTTCGTTTAATTTTTATCTTACTTTTTTTTTTTTTTTTTGTTTTTTTTTCTGCTTTTGTTTCTTTGTGCATGCGTTGCTTTGTCTTCTCACAAACTGGCATTGCTGGGTGTGCAGTTTTACTCGGCATAGCGACGAACAGTCCTTTCGGAAGGGGTCTCAAACGTCGTACACGTCAAACCAAGAAAACAGGACAGCGACGGAGAGAATTAAGGTTTCAAACGTCAGAAGAAAAAAAACATTAATGACTCGATGTGAATGAATGAAAGATTAAAAAGATTTTTTTTAAATTTATTTCTTGCGAGGATTGTGCATACTGCGATTGTGATAAGACTCAATAGTATAGAGTGATACATAACAATAAAAAAATAAAAAAATAAAAAAAAGACATGTTCACAACCTTTCATTCCTTTAACAATTCCACTCTAGCTCAGCGACGAAGGCTACTTATCACCCATTCGTCGCTGCATCAAAAAATGAATCAATAATCCTATGAATTAAAAAAAAAGAAAGGAAGAAAACTCATGTCCGGCACCTTTAAACACAAGCATACCTAAGCCCATCAATTGCCACATTGTTCTGAATATTTGAATCTTTTTTCTTTTTTTTTTTTTAAATTCTTTCTAGTCAGTATGGAGCTCTAAAATAGCGCCCGTTAAGGGAGACAGACTGACAGACGAAGAAAAAAGAAAAATAAGATAAAAAAAAAAAAGCATAAAAAGCAGGAAAATAAACAACAAAACAAAGAAGAGAGAGAGAGAGAGAGAGAGAGAGAAGAGAGAGACAGAGAGAGAGAGGGAGACCTGATGATGAAATGCGGCTCCCCATCACAACACGAAAGCAGACAAAAGACTGATGCCACACATACACTGTGTTTGACAGCTACAATCCTTCATGGCACCGTGACACACACAATTAGACACACACGCGCGCGCGCGCATGCTTTACGATACTGTAATTCTTTTTTTAAACACTGAATTGAATAAAAAAAATAATAAAAAAAACAAATGGATAAAAAAAAAATGAACAAAAGAGCGGAAACGTAAAAGAAATGAGAAAGAAAAGAAAGAAGAGGGAGACACAATAGGGGAGAAAAATGAATGAAAGAAGTGGCGAAGAAGAAAGAAGAAAAGAAAGCAAGAAAGCCTGGACAAAGATGAAGCACACTCCGTCACAATAAGAACAGAATACATGACACAACACACGATGGACACGTGCTTTAATCATGAATACGACAGAGACACGGAGACAGTGATATAGGGACAGGGGGGCGGGTGAAGGGAGGGAGGGAGAGAGAGGGGGGAAACACATATAAAGACAGAGACAGAGAGAGAGAGAGAGGAGACAGAGAGATGAGACAGACATACAGAGAGAGAGAGAGAGAGAGAGAGAGAGAGACAGGATGAGAGAGACTGTGAGAGAGAGAAAAGACAAGACAAAGAGACAGACATGAAAAAAGACAAGGAGGAAAGGAAACTTTAAAATATGGAAAAGTCTGAAGAAATGAAAGAACAAAACAACAACAAAACAAATAAACAAACGGAAAGAATGACAAAACAAACAACAACGACGAATTAATTTTTTTTTTAATAAAAAAAAAGAAAAAAAAGAAGTAAAACTGAAGTCGTGGATTTAAATCCACTCCATCACAATTGGAAAGTAAACATGGCTCAAGCATGCGGAGATACACACACACATACACACGCGCGCGCACGCACACACACACACACACACACACACAAACACTACATGGCAAGAGACACCTGAAGTGCGGATCTAATCCTTCAGCGCGTCTCCAGAACCATGTTTCATGTCCACCTCCACACTTCGTGCGAGTGGATGAAGACTACGTGATTGAAATTGAGAAACACACACACACACACACACACACACACACACACACACACACACACACACTGACGCAGGTTTAATTGTGAAGGCCCTGCCCACACACAAAACGGGGGTGAAATTAAGAGAGAAAGAGCGGAATAGTGAAAGGGTGGGGGGTGGGTGGGGGGGGAGTGGAGGGGGAGTCCAATCAGGTGAGAGAAAGAGAGACAGACAAGAAGACAGACGAGAAGAAAAGAAATAAATGAAAGGGAAGGGAAGAAAGGAAAAAAAAAATTAATAAAGAAAGAAAATAAGGAAAGACAAGAAAGAAAGATGAGAAAGGGCAAAAATCGATAAAAAAAAAAAGAAGAAGAAAGAATGAATGACTTATTGAATTACAGTCTCACTGACTGATAGATTAAGTTAATGACTGACTAACATATTGAATTAATGACTGACTGACGGACTGACTCACAGAATGAATGAATGAAATAGAAACAAAAATAGAAAAGAAAGAAAGAAAGAAAAAAAAAAAGAAAAAAAAAAGCAACACCAACAAAAGAAAGCACTAAAACGTGAATCAGGGGAAAGCACTCCATCACAATTACAAGGTAACCCTGACTCACAACATGCACACTGCATCGTGAACCTGACCTCAAGGGGGAGATGTCCGCTGTATCAGAAAGTTGTCACATCCACAGACAGAAAAAAGAGAGAGGGAAGAAGGGCGGTCCTCCTGTGTGTGTGTGTGTGTGTGTGTGTGTGTGTGTGTGTGTGTGTGTGTGTGTGTGTGTGTCTGTGTGTGTGTGTGTGTGTTCACTGTGTGTGGCCTGAACATACGATGATGTAGACAGGACATTTTATCACCCACACCAGAAAAAACACTAACAAAATATGCAACATTCTGTAATGAATAACAGTTTATCAACACATAAAAAAAAAATCAAATATTCATATCACCATGACAACATGTATGTTTTTAATGCTGATCAAAACTGGACGATCCTAGAAACCAGTGTGTTCCCCATCATCGTCATCATCATCATTATCGCCGTCGAAGGCGCCACCATCACCAAACAACAACTACAACAAATAAACAAACATACAGTAACAGGCAACCAGGACGTTACAGGCACGCCTTGGACAAAGCAACATAACACTTACCTGAGGTGGTGGTCCGTGAAGTCACACACACAGGACTGTCCTCACCTTGTGTGGGGTCGGCCTGCAAACCAACAAACAACACACACTGTTGTAGGAATGACTTCAGTCTCATCAGTACGACGCTAGACTTGACTGATACTGCATCAATATCCGTATTTAAGGTTTGAAGTTCTATGGGTATGAAAACTGATTGGTTGGAGCTTTTGCGGTCTGCAATGTCATGTGCATGCGCGAAAGTGCAGGAGTGCGCAAAGTATGTGCACGCGATAATACAGACGGAGATAGACAGACAGATAGACAGACAGACAGACAGACAGACAGTGTCAGGGGGGTGGGGGGGGGGAGAGAGAGAGAGAGAGAGAGAGAGAGGGCGACAGGGAGAGATAGTCTGACTCAAACTGTTCACAGCCAAACCGGGCACAAAAGACGAAATGTGAAGAAAGATTCGTACGATATTCGTACATGTATCCCCCACCCCCCTCGCGCGCGCGAGTGGTGTGTGTGTGTGTGTGTGTGTGTGTGTGTGTGTGTGTGTGTGTGTGTGTGTGTGTGTGTGTGTGTGTGCGCGCGCGCGCATCGTGCGATTTCATATATACAAGTGCATATCAAGCCCATACGCCATGTGAACTGTGAGGTCTGATGGCTGTGAGGCCGATCTGTACCGATGACAGACAGAGCACATCCTCTGTACCACAACATCCAACAGTGTCCATATTTCACACGCCGGACCTCTGAGGCCAGCACCGCAAACCTTTCCACAAGGCATCAACACCAAGATAACTTCTGTTCTGACCCTCTCTCAGGCCGCCTCACCACTCAGATATCCTATCAACCGCCCTCTGTCTTCTTTCACCCCCCACCCCCCCCCCCCCGTCCCATCCCCCCCCCCAATTTCCTCCCCTCCCCCTCAACCTCTCACCCTCACGCCCCCAAAATCAGGCAGTAATCAAATGATGATAATAATAATAATAAGAAGAAGAAGAAGAAGAAGAAGAAGAAAGACAGAAAAAAGAGGACACTCGTTCAGACACCAAAGGGAAATCGCTATAAACTTCCGGTCATGTGATGTCCATGTAAAGCAGCTGGTCAGCTCTGCGCAGTGTCATGGTCTCCCTCACGTGACAAGGGGGTCACACCATCTGATCCTGTATCTCAGAGGGACACACAGGGTCAGGTTCGTCTGCGGGGACGAGAGGTGAGTGAAGGTGGAAGGAAAGGTAACTGGAGAATGCGGTTGGGGCGAGGGAAGGGGGTACCTGGTTGTTGTGATGGTGAACCCGGATCATCTCGCCCTGGGAACACTCCCCACCCACCCCAAGCCCCATCGGTGCTACAAGGCATGTTGGCTGAGCAGTTCAAGAAGGCGGTCTTTGCTCCAATGGGTCCTCGGTTTCCGTTCCTAACTCTTGCAACGCAAAACCCCAGCTGTTCAAACGCCAAAAAGCCACAATAAATTTTGCCACAACGCTTTACCCACTGCACTGCACAAGAAAGAAAAAAAAAAAGTAACACGCGCCCCTGTTTGCTGGGTCATGTCACTGCTGCCCAAATGTACCTCCTCGCGGACTGATAATGCCCATGACGAACGCCACCTTTGCACCAGTCTTCCACATTTTTTTTCATTCATATTCTCTTCACTGTTTTTTTTGTCATAAAGAATATTTTGCGGGAAGGTGTGGAAGTGGGGTATGAGTCAACTGGAAGATTAAGGATTTTAGGGGCAACATGCAACTCGCCCTTTTATACAAAACGCCTGGCCCGGAGGTCAAACCGATCCACAAGCAGGTCTGTAACGGAAGTCGGGTGACGTTTTTATAACCAACGCGAAGAAGAACATTTTTCACGTGCGCCGCCGAGAACCAGAGATTAGCGCGCTGCTATTTTTAGAACAGTGCCGAAGAGGCGTAAACAAGACAGGAGACGAGACAGGAAGCTTTCATCACAAGTTACCTCCATTACCACCTTTCAACTTCCACGTTTATAGTCATGTATCTGCTTGTTCCCTTCAAGCAAGATTGTGCCTGATTTGTCGTTTTGTGGCTAGGCGGCGAGAGAGACAGGAGAGGCGATAAGTAAAGAACATTACTTCTTGCTGACAAAAAAAAAAAAAAAAAAAAAAAAAAAAAAAAATTCCGGCCAGCTTCCACAGTATCATCAATGACTTCCTTGAAAACAATACAGATTATGTTAACAGGTGGACTATTTTTCATCGTTCGTTCATTTATTTTACAGATCGATAACGAATTATTTTACATCTGTTTTGTGAACTGCCAAATTCTGCATTGTAAATATGAATGAAGACAATGTTAATCTTGAGTATAAACTTATCAAGTTTCAATTTTATTGCGAAACATGTCTAAAGATATATCAAAGCATTTAAAAAGTATTTGCATCTGTCTTGTCTGTACCTACCTGCCTGCCTGCTTATCTCTTTAAACACACATCATAATCATACAGATGTATTACATTACTCTGGAGGGGGTGGGGGTGGGGAGTGCGGGGGTGGGGAGAGAGAGAGAGAGAGAGAGAGAGAGAGAGAGAGAGAGAGAACGTAAAATACACGAACAGATGTTTGGAGCAAACTGTCCGAGAGTTTGGTAACACCCCCCACCACCACCCCCATGCCAACCACGCCCACTTTCTCAAGCTGACTTCCGGACGAAACGACATGTCATCAAGCACAGCGCAGTGACGGCAAAGACATCACCGATAACGCCTCCTGCAGTTATCTCCCCGCATCTCTTCCACCCAACACACATCCACATCCCCACTCCACCGGCTTTGCAACGTGTCAAAAAGAATTATCTTGAAAAAATATCTTCCAAAAATATCAAGTTGTGCGGTGTTAGGAGTAAACTGTTCCAACCGGAAGTCACGTACACACACACCACACACACACGCACGGACGATTGCGTGGCACCGCGTCCAGACAATAATCGACTGTTCAAGATTTTACGTTTCGGCAGCGGTGTCGCGACGCTGTGTAATCACACAGAACTGTGGGCGGGGGCGTCTCTCCCTCTCTCTCTCTCTGTCTCTCTCAGTGAAATTTCGATTTCGCATGATTGCCCCTTCTTCATCGATTTATTATTAGTTATCTTTTAATTTGGCTCTCTGTATATAAACGAAAATACATTTATATCTTCCAGATGTTATATTTCATGTTCACTGTCATATGTTTTATGATAACATAAAGGCAATATCTTTCCTGATAACATGTTCTCACTGACTTTATATATATATACTTGTACATCTCTCTCTCTCTCTCTCTAAATGAAAAAAATCCCCTTTTCTGTGTATCAAGAAAATTGAAATTAATTTGTGCATGCGCAAGTGTGTGTGTGTGTGTGTGTGTGTGTGTGTGTAGTGTGTGTGTGAGTGTGTGTGTGTGTGTGTGTGTGTGTGTGTGTGTGTGTGTAGTGTGTGTGTATCCGCGCGCGCGTGTGGGTATCTCTTCCCTATTCTTATTCTTTCGTTCCCATTCTCTCCCTCCATCGTCTTCCTCCATTTCCCGTTTCCTTTCTTTCTCCATAATGATGCTTCCTTTATTCCTCTTTGTTCCCTAGGGAACAGCGACAGCGACACGAAGACGACAATAATTTCAATTCACACACAGACACACACGCAAGCAAGCAAGCAAGCAAGCATAGCATTGCATGCTTGTCAAATCGCTCCAGGATACGTTTCAACAACAAATCCCGAATCCAAAGTTTTGCTACACTTTCCTTTTCAGCCACAGCATGTGTGTAGGACGCGATAGTTAACAGCTTCCAAAAACATCGCTTCTTGAGATATGGGGAGGGGGTGGGGGGTGCGGACGGGGGGTGGGGGGGGGGGGGGAAGATAAGGGGATCTCTCACCCCTACTCTCCCATCCCTCAACCTTCTCCCACTCTCTTCTCTCTCTCTCTCACACACACACACACACAACCACCACTGCTACCACGACGTTTGATATTCCAAGGCAATTGAAACAAACGTATCCACTGGAGCCATCAAAAAGACTGGGAGGGGAGATAAAGAGCGGGTTGTGTAAAAATCACACTCTGGCTATTTATCCTGTCTGGTGGAAACTGTTCAGGGGTGGGGGTGGGGGGGTGGGGGGGGGGGGAGAGGGGTAAGTCAAGCATGACGATACCCCTCATACACTCCCCCCCCCCCCTTCCCTCAGAGCGACTGTCTGAGGGTCTCCTTCCCTCCCTCTCTCCTCCAATGCCCCCCTTCCCCCCCCCCCCCCCCCCCCCCCCCCCCCCAACACACACACACACACACCTCCCCTGCGCGCCCCCATCCCCCCAATGTTCAGTTTGTTTCTCTAGAGCCCGGGGGAGCGTGGGTAGATCAACATCCAGCCGACGACGGTGGCTCCAAAACGTAGATGTTAACTCCCCCCCCCCACCCCCTCCCCTCCCGCCCCCTCCTTTTCCACTGGCTTCTGTCTCGGCAAGTCCCCGATGTTTTCGTTTTGACTACCCTGCTTGATGGATTAGTTTTGTAAAGGGGAGGGGGGAAGGGGGATGGAAAGGGGTTGGATGGAGGAGGGGGAGAGGTCGTGTGTGTGTGTGTGTGTGTGTGTGTGTGTGTGTGTGTGTGTGTGTGTGTGTGTGGACTGTGGGATATTTGTCAAGAACGTGCGGTTCGTTCTCATGGGAAGAAAAGAATCAGTAAGTTTAGTGTTATGTTTACATGCTGAGCGGGGGTGTGAGGGAGTTAGAAAGGGAGTGGCGAGATGGAGGGGGGGCGGGGAGGGAGGGGGGGTAGGAGAGAGACCTCTGCTTATCTGTTTCTATCCACAACCATCACAGCCCCTCCTCCACCTCCCCCCCCTCTCTCTCTCTCTCTCTCTCACGCCTCCTTCTCCCAATTCCATGTGAATTCTGATTACGAGACATTATCAAGTTTATAAATTTTCAGTTCCGTTTGGAAACTGCATCCACTAGATTGTTAAACGCAGCATGGTGAAAGGGGGGTGGGGGGAGACGGGGAAGGTGTAAAGAGGGTAATGAGGGCAAAACGGAGAGAATGGCATGGGTAAGGGGGCGGGGGGAGGGGGGGAGATAGGGGAGAGAGAGAGATATAAGGGGACGGGCGGGGGGGGGGGGGGGGGGGGGGGGGAGAGAGAGAGAGAGAGAGAGAGAGAGAGAGAGAGAGAGAGAGAGCATATAAGCAAAACATCGCATTGTTCCCACGATTAATTTAATCACTGTGTGCATGGTTTGAAAAGGGAAAATGTTTTGCTTTTGCTCTCTCTCTCTCTCTGTCCCCTCCTTAAAGTATCTGCACCTACCCACACACGCGCACATAAACACACACACACACACACACCTATCCATACATATGCCCGAGCGCGCATACACACACGAGTCCTCTATGTCCAGAGAGAGAGAGAGAGAGAGAGAGAGAGGGTGGGGGTTGAAACAAATCTCTGTCTCTCTGTGTCTCTGTCTCCATTCCACCCCCTCCTCTAGTTTGTGTATTTTATTCCCACCCCCTTACCCCCACCTCCCCGCCAATTCCATCTCCCACCACCCACCCACGTCGCCGAGGATACAACTACCGTCGACAACCACAACACACACACACACACACACACACACACACACACACACACACACACACACACACACACACACACACACAAACGTGGTTGGAATTAAGACCCAAGCCGGGTTCACGCGTAACACACTCTGAGGTGTGATTTCAAGGCAAATAAAAAGCCTTTGTGTGTCTGTGCTATCATTTTGCTGGCATTGCTACAATCGCTTTGGAAACCGATCAGCTGGTACGGCCACGAAACAAGACCCGATGGCCTCGCTTCAACAGTCCTCGAGGGAAGGGTGCGCGAGGGTGACGGAAGAGAGAAAGAAGGGGGGAAAAAAGACACCCCATCCGCCCCCCCCAAAAAAAACCCCAAAAACCACCAAAAAACAAAACAGAACAAAACAAAAAACACCAAAGAAGAAACAAACCCCAACAACACAGATTGGACAGGAAAGCGACGGACGCAATAGCCGAGTGGTTAAAGCGTTGGACTTTCTATCTGAGGGTCCCTGGGTTCGAATCTCGGTAACGGCGCCTGGTGGGTAAGGGTGGAGATTTTTCCGATCTCCCAGGTCAACACACACACACACACACACACACACACACACACACACACACACACACACACACACACATATATATATATATATATATATATATATATATATATATATACATAAGACCTGTTTGTGCCTGAATCCTCTTCGTGTGTAGACGCAAGCAGATGATCAAATTCGCGCGTTAAAGATCCTGTAATCCGTGTTTGCGTTCGGTGAGTTATGGAAACAAGAGCATACCCAGCATGCACACACCCGAAAGCGGCGTATGGCTGCCTACATGGCGGGGTAAAAACGGTCCTACTCGCAAAAGCCCATTCGTGTACATTCGAGTGAACATGGGAGTTGCAGCCCACGAACGAAGAGGAGGAGGAAGGAGGTCTGGAAAACCATTCGCAGAGACCCAGGCTTTGAAACACAACCGACAGTCCTGGAGGAATCTGATGAACGGTGCCTCCGTGTTGCGCCCCAGTGTCTCTCAAGTGAACACTTCAGGGAGAAGGAGCGAAACCAATCACTTGTTCCAGGACGTGTTCTAAAAAAAAATATATATATTACTTTCGATCTTTTTCACCTTCTCTGCTAACATCTTATCAGTATCTTACAAAAAAAAAAAAAAAAAAAAAAAGAAAAAGAAAAAAGCACGACTGTTTAATAACAATAATATATTGTGCTCTGTTACGTGTGCAAGCTGAATGCAATATCATCCAAAGAGAGAGAGAGAGAGTGTGCGTGTGTGCGTGTGTGTGCCTGTTTACCCATTTTGATTGTTTCCTAAAGACTATAATATATTTGCATACATTCTATGTACACATGCGTGCGTGTACCTCGTCTCATTTTAGACGATTTTAGCTTCTTTTTTTTTTCTTTTTTTTTTGGTGGTCATGTTGATTTGATTTTTCTTTTACCCCGTGTGTGCTCATCTCACTTCGTTTTAAACGAATTTGCTCTCTCTCTGTCTCTCTCTGTGTCTCTCTCTCTGGACCTCCCTCCGTCTCTATAGTCTTCCTCTCTCTCTCTCTGTCTCTCTCTCTCTCTCTCTGGACCTCCCTCCGTCTCTATAGTCTTCCTCTGTGTTGCTCTCTCTCTCTCTCTCTCTGGACCTCCCTCCGTCTCTATAGTCTTCCTCTCTCTCTCTCTCTCTCTCTCTCTGGACCTCCCTCCGTCTCTATAGTCTTCCTCTGTGTTGCTCTCTCTCTCTCTCTCTCTCTGACCTCCCTCCGTCTCTATAGTCTTCCTCTCTCTCTCTTCTCTCTCTCGACCTCCCTCCGTCTCTATAGTCTTCCTCTCTCTCTCTCTCTCTGGACCTCCCTCCGTCTCTATAGTCTTTCTCTCTCTCTCTCTCTCTGTGGACCTCCCTCCGTCTCTATAGTCTTCCTCTCTCTCTCTCTCTCTGTGGACCTCCCTCCGTCTCTATAGTCTTCCTCTCTCTCTCTCTCTCTCTCTGTGGACCTCCCTCCGTCTCTATAGTCTTCCTCTCTCTCTCTCTGTGTGGACCTCCCTCCGTCTCTATAGTCTTCCTTTCTCTCTCTCTCTGTGGACCTCCCTCCGTCTCTATAGTCTTCCTCTCTCTCTCTCTCTCTCTCTGTAGACCTCCCTCCGTCTCTATAGTCTTCCTCTCTCTCTCTCTCTCTCTCTGTGGACCTCCCTCCGTCTCTATAGTCTTCCTCTCTCTCTCTCTCTCTCTCTGTGGACCTCCCTCCGTCTCTATAGTCTTCCTCTGTGTTGCTCTCTCTCTCTCTCTCTCTCTGTGGACCTCCCTCCGTCTCTATAGTCTTCCTCTGTGTGGGACATTAACGGTTATTGACCTATTAAGAAAAAAAAAGAAAAAAAAAAAAGAGCGGAGGAAAAAAGAAAGGAAAAAAAAAAGGTCGGACTCGGGGAGACCCGGGGGGGTACCGAACGGTAGTCTTACTGTTTGTTTTCGCTGGTGCTTTGGTGTTGGTGGTAAAGTATTTGTTTCTGTCTCGCCAAAGCTGACGTTTAGTGTGACTGATCCAGTGATTACCGCCTTATCGTTCCCCACACCCAACTTGTGTGTTTTGACCATCTCCAGGCGTCTTTCGGAGGGGTGAACTGGATGGTGGGAGGGTGTAGGCGGTAGAGAGGAGGGGTCGGGTGGGAGGGGGTGGGGAGGAGGAGGAGGAGGAGGAGGAGGAGGACCGAGAAGGGGTCG
This sequence comes from Babylonia areolata, assembly GCF_041734735.1. Lineage (NCBI taxonomy): Eukaryota > Metazoa > Mollusca > Gastropoda > Neogastropoda > Buccinidae > Babylonia > Babylonia areolata. Next base: position 15,358,929 of record NC_134893.1, on the reverse strand, counting down.
AACGGGGGTGAAAGGGTGAAGTTGGTGTGAAATTCAGTCCCTTCGACGTCAATAAGACTTCGAAGATCTGTTTGCGCTAGAGAGGTGGTTGAATAGATCGAGCGGGGTGGGGGTGGGGGGGGGGATGGGGATTCGGGGAAGGGCGGGGGGTGGAGGGAGAGAGAGAGGGAGGGACAGAGAAAGAGAGAGGGGAAGGGAAAGAGAGAGAGAGAGAGACAAACAAAACGAAACGAAATTTTATGTTACCATGGTAATGAGATAAGAAAAAAGACTGACTACAAAGCAACAAACTTAAGAACTCGCTGTCCCCACCCCTGCCCCAGTCTCCTTCCCTCCAACCCCATGCTCATAGCGAGACCCTCAGATTTCAATATTCAAAATTAAATATGATTATAATCAAAGATATACAAAAATTCAGAGAGAAAGAGAGAGAGAGAGGGGGGGGGGAGGGAGAGTGGATGAATGAATGAATGAATGGATGAATGAATGAATGAATGAATTTTGAATTGATTTTATTTTCTGAGGCCGGTTGAGAAATCAAATAAGGTTTCTTTTTCTTTAGTGAGTGCGCGCGCGCGCGCATGTCCGTGTGTGTGTGTGTGTGTGCGCACGCGAATGTGTGTGTGTACGAATGTGTGTGTATGTGCGTGTGAGTGTGTGCGCACACGCGCGCGCGGATGTGTGAGTACATGAGTGAGCGCACGTTTTCAACTTTGGCCTCGTTACGAAAGTGAGCTGGTGTAGCGTTTGCGGACTAGCCCGCACACTGCGACGCCTCCCTGGAAACTGGAACTGTGAGGGTGCTGCTCAGATTTCCTGCGCAACGTTGTGCAGGTGTCTGTATCTCCCGGGCCTGGGGCTGACGCTGAGATCTACAAGTATTGTGAAAGAAAACGTGAAGTACAGGCCTGACAGGTAGCCTGAAACCTGAGAGAGAGAGAGGAAAGACAGAGAGAGAGAGAGACAGTAGAGAGAGAGACAGTGTGTGTGTGTGTGTGTGTGTGTGTGTGTGTGTGTGTGTGTGTGTGTGTGTGTGCGCGCGCGCGCGCGCGTGTGCATGCGTTCGTTGCTACTGCAGTTTAGTGCTCTCACCCCAGCTGTTTCAAGTTTATCAGAAACAAGCGAAAGTCACAATTATCAATCTTCACATACAGACTCTGGCTTGCTTTTTTTGTTGTTGTTGTTGTTTTTTGCGTTATTTTGTGTGTGTGTGTGTGTGTGTGTGTGTGTGTGTGTGTGTGTGCTTTGCGTTATTTTATTCTGAAGAGACTTGCGCGCATTATCTGAGCAAAGTTCACGTTTTGAAAGACTTTTACCAATGGATTCAGACAGTCAAATATCACCCTTTCCTTTCAATTTGTCTCTTTCTTTTTTCTAATTGTTTTTTTAAAATGATGTGACGAAAACGACGACGACGATGATGATGTCAGTGATGATGGTAATTGTGATAATGATGATCTTGATGATGATGTACAGTTAAGGTTTAGACTGTTTCTGGGGATGTGTGTGTGTGTGTGTGTGTGTGTGTGTGTGTGTGTGTGTGTGTGTGTGTGTGTGTGGAGAGAGAGAGAGAGAGAGAGAGATATCTACACACTGACAGACAGAGAGAAAGAGAGAGGAGACAGGGAGACAGAGACACACAGACATAGATTAGAGAGACAGACAGACACACAGGGACAGAGAGACCGAGACTGAGCCCTCCTTCCAAAAACTCTCCCTGTCTCTCTGACGTCTCTTTCCTCTCAAGCAGTTGATGTGAATTTGGATGACGGGACACCACCCAGTTTACAAATTCTCACTGGTGTTTGGAAACTGAACCCCTGGGAGTGCTCAACACCACTGGAGTGGGGGTGGGGGAGGAGAGGGGAGAGGGGAGAGGGGGGGAGGGAGAGAGGGGGTAGATGTTGGGTGGGGGGGGGGGGTGGATGAGGTGGGAGGGGGGTGATGAAGTCAGTGGCAAGGCAGAAAAATAAAAGATAATTAGGGTGGGAAAGAAAGAGCGACGGGAGGGAGGGAGAGAGAGAGGTGGGTGTGGGGGGAACAGGGGGGGGGGGAGGGAGACAGGCAGGGAGAGAAAGAGATGGAGACATAGAGACATACACAGACAGACAGAGAGGGCCAAAGACAAGACAGACAGACAGACAGAGAGACAAGACAGACAAAGAGCGAGACAGACAGACAGACAAAGAGGCTGACATATGTCGAGGAAATTATGTTGACACGGATCGTGGCCGTTATATATCTGTATCTGTGTGTGAAATCTGGCATCTTAAAAAGCTGCCGTGGTTGTTTGTAATAATAAAAAGAGGCGGGGTGAACACTTTGTGAGGACACTTGTTTAAACGGCCGCTTTCTGCTTAGAACCGAGCGTGTTATGGGCTCCAGTGGAGTGGTGTGTGTGTGTGTGTGTGTGTGTGTGTGTGTGGCGGGGTAGGGAGATAGGAGTGGGGGAGGGGGCGGAGAGGTGGAGGGGGTGGGGGGAGGCGGACGGGGGGGTGGAGGTGGGGCTGCAGCTGGGACCACACAGTCGTTATCATCCACTTTTCTCACATGTATTTCGATGCCACCGGTGTGGGTGCGTGGAACAGCAATTATTAGGCTTGCATCGCCTAGGGTCGCATAATTAAAAATTTGTGTGCAGAAATATATGCGGTTGTGTGTGTGTGTGTGTGTCTGTGCGTGTGTGTGTGTGTGCGCGTACGTGCGTGCGTGCATGCGTGTGTGTGTGTGTGTGTGTGTGTGTGTGTGCGTGCGTGCATGTGTGTGTGTGTGTGTGTGTGTTAAGTTTGACCTCATGTGATGTGGCGTTCAATCGTATTACATGTGGACTTGTCCAAACAACACAAAGACAGCAAGTAGAACCGTCTTTGAAAGCGCTACTCAAGATTTCCTCGTCAATGGCGAAACGAAACGGCGTCAACGAAACTGGACCTCTTGGGTCTGTCTAGTGGCGGGGATGATCTCATATAAGGAAGGGCAGAAATAAAGCCATGTCATGCAGTGGAGTGATGGCCTAGAGGTAACGCGTCGGCCTAGGAAGCGAGAGAATCTGAGCGTGCAAGTTCGAATCACGACTCAGCCGCCGATCATTTCTCCCACTCCACTAGACCTTGAGTGGTGGTCTGGACGCCGTGTGCAGCGAGCACTTAGCACGCGTAAAAGAACCCACGGCAACATAAGGCTTGTTCCTGGCAAAATTCTGTAGAAATATCCACTTCGATAGGAAAAACAAATAAATCTGCACGCAGGAAAAAAAAAAAAAAATGGGTGGAGCTGTAGTGTAGCGACGCGCTCTCCCTGGAGAGAGCAGCCCGAATTTCACAGGGAAATCTGTTGTGTTAAAAAGAAACACAAATACAAATGAAAGTTCAATCCTAAATAACGGGTCTCCAAAGCAGCACCGTCATCACACCCTCATCCATCATATTAATTACAGATAATAACCCCACCCCCCAACCAAAAAAAACAACAACAAAAAAACAAAAACAAAAAAAAACAACTGCCACCTCAAAATTAATAAAAGACATAATTTGGATGGAGAGAAATCGTCAGATGTCTGGCACAAATGTCATCGGCACAAAGGTAAATAACCGACACACGACCAACACTGTCAGGGAAGAATGAGAGGAACAACCCTGCAGGAAACTCACGGACTTTTAAACAGTTGTAAGTCCGTATGGCAAACCGTACATCGTCACGACGGAACACGGGAAAAAAAAAAGAAAAGAAAAAAACCCCAACGATTTATACAACATATATATACAACATATATATATATATATATATATATATATATATATATATAGAGAGAGAGAGAGAGAGAGAGAGAGAGAGAGAGAGAGAGAGAGAGAGAGAGAGGATATATAGATAGGAAAATGAACCAAACACATCAGACAATATAAAATTGTCGCTTAGTGTGTGCAGCACTTTGCACCGCTCTGGGGCATGAAACCAGTACAAGCCTACTACAGGACCTACGGGCTGATGAACTAATGCTTAATAATACACAGGCCCAAGGACCGGATCACGCCATCTTCCGCCGTCAACCTACTCCCCGTTCCCATGGCCTACTCGGGTTCTATCTGCCTCCGCATCCCCGGACGCAACAGGGAAAACCATCACCGTCACCATCACCCTCACCCTCACCCTGCCCTCGCCTCGTCCAGTCAGTTCAGTCCCCGCCGTGCTAAATTAACCAGAACACGCGACTTGATAAACTCGTCGACGATCTGTGCACGACGGATGGCAATCGCGCTTCCCTAACCGCCCATCAGACGCCAACCGTCGCTCTAATGACAACACGCGCCACAGACAGATCCCAATTGGGTGATGTGGGGTGTGTGGGGGGCAGGGGGGGGGGAGGGGCGGGGGGCAGGGGGAGGGGGTGGGGACTGCAAACATTGAGACTGTCTCCACCCGCCCCCACACTCCTATCCAGTCCATCAGTGGAGAGAAGGGGGAAAGAAAAAAAAGAACAAAAAACAATTACCATCACCAAAAACGCGATAATTCTCAGTCTTGGGGCTCGCTGGCGCGGACTACCGTCCTTTTACAGCTTGTTTAGTTTCTTCCCCCCCCCCCCCCCCTTTTCCCTCCTCCCTCCTGTCCCCCCCCCCCCTTTCCCTCTCCCTCCTGTCCCCCCCCCCCCCCCCCAACCCCTCAAAGACAGGAGGCAGAGGGAAGGGGGAGTGCAGCACAGACAAAAGAGCAACTTGTGCTGCCGGGGGATGTAAACTACGCACCGGCGGGGCCTCCAGACTCCCGACTCCGGCAGCGCGGGGTGTTGCGTTCCGGATGTCTTGGCCACGATAAAAGCCGCATTCATTAAATCTAAATTCAACCCAACTTTCTGGGGCTCGGGTTGCCTATGTAAACGTTCGTCGGAGAAGTGAGAGTAAAAGAGAGAGAGAGAGAGAGCGAGGGGGGTGGGGGTGGGGGTGGGGGGTGGGGGTGGGAGCCACAGGAGATGACCGGCAGTTAAGGAAGTCAGAGACAGGAAGTGACGCCACCTCATCACTGATAGCACGTCACAACATGGCGCTGCCAGACTGGCCGTCTCTCGGGTGATGCTGGAGACTTGTTGCTACTTGCTGCAAAGGGTGCAGTTCCTGTCTCCCTCCTCCCCCCTACCCCTCCCCAACACACACACACACACACACACACACACTTCTCCACCCCGGCCTCCTTCAGAGAGATTTCTATCTTTTAGCGATCCGACCACCGACAACAGTTTCAAACAGAAAGATTTTTTGTTTTGTTTGTTGGGTTGGTTTTTTTGTTTTTGTTTTTTGTTGTTGTTTTTTTGGGGGGGGGGTTTGGGGGTGGGTGGGGGGGAGTTGGGGAGGGGGAGTGGGGTGGTGGTGGTGAGAGGGAATGTGATGAAGAAGACGTTGCAGCAGACTACTGTGACCGTGTCCTACTTATTTCCTCGTATTTTCTTGACGCGGGAGGGGGCGGGGTGGGGTGGTGAATGTGCATGTGTGTTAGTGTGGTTAGGACCTCGCAGTGTGTGTGTGTGTGTGTGTGTGTGTGTGTGTGTGTGTGTGTGTAGGGGTATGTGAAGGCGTGTGCGATGCGTGGGTGGATTTCGTGGGGGCGAGGGACGCACAGCTTCAAGCCTTTCTTTTTTTTTTCACCCATCCGAATTCTGAACAGTTGTGACCATTCTTTAGCAGTCGTATTATTTGGGCAGCAACCGAAGATTGTCGCGAAGTACTGGCCCTAAATATCTGCTTCAAGTTCTTCCTCAGATATACCGATGTTTGAAGGGTAATAATTGTTGAAGGGTAATAATTGTGTATGATAATACAACCGACACTTAAAGCGTAGATATGGCCTGTTTTGGCCGGGTTGAATTCCTCAGACTTGTGTTCCTGGCCGGTGTGAACACACAAAGAGAAGAAAGAAAAGAAAAGAAAAAGAACTACACGTGATTAGGCAGTACTTGTACTAAGATGAAAGTCAGCAGCAGGATCGCACCTAGCTGTGAGACTTGTCAACTGCGTGCTATCGATGTGTTTGATTAAGCGTACCCCAATTACAGTCTTTGACATGAAAGGCACTACTGACTCAGGGGGTGGAAGGAGGAGGAGGAGGAGGAGGAAGGGATGGAGAAGAAGAGGGGATGGGAGAAGAGAAGAAAGAATAGGGGGAGGAAGAACAAGAAAGTGGAGGAGTAGGGGGGCGGGGGGAAGATGAGCCAGAGAAGAAGAAAAGAAGAACAACACGAAAGAAAAAGAAAGAATCAAAAACAAGAAAAGGAACAGCAAGAAGAATAAGAAGGCAAAGACGAAGACGAAGAACAAGAGCAACAACAACAGCAACGACAACAAGAAACATGACGACACCGATGATGATGATGATGATGATGATAATGATGATGAGCGATGAATCCAAATTATACGCTTTCTGTGTTGTAAGTGATGACGTAGTGTAGGCGTTACACATCCTGAAACTGTCCATTCGTCTTTCATCAGATGCGCCAATTTTTCCAAGCATCCGCATGCCCGTGTGCGCACGACAACACAACTCAACTTGACGCAGGAGCGTGCTCTTCAATCATAAAGCCAGACAGAGAGTGTAGTGTAGTCAAGATTTAGTCAAAATGGAAGCTAGCTATGCGCACATACCATGCGTTTACTCCTTTTTTTTGAAGTCACCTCCTAAAGGCCCTCTATCATCGCTGCCCATCTACACTTCTTTTTTCTTCTTTTCTTTTTTTTTTTTTTCGCCGTTCGTTGGGGGGGGGGGGGGGGTGATGGTGGCTTGTTTTTCTTCACAACACTCTACACACCCATGCAGAGGGGTGGTGGGGTGGTGCTGATGTTGGTTCCAGTGCCAAGAGTTTGTGGTATTTATAATATGAAACAGGTGACGAGAAAGAGAGACTGG